>NC_135533.1:43161166-43524589 GCF_045843805.1 Urocitellus parryii | reverse complement strand
CTGATCTGTAAGTAAATATTGGTTAGGTGGGCAAATAGAAACTTAGGTAGGCAAGTGGGTAGATAGCGCATAAATGTAAAATCTAAAATATTAAAAATACTAAGACCGAGAAGAAGAAAGAGAATGCTCATCTTCAAGGATAAAATTATTTAAATCAGTATCTACTGATTTAATAGAATTTCAACAAGTCTGGCTGTCAACAAATATTTAGAAGGCATATTTCAAAACAACAAGATAACCATGTCTAAAGAAATAAAAAATTATTAGCAACTATTTTATTTTTGACATGATTATCCACAAGAAATGTATCATAACTATGATTCAGACATTAAAGTTTCTATTTGAAAATGTAAACAGGACACCAAATGAGAGAGGTTATTTCAGGAGAAAGATGAAAATTGCAAAAATTGAATTTATTAAACTAAAAAAACATGAACTTAACATCACAAATGAAGAATGCTGAAAAAGGGTAGTTGTAAATAGCTATTATCCAAACTAAAATAAAAAAAGAGAAGTACCAAAAGTACAAACAATCAAACAAAATTGCATTTCTAAGAGCTTTGGGCAATATAAAAGATACAGTAGGTGACAGAACACATATATCCCATTATCATGCACAATTTCTATAACTCCTGTATTGTAAAATGAGTCTTTTAATGTGATATATTTTAATATATGGCTGTTTTTAAAACAGCCACTATACATCAATTTTGTGAGTTGATATACAGTAGCTATTTAATTCCCTATAGGAAAGAAAAATGAGCACCTACTGTAGAAAGAATTGGTTACTAACAAAATGAATTGCTACCCCTTCTAGGGTACAAAGGATATAGTATCAATTTGCTACTATGTGGTTTTTCTCCTTCTGTGATAAAGCTACATAGGTGACTCATCTTTGTTTTCTTTTTTCCTTTTCTTCCTTTCTTTTTCTTTTCTTTCTTTCTTTTTTTTTCTTTTTTTTTTTTTGACATAAGGAAGCAGGACTTTATTCTGCAATATGGAGGGAACATACTTTGCCCATCTGTCACAGATATAAATTGTTATCATTCAGTAACTGGCCAGCAATGTCCCTTGACTACCCCTTGCAGGATTCTACAGACAAACTAGAGCCCAAATATTTTTCTTTCCTTAAATACACCCATATCATTATTTACAGAATTCACTTTTATACTGTTATCAAAAATTATACCAAAAATTTATCACTAAAATAATTTTATTGTATTTTTCCCCTCTTAAAATTTTTTGCTAAATATCCTCACTGTCCCTGTGACTTCTGCTTCATATTTTCTTGGTATATATTATGTCCTTATCCTTCTTTAGATTTTCTGCACACCTCTTGGCATCTCGAGTGACTCTCTGCTCAGATTCACTTTCCATTCCAGGCTGCATACCCAGCTTTCTGGACTTCAGACACCTAAAGTCTGAATTTGTAGTTGCTGCTTTCATAGTTTGGATATTTAGCAGCAGTAGTAGTCAGATAAGTCTTGTTAATAGGAGTCCATAATTTGAGCCTAGGCACAAGTTCCATTACTTCCACTATGAATGCCTTTTTTAAACTCCTACTGTAACTTATGCAATTTTGTAGGAGGAAAAATTATATATTCTTTACAACCTAAATAAGGAAGTATGGAATGAATAAAACTGGCTTAAGTTCTGGTCCTGATCTAGCTTCTGTCAGACTATTCACATGTATGTGTGTACATCATATTTTTTAGGGATAAAATACCTAAATTTCCAAGCCAGGACCTATGGTTTGTTACCAGAAAAAAGTACTAATGTAGAAGAATACTACTCTCATTAATGTACTTATCATACTCTTGGCTTGAGCTTATTTTAATGTATTTATAGTCAGTTATATCACTGCTTATAAAATGAATATCATTTAACAGTTTTTGTTGTTGTTTTTTAAATGTCTAAAATATTTAATTATTTACATCATAAAATTTGCAAATTATCTTTTTTTCAGTAGGCCTTTTTTGTTCATATCTAAATGACATCAATTTATAGCCTTTTAAATAAAGCTACATGTTAATGGTATCATTGCAAGTTTTTTTTTAAATTGAGACTGTTTTAATTATAAAATAAACACAAGAAGGCAAGTATTCTTCAACTACATATGAACAAATAGCCTAAACCTCTGAAATACGCTAGAAAAGATACCATTGAGAAATAATAATTTCTATTTAGGAAAATAAATTTTAAAAATGATGCTCCTTTTGTAAACAAAAAAAAAGTTTTTTAAAATTTAGCAGAGGACAAGTTATAGTAATTTAGAAAACAACTAAATGTATGAAAATGTGGCCAGATTACTAAAGGAGTAAAAATGCCAATAGTGGGAATTTAAATAAATGAAATCTCTAGGGAAAGCCTATCTTTATTTCACTTCAGACCTAACAACTGAAATCAATGTCAGAAAACACAAAACAAGTTACTCTCCAGGAGTATACTGAATGACAAGTGGGCAAGTTCAGTCCCAAAGGAAATTAGTGGGCAAAATTTATTTGAAGAAGTAATTATCTAAAGTAAGAAACCCAATAAGCTCTTCAAACAGTGAAATGGAAAAATTTCCCTTGTAAAGCTCTGTTAACAGTGGGACAAATAAAGTTCTCTACATTCTGTTTCTTTTCAAGGAAAAGTAGTTTCTTTCAACACCCTTTCCAGTACGTAAAAATACGTAAAAATCCGTCAAACCAGAAATCTGTCAAATGTAGAGATGCATAAAGTTTTTTGGACCAGTTGAATATTCCATGGCTAAAGAAAAACATTATATCTTTTCTGTTGAATTTATGTTGTTTTGATGACATTCCACGAATTCAAATTGTTAATAAATTATTAGTTTGAATAAGTAGAATGTTGTTTTAGTGAGTTTCTGCATTGCTGTGACCAAAATACCCAATAAGAATAACATAGAGGAGGAAAAGGGTTTTTTAGGGGTAGAGGAGGCTCGTAATTTCAGAGGTCTCAATCCATAGGCAGCCAACTCCATTGCTTGGAGCCCAACACATCATGGGGGAAGGGTGAGGGGAAGAAAGCTACTCAGCTCTTGGCTAGGTCAGAAAGCAGAGGGAAAGAGTGAGGAAAGTTTAACAGGGAAGATGCACACTTCCAGGACATGATCCCAATGATCCACTTTCTCCACCCCATGTCCCTTCTGCCTAGAGTTACCATCCAGTCAGTCATTTCAAACCAGGGTGGACAGATTAGGTTACAGCTCTCATAATCCAATCATTCCATTTCTAAATATCTCTGCATTTATAGGAGCTCTGAGGACACACCTCATATTCAAACCACAACATTCCATTCCTCATCACCAAAAGCTCACACTCATTTTACAATGCAAACTCCATTTAGTTCATCCCCAAAAGGGAGGAATAAGGGAATAGGAAAAAGAGGTGGGATAAAAGCAAGACCAAACCCCAGCTGAAAAAAACAGGTCCCACAACGCCACATAAGCATCTAGCGCACTTGGTGACTAGATATGATTTCCAAAGAATTTGCAAAACCCATCCCCTTTGGTCTTGCTGGTTGCTCTGCGCCTGTGTTCCCTTTTAGCCTGGCTGTCTCTGTTTTTCACAGCAGTGGATATAATTGCATCTTTTAATTCCTTGGGTCTCTATCCCAGCTTGGGATTTACTTTCAGAGCTTCATACATTGCCCTTTTGGGGGACAGGCTATAGGGACTCTAATCCTGATACATTTTGCCTGGTCTCCCAATCCTTCCTTTGAAATCTCAGTGGAAGCCTCCATGACCCCTTCACTTCAACATCCTGTTTTCATGCAGAATAAGCACCATATGGAAGATGCCAAGGTGCGCTGCCAGCTTAAACAGTAGGTGACCCCTGGAAATCATGGCAGCAACAGCTTCTGAATGCCTGCCTCCGTGTGGTGAAATAACTTTCTAGGCCTCCTCTGTGAGCAGGATTGCCCCCGTCTCTTCTCCTGGAGCCTGTAGTCTTCCAAATCTGTGAGATGCCCTTGGGCAATCTTTCCTATTAATGCAGTGCAAAGGATTTAACATTTCTTTGTGGACTAAAATCTCCTCAAACTGAACAAACTGTAAATTCTTTAAATTTTTTAGCTCTGTTTTTTCATCTCTATAGTCACAGTAAACCTGGCTAAAAGCTGTCAACAATATCCATGCAACTGACTGAATGATATGTACCTTAAAATTTCCTCCAGCAGATTAATTAGTCCATCACTTTTAAATTCAGTCTCACACAAAATCTCAGACATGGGCAAAATGTTTCCAGAATATATCACAAAGGTGTCTAGTCTAATTCCCAGTAGAGTCCTCAGTTCTTTCTGAAACCTCATAAGCATAGTGTACATTCCTATGGGCATTCTGGTTTTCTAAGCTCTCACCAGAGTTGCCTATTAAACTCTGCTTACAATATTCTAAAACTTTTCATGCATCTCTAAACTTTTCAAAATTTCCTCCTTCCACATACTAGTTCCAAAGTCTTCTGAACCACATGATCAGATTAGTCATACTGGTGATCCCAGTTCTTAGTATCAATTTCTTTTTTAGTCACATTTTTTTTATCACTGTGACCAAAACACCAGAAAAAGACAAGTTGGAGGAGAAAAAGGTTGTTTGGGACTCATGGTTTCAAAGGTGTCAGTCTATACACAGCTTATTCCCTTGCGTTGAGTGCAAGGTGAGGCAGCACATCACGTTGAAAATACAGCAGTGAAAAACTGCTCTGCTCAAGGTGGAGTTAGTAAGCAAAGAGATGGAGGAAAGGACCACAAGAAAAACAGTCCTTCAATGTCATGCCATGAGTGAACCACCTCCTCCAGCTATGCCCTACCTACCTACAGTTACAACCTGGGCAGTCCATTTAAAGTTGAATGGACTGATTAGGTTCTAGTTTTCCCAATCTAATCATTGCACTCCTAAATGTTCCTGCATTAATAGAAGCTTTGGGGGGATACCTCATATTCAAACAAAAGTAAATGCCAAGCAGACTTATTTTTAGTTCTGATCCAGATAAATATAATTGACTAATTTGTTTGGTCCATGCAAAATTTACAAGGAATCATCTGTCTATTGTACTATTCTTGTTAAATTTAGACGTCTATAAGGTCTCCTAGGTATATTGAGTAGGCAGATGGACAGGAGCTCATAGGAGTGGAATGGAAAGTCAACTAACACTCCATAACAGAACTTAGATGATGTGTATACATAACACCTATAAAGAATGACATAAGTACCAGAAATATCATAGGATTATTGACTTGATTATATCAATTAGTGTGTGTGTTGAATAAAAGACTATAAGTAATATGCCCATAATGTAATATTAATTGCAAACTTAGATAAACTGCAGAACTTAGCTAGACTTAAGTTAGTGAAGTAAGAGTCCACAGCCAGGGCGTATACCCCAGGGCTCACCCAATCAGCTGCAAGCACAACTGAACTGGGACTTAAAAACCCAAACTTTGGGGGGCTGGTGGGACTAACAGGACCCAGAAAGATAGATGGAGACCTCCCCACTGTTGTACCCCCTATACCAGACTCCTCTGGCCCAGATCAAGTTCCAGTGACTCAGTCTTAAGACATGTCATGGATGAGCATCTGGAACCCTTGGGTGTAGACTCAGGACATAGAATTAGTATATGTGTCTTAAGTGTGATGAGCATTAATCAAAAGATTTGATTAAGTCTGACTGTGCCTCAGACTAAGTCTGTAGAAATGGCTCATGACAAAGAGTCAATAGAGAGAGGTTATAAGAACTTTGAGGAAATTCCCTATTCCCATCCACAGAAAAGGGACTGTGAAGAAAAAATGAAAGATTTCAGAGGAAAACAATAAGTGAAAGTACAACTATAAAAGCCAACAAGAGGGGGTTGGGGTTGTTGCTCAGTGGTAGAGTGCCTGCCTAGCATGCATGAGGCGCTGGGTTTGATCCTCAGCATCACATAAAAATAAACAAATAAAGTCATTCTGTCCAACTACAAAAAATAAAATTAAAAAAAAAAAGTCCACAAGAGGGGCCGAGGTTGTGACTCGGCAGTACAGCACTCACCTAGCACGTGCGAGGGCCTGGGTTTGATCTTCAGTGCCACATAAAAATAAACAAATAAATAAAGTTACTGTGTCCAATTACAACTAAAAAATAAATTTTTAAAAAACCAATGAGAGTGTTTTAGGAATGAAAATGAAAGATGAGAACTTTCATTTTTATTTTATTTTGACTGGAGCAGGTGGGTCACTTGAGGTATACCCAGGAGATATAGCAATTCAGAAACACTGCTTCAAGCACAGTAGGATGATGAGTGTATGCCAAGTGAACAAATGCATCCTGCAGTTTTGGAATTTGTGCTGTTGGAAAACAAGAATTAAGTTAGTTGGTAGAAGGAAATGTGGCATTACAGGAGGATTTTTTAAATGTCATAGTTAAAATTAATCTAATTAAAAATAGTGGATATTGTAAAGAAGGAATAACTGATGGACAATGTTCAGGGAGAGTGAGA
The DNA here is from genome assembly GCF_045843805.1 of Urocitellus parryii. Taxonomy (NCBI): domain Eukaryota; kingdom Metazoa; phylum Chordata; class Mammalia; order Rodentia; family Sciuridae; genus Urocitellus; species Urocitellus parryii. Next base: position 43,518,112 of record NC_135533.1, on the reverse strand, counting down.
AGAATTTATATTTAAACCATGGATACTTACTTTGATTTGGCTAAGGGAAGGTATACCTTTACTAAGGAAATCAATCAATAAAAGGTTAGTTGATGTTTCAGATGTGTTAAAGATGATTGGGAGGAGGCTGTGCCCTGCTCAGAGTTACTCCATGATGTATAGGACAGCAGTTTTCAGGCTATGCCCAAATCTGAGTTATTCCATTTTGTAAAGCTGTATCTTTCCATGAGTTACTCCATTTTAAGTACAAGTGCCAAGGAGTATCTGGACACCGTGAACATTCCAAATTATATCAGGGATACCAGACACAGGAGTTTATCAACCTCACCATTTGCAACCCCCCTCACCTAAGACCCATAAAAGGAGGACCCCCCCCACAAGACTAGACATGGCAGCACTTAACCCTGTCACCTGCTCAATAGTTACAAATATTGCAGAACTGTTTTGTTAAAATTCTTATCTGACCATCTACAGTAACTTTGTGACTCTGCATTCATATCTATCTCTGCTTGTGCTCTTGGCTCAGCATCCTATACCTTGATGTTAACCCTTTCTTAGTCTTATATATCATTGTGTGAACTCTGATGTGTGATGTGACTGTTATAGATATTAGAAATTATGATTGGAATAAAAGAACTTCAGATTGTCATGCTAAAGCCTATCAGGTAACCTGTGAGTATTCAGTAAAATACCACAGTTCCAAATAGAGTTGCCCACAAATTTCTTATTATTCAATAAATTTTGACATTGTGGAAAGACACTAATATATTTGGTCTCTTAATAGCATAGCTTACTCATGGCAGGTTATGAATATGGTAGTGAGAATTGTATCTACTATACTTAAATGTTCTTCATGAAGTGCAGGTGAAGAAGAGAGGCTTGGGATGCTTAACGATATTGAAAAGGGGTACAAAAGAGTTTTACAAGAATGAAAGTTTGAAATGCCAGAGGAATGTAATAAAATTGGGGAATATTTGAACCAACAAGATGCATGCTTGGGATGTGGTGAAAGTAAATAAAGCAGTTAAGAGAAATATTCCATTTATGATATAGCATTCTATGTAGAAGAGGCAAAACAATAAGGCAGATTGCTCTCAGAATTGAATTTAAAGAAGTTTGAAAAGACTTTTCTCTAAGGCAGAATATTATTCTGGGATATTTATTGAAGCAAACATGCATATACACACATACACAGTTCCTAACACCCTTTCTTCAAAGAACTAGCAGCACTCCTTGCCTGAGGGAGACAGCAAAATTAAAGCCCTGCTTTTCTCTAGGGCATTAATGTTTTTGATTCTCAGGACTCCAAACTTTTGGATAATAAGTTGAGAACCTGAAGGACTGGGGGAATACATACCATATTTGAAAGAATATTTGCATTATTTAGGTAGAATTGGGATTATCTTAAAAAAGAAAGATACCACAAAATACAGGGGTTTAAACAAGATGAACATGTATTCCCCTCTCACATAAGAATCTAAAGCTGCCCTCTAGTCTAGTATGGAGGATTGGCAATGGTCAGGTCTTGACTCTTTCAGAGCCTCTTTGTATTGCTATTTTAATTTCATTTTTTCTATTTTTTTTCATAATATTCACCTTTCAGGCGGTTTTATCCCTTAAACTGATGGCAGGCTGTGGGCAGCAATAGCCTCCTATGACAAAACTGTATTCCTTACCTTCTGTACTTTCAAGGTAGGTAACACTGGCTTGGTTTCTTATAAACCAAGCCTAATTCCGTTTTAAGATTGGGAGCCATCTCATCACAAAGTCATGATTGTGATATTTGACTGCTGCTTGAGATACTTTGCAAGACAGGTCACAAGTTAACTGAATTCATGAAACTTAGGTTGTTTTAAAATATAATAGTATTGGTTTATGCCAGTTTCTCCATAATCTCATTCTAGCATTTTCTGTGTTAAATTACCTATGAATTTCTCTTTTATTATAAATTACTGAGATTTCTAAACTTGTTTTGAAATTCTGCCCATGCTCTGAACTCACCCATGCCTGGCTCTCCTTGACCAGATAACAACCCTCTCTAAAACCTTGTGGTGCCTCATAAATCCTGGCTCCCCCTGACCAGATGACAATCTTCTCTGAAACCTCAACGGTGCCTTATAAATTCTGATGTTGGGATCTAAATATACTCCCTTCCTTGAAATATCATGCCATGTAGATCATTAACGTCTGCCTTTGTATTATGCTTGTCAAAATAAATAAAATGAAGATATTGTGTCCAACTAAAAAATAAATATATATATATTTTTTAAAATCCTGTCATTTGTAAGTTCTCAAGAAATCCCCCCTTTGAAATTTTTTTTTCTATAAAACCTTGTTACTGGAGAGCTGGGGTACTGATCTAGCCTGGATTCGGTAGAGACAGTTGCTGGTGACCAGCTTGCTTTGTGTACACATTACAAGTTTGCTTTAATTTGATTTAAAATTGGATTCGGTGGTCTTTTCTTTGTGTGGTGCTTCAACAGTCTCCTCTCTAAATTACAGGTCTTTTGTGAAAGGAGAAATTGGCATAAACCAATACTATTACATTTTAAAACAACCCAAGTTTCATAAATTCAGTTAGCCTATGGCCTGTCTTCCAAAGTATCTCAAGCAGCAGTCTAACATCACAATGGAACAAGAGTCGCGAACTTTCTAGGACGCAACATATGTTTTCTTGATGCCTCTTGGTCAACTGTTAAGCAAAAAAAGTTGGAATTTTCTTAGCGTAGACTTGTGGTAGAAAATTCTGCTAGTTAGGATACAGATTTAGCTGAAAATAACTCTAAACACTCAAAACAGACCACTGTCTTATCTTCATAAAATGCCATAGGGTCTTTCAAAAAATTATATATGCTTATTGATCCTGAGAACACACAGCCCTCTGGAACTCATTTTTTTCTGTCATTTTTAAGGCATAGCTGAAGGGTCAAGATGTTTGTTTCAGTACCTGGTATAATAAGCACATTTCATAAAAAGAGAACTAGAATATGACAGAATAATTACCTGAAACAGTAACAGAGGAAAAAAAATGGACATCAAATCTATTCCATGTCATAGGGTGCCAAAATCTATGCAAGCATTGGAGAATTTACTTATTTAACCTCACCACTATTATTAATTTAACAGTCCCAGACTTAGTGAAGGTGCTTGCTAATTTGCTAATGTACATTCCTGTTAGCCATTATACTCTTTTATGTCTAACCCTGTAATCTCATTCTAGCATTTTCTTTGTTAAATTACCTATGAAATACTTGATTTTCAGATGGTCTTTGAACCTGTCATAACATCTTGCTTATTCCCTTATTAATTAATATGTTAAACATTTTTTTGGCATGTGTTCATTTTCTAGTTGCTTGAGTGCTATGATATTTTATCTTTCTGAAAATTGTACTTTATCGAGGGCAAAGCCTTTCTTCTAATAGAACAATGTGCAAGTTTTTCATATCACATCTATTCATGTGTCTTTGGTCATAACTTGGTAAAATAGTGACTCCAAAGAGACCCCAAAATATAGTCTTTTTTTTTTCCTGATGGCAAGATGCCCGTTGAAATTCAGGGAATTTTATAATAAAGAAAAGGAAGAATTAAATATTGAAGTCATCTATTAGTTTATCAGTCATAATTTTTTTTCTTATCCTAGAGGAAATAGGATTTCCCTGGATTCGTTTATAAAATAGATAAAACAAAGGGAAACACAGAGTGTTAGATTCTAGATCATAGTCCTTTATAAAGGCGTTGATATACTCCTAGAGCTGGCGCCAATGTAAAATGGAGAAATGGCAGAAGATTCTCAATTGTTTGGGAAGAATCTAAAAATGGATCTCAACCTTGTACCTTGCTTGTGGGTGCAGTCTGGCAGTGTTAACCCATGTTTCATATCATATGGGCACTATATTGCCAGGAGAGCTCCTTGAGGTACCTAAAGCGAAGTACATATATCCATCTAGTTGTCTTTTATTAAGAGCAGATACAAAGATTTAGAACTTGTTAGTTATCTTAATAAAGGAGAAATTAATAATCTAAATTGAGATTGACTTCTGATTTAATCAAATTTCTTCCTTTGTATACATAGGGTACTTTTTTTTTCAAATGAGTTTTATAATCCTAGACTAAAAATTTTCCCTTACAAGTTGATTTAAGCACTTTGTGGACATATTGGACTCTATGTTACGAAACCCTCCAAGTTTTAATAAAGACAAACATTTCTCAAATTAATTAAATTCAGAAGAGAATAACTGGACTGAAATAACAAGACTAAATTTGGTCTTTTCTTGTTTTAGATACATTATTATTTTAAAGACAATTTGAATTTCACATCTTATTACTGCCAATTTCATTTTGAAATCAGCTTTTCATTCACAGCTATATTGAGAGAAAGCATCATATTTCAATGTTATTATCCTCATTTATAAGCAATGATATGGCTCAATCAATTTGTATGGATCTGGCCATCCTGAGATAAATAATTGATTTAGGAATTTCTATGTTCCACAATGTAGTCATTACAGTGTGCATTTGTCAAGTCTTTTCCTGCATATGAGTGAAAATATCACCACGGTTTGCTTAGGTATTTAGATTACAATATTAGCATGAATTAGAAATTCTCACATTCCTCCCCCTTCTAAATTCTCAGCAATATTGGCATTAAAAAATCATTATTGCACTTCTATCTGCCAGTTTTTCTAGGTGAAGAGCTCCTATGTGCACTGCATACTAATTTTAGAACTGCCATTGATATTTAATGAGCAGCCGCCTTATTTTTATTCTTAGTGGTATGAATAGCAAATAATCTTCTAAATGTTTTTCTCTTAAAATAAATATCTCCTATATTATTTTATAATATTAATGACTATTTTAAAAATCAAAGACAAGTTGGCTTTCTAAGGTAAATTTACTATATATATATATATATATATATATATATATATATGCATGCGTTTAGGTAAAGGGGGCAAACTTCACATATAAAACTGTGGAATAGGAGCTTTATATTCCAGAGTTTCTATACTGAGGTTTCCAAACAAAAAATGACTGATTATCCCATTTCTAAACAGGGGATAGACAATACCTATAGGATGGGCCAATAGGGACAAAATATTGTAAAATTCCCATCTATCTTCTTTCTGCAGAAGAGAAAACCAAATAACTCTGTAAAAGAGATTGAGTGGCCCAGAATACAGAACAGAACTCAGGCCTTGCTCCTCAGTCACTGGAGAAGAGGCTGCTGGATGCCCCTCAAACAGAGGCTCCACACCTCTACTGCTATCACGAGATGGTGATAAACATTTGTGCAGGACCTGCAACGGGACTGAACAATGATAGATTCTGGTGCCTAACCTTACATAGGAATCTCTGAGAAAGAAAGAAAAAAATCAAGGAAACAAACAAAAACATATTTCTGACATCCAGAAATTGATCTGATACTCAGAGTAAGTTACACATAAGAATCTGAACTCAGAGCCAGGTCCTGTTCTTCTATAGGACACGAGCAGTCTCACATGAAACAAGTTCACTCTGACCCTGATAAAGTGAGATGAAAACAAGATGACTGAGTAACATGCAAAAAACACCAACATCTTCCTTTCTCAACCCAAGTCAGTGACTATTTTTAGCAATTATATAGTTTTACTCCCATTTTAATCTGCTCTCCCTATAGATAAGATTTATTGATGAATCAGAGAATTGCTATCCTGGCCTACCAGCACTACTCCAAATTTAGGCTCATGCCTAAATTACTGATCCAAAGCCTAACTTCATTAGGTCCTGTCAAACATCCTCTTACTGCCATGTTCTGCTGTTTTCCAGGGTGAGTGTTCTTACTGCAATGAGTAATGCATCCAATTTACTGAACTATACTTATCAGTGATCTCTGACTGATGGCACTGACACCACTAGAAGTGAGAACTAGCCAGGACAGTCTCTGCAAGCACAGGATGTGAACAGGAGGCTGCAATAGGAGGAAGTCACACATTTCCATTGAATTTCCAGTTAGAGTAAGGGCTCACCTTTCTATAGGCCAAGGGGACATTTAAGTATCTCAATATAAGTGATTGAGACGTTGAAAAAAACCACATTAATGAGGTGAAGAAATTCAGTAGTATAATGACAGAAGACAGGATGTGAGGGGAAGGTGTAAGGAGTAATAAGTGTGGTTTCCAGTGGGGGATTTCCAGAAAAACACTTAGACATACTGAATTAAACAGATAAAAGAGATGAATGACAGATATGGCAGAAGAGAGAATAATGAACATTGGTGAGGTAAAATAGCACATGCCTTGGTACCATTTACTGCTTTTTCTTGTCAAGTCTGGAGGAACTTGAAAAATGGAGGAAGAAGTGAAGCAAGAGGAAAGTGGGGAGAAAACAGAGCAGAAAAACATCAAGTGATCTTTTTTGTTTTCCTTCTTATACTCTGATGCTCTGAAAGTTTGACAGAGACTGGGGTGAAGAATTAAGTGGATGAGAGGTCAAAATATTGATGTTAGCTTGGACTCGGCTTTGTAATACATAAAACCTGAGACCATTTTTTAATATCTTCATTATTTATTTAATTAATTATTTTTATGTGGTTCTGATGATCCAACCCAGAGCCTCACACAGGAGAGGCGAGCACTCTACCACTAAGCTGCAACACCAGCCCCCTGAGACTATTGTTAAACACATAATAATGACTTAAAACGTTGTAATATCTACTGTAAATTCTCATAAAGTATTGAGAATAGCCCATATATTAAAATAGTTCTAAAGGAAATATGGAATTGACTTAATATAGGAATACATCTGCTATTATTGAGAGTATTTATTTCTCTTTGGATCTGAATAGTTTAGAGTTACCTTTACAAATAAACTTATTCTTCCTAATATATGGAAACACATTTCATATCATAAAAGTAAATTTTAGTAATGCCTATGAATTAGGACTGTATTTTTCAAATTTTCTTGCTAAATTACATAAAATTCCCCCCTCAATCAAATGATTTATTGCATGTTGCTGCACCTAAATGTTGTTACCATATTCCTCACTCAATACTGCAGTCAAAATAACTTAAATGGAAAGCTTGACTTCTAGTTATTTTTAATGAAAGCTTATCTTTCATTAAAAATATAAAAGACTGGTCAATTAGATGGCTATTTCTTGCATCTATATTTTTGATATTTTATTATTGCATATTTAAGGGAAATGATCAGAATAAGTTACATCTTTTTGTTAACAGACCTCAACATTCTTCGAAATATAACTGTTTAACAGAAGAATCAATTATATTGATTCATGTATCATTGAATCAAGTGACAAGGTCTTTTGCGCTTCATTGGTAAATAATTCTCTTCTAAGTATTCCATTTATTTCACAGGCCCTTCCACTTCTAAATTCATATATACTTAAAAATACGCTTTCTTAGACAATAAATTAAGATCTCAATTAATATATAAATCTTCTATAATGCTTGTGACCATGGGAAAGTATGGCACTATTCAATAAGTGGCCAGGGGAGATAAAAGATTTAATAGAGAGAGAGAGACAGACACAATGGACAGTCTTTCCTCATGTACCAAAGTTACGGGATAAATTAAAATAAGCATTTAAAGAGAAATAAGACAGCTTTTCCCTGTGACCTTGACTTGTAGTGAAATGTAATATGCTACATTAATTATTTATAAATGCTTATGATCATTTGACTCATTAAAAATTCGCATGTAGAAATTTGACTCTGAAGAAAAAGAAATAATTCTTATTTAACATAATTCCTACTTCTTTATTTTAAAACATCCCTCAATTTTGTCAAGCTACATTTTAATGTAATATTTAGAATAATGTTAGAAGCATTTTCATCTCACATAATTGGGATTATCACGTTGTAAGAGTCAAATTATAAATATTCTGTATATTAATAATGAAGTAGGTTTTTTATTAGATAATCCTACCATCTAAGATAGCTACCTTCACACAGCATTCTCTACTGCTTTAACTCTTTAATTTACCAAGATATCATTGCTCCTAATTATATAATATGTTTGAAGCATTGAATCTATATAAAATCTAGGTTTTTAATAAAAAGTTTACATTTGTAATCAGCAAGTTCTGGAATTTAAGAATAAATTAAAATGAAATAATGATTTAGTTCTGAGTAAACTGTTATGCACTTTAAAAATAATATTATTTACTTAAGGATTTAAAAATAATATTATATGGCCAAGCCCAAATAATTTCAAGCTGCCAATCAGGCAAGCATTGAAGATCTTATCAACTTTTTCATGCAACAAAAATACATTAAGTAGGATTGTCTCTCTAAATCTATTATATCTATTATATCATTTGATCATTTACATAGTTGCTCCACCATCATTTTGATTTTGCAATTATATTTGGAATAGAAGGATTTTGTGTTTGGTATAATCCCATTAGGAAGGATGAGAGAAGTTGGAGCAGGTACTCATTTCATTTGATGAATTATAAAGTGAAACTCAGTATGAATTTGATTTCATACATCATAACACAGTAGTGATCATTTATAGGATATCAATGTGATTAATTATTTTAGTGTATATTTCCTGTTTGCTTTAAAAGTTCTCAAAGGAGGAAATAAATAGGTACCTACTTTCAGAACCATTAACTGTTACTATAGCTATAGTTGCACTAACCATTACCATCTTATATTGATTTCCTCTCCTGCTTTCTTCTACTACTATCCTAATTTGAAATTCTGAGAAAAGACATTGTAATGGTGTGTGGGAGATTGCTCAATGAGACCTGTCTGTATGGAATTTGAAGTTGACTGTCAATATTACATATTACAATAATATATATATATTATATATATATATAATATATATATATATTATATATATATATATCACTTGGAGGAGAAATCAAGGTAAAATGAAAGAGGCCAGATTAAGTTTATCAAGCCACAATTTCCTTAATGCTGTTTGTGGCTACCCAAAATACTGAGAAATTCAGAAGAAATGGTGGTTGAAAAGGAAAAAACTCACAATTTTCCAATGTTTCTGTCCATATGGACAGATATTCCACGCCCACTCTTATTAGAATATCACACAGAAAAAAAAATCATCTTGTCTTTCTTCATTTCTCACTCTTCTTAAATTCCTCTCTCACAACTGTTCAGTCACATATTTTTCCCCCAATATCTAATTGGTCAGATATAGACTTCAATGACTGTGTGAATGAGTGGACAGCCTTACTCATTTAGATGGTGTGACTCCTGTTCACTTCATTCAGCTTCTGTAACCATTCCTGTGTCAGGACCCATACATGGCTGGCCTGGTCTGGCCTGATTCTCTTCAAATTAGAAGCTGAGTTTAAAAAAAAAAAATATTTCAGACACAAATCTAAACTACATTTTTTAAAGCACTCATCAGAAGCAGTGTATTTGAGGAGGGGTATTGGCTGCTTTCGATGATCAATTAAATGGTATTGGTTTCTTATCTGGTCAGATCTTCGGGATATATAACCCATCAGGCAGAACTCTGAGGTACGTAAGTAGTAACTGAATTTCTGTCTACAAAACATAATGCCAATCTTGTAGATAAATTACTTTCCTTCTTCTTCTTTCTTGCCTTTGGTACTAGGAATTGTACCCAGGGGGGCTTTACCACTGAACTACATCCCAGTCCTTTTTATTTTTTATTTCAAGATACAGTCTCATTAAGTTGCTGAGTATCTCACTAAGTTGCTAAGACTGGCCACAAACTGGCAATCCTCCCTCCTCTGCTTCCCAAGTTGCTGGGTTTACAGGAGTGTGCTAGCATGTCTGGCTGATAAATTGCTTTTCCTTCTCTTTTCCTAAAACTTGCCCCATCCCCTACCTATTAGCAACTAAATACAGATTTCACACACACACACACACACACACACACACACACACACACACACAAAAAACACTAAAGTTCCAGATAGATTTTATCTAAGAAAATTAAGTCTTTAATATTCTACATTATTTCTTCCCATTTCCTTCCTTCTAGGGAGAATTTGAGGGCTATAAAATCTAAATTCCCAATTCTAATAGAAACCCACATTCTGTACATGAACATACACATATATACATACATAAGTGTTTATGGATGCACACATAAAACCACAGTATATTAGAGGGACAAATCCATAGGTTTTTACTTGACTGTTTTAAGAGTGTTAGTAGGTGAGTTAAAAGAAGCAGAAAGATAAATTCATACCTTGAGTTAGCATGAAAATATCTTAATGTGATTTTATTCAGTATTTTCAGCCTCAGTCCTGTGATGGCTAATTTTATGTCAACTTGTCAGGGTCATGGCACCTAGATATTTCATACTACATCATTCCAGATGTTTCCTAGTTGTCTGGGGGTAAAATTAACATTTAAATTGGTGGTTTTGAGTAAAACGGATTACCCCATATAATATGGGTAAACCCAACCCAATCAATTGAAGGACTTAATAGAACAAAGACTGCCCCCCACCCACTGAGAAAGGAGCAATGAAAGAATTCTACCCAATAATTGCCTTTGGATTTAAACTTCAAGTTTCCAGCCTACTGGTCTACTCCATCAGATTCCAGAATCCCAAACCTTCCACAATCGTGTAAGCAATACCTTAAAATCAATCAATAAATCTCTCTCTGACTTGGTCTCTCTAAACTCTCTCTCTCTCTCTCTCTCTCTCTCTCTCTCTCTCTCTCTCTCTCTCACACACACACACACACACACACACACACACACACTCCATTGAACCTGTTTCTCTGGAGAACCCTAATGCCCATCCTGACTACTCAAAGTCAGATTATTCTAGGATGGAGACTTTATCCTAGAGACTCTGAAGTATCTATCTGAACTCCTAAATGCTAGGTATCAAGACAGGCATGAAGCTGATTTTTCTCTTATGAAGTTGTATTACCTGCCAACACTTTTTTTTTATCTATATGTAAATTTTCTATTCAATCACTGAAATATGTTAAATGAAATGTTAACCTATTATCTAAAACTTGCTCTAAAATCTCCAATTATATATTCCATTTTCTGTGCTTCTTTATATTATTTTATCTACATCAAACCCAAAATTTATCAATCTTCTGAGTATGCCAAAAGACGCCAGATGTCTCCTACCTGAAGTAAATTATAGGTTCCTAATGAAAACTTATTTTTAATCACACTATTTGTGTATTGCCTGGGGTATCAAAACTGCTTAATACACTTGTGTTAAATGTGTACATGAATAGTTGAAGTTGTTTTGAATGTTTCCTAAATTCAATCATGACAAAGCCAAATTTAGGATATTGATGAAAGCAAATATCAAAAATAAAACTAGATAAACAGATTATGCCCAATAGTGAACAGGCATGTTTTCACATGTGTACTTTGCTGAATCTTATTTTTAGTGTCATTTTTATGTATGACTTGATAATAAACAATCTAAATTGACTGATTAAAATTCTAACTGCTGAATTATCTACATGTATGTAGATAGAATCTGTTCACCTGAGAAATGTTCGGTGGGTGAATAGATAATTTAAATAGTTTCAAATATGTTAAACATATTTAATAATTTTCCCTGACATTTTCTAACCTCCACTATATAACACACTCCTAAGTATCTATCTGTTCCCATCAAACTCATTTATATGTTTTTATAGTCACACTCAATACTTTATCATCACCTGAAACACATTCCTAGTCTCTAATCCAAACATTCCTGTTTTTGAAATAGAAATACTTATTCCTGAGTTTACCTCTTCTTTTTCCTACTTACTTGCTCAACTTCTTTCACTACAACATTGTCAATAATCTCTTTAGGACCCCCATTCCAATTACTAATTTATTTCCTATCTGCCTTACCGCCCAATCTAGATTCTTCCCCTTCTTCATATCATTTGGATTTTATGACTCATCATTTGAATCATGATAGCCAAATCTTGATTTAATACTGTTGTCGCATATATGTGGACACCTCAAATTGGATGGTTACTACTATTCATTTTTCATACCTCTACATGACAATATCAGCATATCAGTATCAGAAATTCAGTATGCAAATATATTTATAATAACTGACTATAATATTTCAAAAAATCCTAATTTTTCTAAAGGCACAAATTTTATAATTACAGAATTAAGTATGAAAATAGTTAACTTTTTTAATTGTGTTTAGATTAAAACAGCTTAACTCTACAAGTTCCATTGTTGTTTGTTATAGACTGATACATAGGATATAGAACTGAAAAGACTATTAATTAACTGGAAATGATATTTAAGAGAGAGAGAGAGGAATAAAAGTGGTGTGCAGGTTTTTACATTGGTAACTAAAATCCAGAAAATAATATATATTAAAAAGAATTAATAAAATATCAGAATATTTTGCAATAGCAAAGATAAATTAAGCTTCAGACATGTTAAGGTAAAGAATCCATGGATTATCAGAGTTATAATTACCAATACCTTTTCATTGTTTTAAATAAAGCTAAAAGTCTTTCATCCAAATTAGACCCACTTATGCTGGAATTAAGTTCTCTTCTACAGAAATTATTTGTGTTCATTTTTTTTGCATACTGTGAAGACAGTGTTAAAAAGCCTATACACATTTTCAGAATATTATTAAATTGGAATACATGTGTCTTAAGAACTTCTTAGTACTAATATAATGCTATAATTTAGAATTTTTTCTTTAATATAAACAAGGTAAAATAATGAATGGCTCAACAAATTCTTTCTCTTCAACATAACATGAAGTTTATTAAACATCCTTTGCATCATACATATTCATCTTTTATATTTTCAAATAACAATTATAAATTTGAAATTTTTTAACATACACCTGGACTAATGCTTTTTTTGAAAATATTGAGCATGTAACTTATTTCTCTACTGTTGTCATAGCAAATTATCACAGAATTAACAGCTTAAAAACACACAAATTTATCATCTTATGATTCTTTGGTCAGAAGTCTGCTAAGTCTCACCAAACTAAAAACAAGGTGTCAGCAAGTCATATTCTTTTTGGAGGCTGTAGGGAAGAATCTTGAGCCTTTTCAATCTCCTAGAAGATTCTAGAGACTGCATCGCTTGACTTAGAGTTCCCTTTTTCGTCTCCAAACTCAGCAATGTAGCATCATTCTGATCCTGAATCCATTCTCACAGCTCTTTTTCAGACCCCCAATTAGCAAACATTTCTACTTTTCATGATTCCTATGATTACCTTGGGACCACAAAGATTATCCAGATTTCCACATTCTTTAATGCTTATCACATTTGCAAAGTTCATTTTATTATAGAAGGTATCACATTCCTAGGCTTCAGGGATTAGAAGATGAACATTTTTGGAGGAGTGGAACTCTATTCTGCCTTTCACAGCAATGAAACAACAATCATTCTCCTTTAAAAGAACAATAAGAGAAGGTCAGAAATTAGAGCTTTTAACATATTACTTAAGAATATGGTTGTCAGTTTATATTCAAAATATAAGATTTTATACATTAAAAATAATTTGTAAATAGTCCTAAAGTCACACATGCTTTCCTTAAATCATGTGAAAACAAAACAAGAGGAAAAGGAAATATAAAATCCATTACATGTCAAATCATTAAGGCTTGGTCAAAAATTTGAACTGCACTAAGCTCTGTTTAACATAATTTATGGGAGACTGCCTCAGCGGATCTCAGTACTGCAGTAATAATACCTGAATTATTGAAGAATGTAACTGAGGTGAAGCATTGCCTATAGGCATTGTTTTCAACACTGATAAATCAGTTTTGTTTTGAAATGCCTTTTAAAACTATACTCATTAAGGTTTCTGTGTTGGTGTATGTGTTTATATGGGCTTTTATTATAGGTCTTCACAGATTTCTTTCTGTCTTGGTCTGCTTTTCTTGGATGCATGTTTTGTGAAGAGAGAAACTATATCTTACTTTAGCAAGTAAATTCTAATTTTTAAAGTTTAGAGCAGTGATTCTTAAACCCTTGCCTCCTTTTGATTCTTAACAATTATTAGAGATGCCAGTGAGTTTTTTAAACATAATATTATTATGTCTCTACATATTTTTCATGTTAGAAATTAAAACTGATGATTTAAAATATTTCATTTAAAATAACAGCAAAACCATTAAATGTTACTATAGCATATTTTAAAAGAAATATGTTTCAAAAATGGAAAACATAGCAAATAGAATACAATTGTTACACATTTCTTGTAAATCGATTTAATGAATGAGAATATGAGGAAGAAAGTAATATAATTCCTCAGAGTTATTTTGAAAAAAATTTCTACATTACAGATGCTCTAAGGCAACTTAAGGATCACAATGAACTCGAGGGCACCATGTCAAAAGTCCTTGACTCCCTAGAGGGCTGCATGAAGGTGGAAGCTTAGTTTGATAATGGAAGTACGACAGTAGCATAGATCTTTCTAGGATGCCTAGACTTCCCTGGCTAGTGCTGCTTATATGCTATGGTTGGAATGTGCTCTCCCCACCCCTGCAACAAAAAGCATGTGCTAGAAGGAATGAGAAATGATTAGGTCATGGGGGCTTCACTGTCATAAATGGACTAATGCTATTATGAATAGAGTGGTTTCATTATCTCAGGATATAAGGAGTGAGTTCCTTATAAACAGGTGAGTATGAGCCCATTTTGTATATTCTTGCTTTTCCTTGCCACTCCCACCCTTGCCACAGCTTGCCCTTCTGCCTTCTGCCATGGTATGGACACAGCAAGAAGGCCCTTGTGGGATGACAGCTCCTTAATCCTGGAATTCCCAGCCTCCTGAACTATGAGCCAATAATTTTTTTTTCTAGATAATTTGCTTAGCGACTCAAATGAAGAAAAACACTGCACAAATGGAAGTGTATGGAAGGCCTCAAGATAGAGAGACAAAAAAATATCTGGACAAAAGCCCTAAATTTTTCACACTGTTCAACTTTATGAAGTTTAAAAATAAGAGAGATTTTAGGGTCCCATAAAGGTTGAAAAGAAAAAAGAACAAGACATTTTCAATCTCTAAATACTTTATATCCCCAAATCTAGAAAAATATTCACACCAAAAATCAAGTCCAGAATGAGGCTGAAGTTCTTTAAAACTAAATGAGGCTTCCTATTTGAATAGAGGAAAAGAAAATTCACAAAGTAATACACCCTGCTTTTATCCATCTTTACCCATTTTTTTCCAAATCAGTATAGTCTTTATCTCCATCTTAATAGTCATATTCTTGTTTGGCTTTAAATAGGGTTAACAAACTAGTTGATGAGAGTTTATTTTAGTTCTTGATATTAGAACCTATAAATTGGATTTGGAATTATGAAACAAAGTTGAGGTCATGGTTCTGCAACCCAATCAATGATGTCAGGGAAGTAGAATAATTTCATGATCCTCCTTTGTTATCTATAAATTAGAGAGATTAACATACATCCTGAAATGTTACATGAAGGGCCAAATAAAATAAGCTATATATTCATTAATATAAGGCACTGAACACAAATGATAAATGTAGGATTAGTATAATAAATTTCTTGCTATAATTATATTTTCCTGATTATTTTTAATGTAGTCTTTCACTAGTGTATTTGCTTAAAAATAATTCACTCAGATCTTTGAAGATTAACTCATTTTTTGCTAAATTAAAAATAATAAAGGTTTTATTCTATATGATAAAAAACTAAAATAAAAATTTAATTTCAGGAATTCCATTTCTGATAACAGTGAAATAGCTTACATCCCAATAATCCTTTTTCTGATATGAGTACGTCTAAAAAGTAGTATATACATTTACATATACAAGTGCACATTGGAAGATGCTAGTGAGCAACTAAAAATAGGCAAGATGGAAAAAAAGAATAATAGCATATTGGGCAGCAGAAAAAGTGTGTATCTATGCGTTTTTTCACTGAGGAAATTCCTTAGTTCATACAGTGTTTAGGGTAAAGTATTCTGATAGAACACATAAGACTTATTGTGATGAAGAATCAGAGATTGGAATATGAAGATGCTAGACCAGTGGAAATTGATAGGAATTCCTGAGAATGGAGAGAAACACAGGTGCTTTCCCAATATATGAATGCATAAAACTTTAAAACTGTGGCTGAATCCTAGACTGATCAGACTGAACAGGACTTCGGGATAATACTTGAGGAAACCTCTCAGAAAGGAATAGCTAGAAGTCTTAAAGAGGTGAGTAGAAATTTCAGCAACTATGAGATGAGGGAGACAATTTAGAATGAAAGATTCCAACAAGTTAGAGGTATTTGGTCAAAACTTCAACCATTCAGAGATATATAAACTGACCCATGACTTAGGAGAGATTACTGTATAAGAATTAATGTCTGTACCCTAAGGCTAAGGACAAAACTGAAATAAACCTATTACAAAAAGGCCTACAGACAAACTTTTAAGAGATCTATTTAATCAGTTATAATTAATTGCTTGCTAGAACAAAATTCAACTCTCTTTAGAGTAAGATTAAACAATAAATCTAAGATGTCCAGGACATAATTACCTAGGATATGTAGTATACAAACAAAAACTACTAGACATGCAAAGAAGAAGAAAAATGTGACTCATTAAAAAATAAATAAATAAAAACACACGCAAGTCACAATAAAAAGTTTACAAATGTGCAACCACAAACAATGCAGATGCTTTAATTAGCAAATCACTACTTAAAACCCCTAGCATAAGTATGCTAATGAATATACAGAAAAGTGTGGATGCAACAGGGTAAGATAACAAAAATTTCAAAGCACATATTAATTTTTATAAAGGAATAAAAGAGATCTTAGAAAAAATCAAAACCTGAAGTCACTAACTCATTGTTATGGTTGAGATATGAGCTGTCCCCAAGAAGCTCCCGTTAATACAAGAATATTCAGAGGTGAAATGACTGGATTACCAGAGCTGTAATCAGTCTATCCTGGCTTAAATGGACTGACTGGGTGGTAACTGTAGGTAGGTGGAGCATGGCTGGGGAAGGAGGATCACTGGGGATATGCCCTGGAAAGATAAATCTTCCCTGCCACCCTTTCCTGCTTCTTTTCTCTGCTTCCTGGCAGCCATAAATGGAGCGGCACCCCTTCACCATGCCCTTCCCTCAGGATGTTCTGCTTTGCCTTGGGTCCAGAGAAATAGACTGAGCCAAACATGAACTGAACCTCAGGAAATGTGAGCCAAAATAAAATTTCCCTCCTCTAAATTATCCTTGATGGGTATTTTGTTCACAGTGACAGAAAGCTGACTAATACTCTTATTGATGGGTTAAATAGCAAATTAGACCATAAAAGATTAGTGATCTTGAAAAAATAAGTCATGTCAAAAAGTTATCTGTTTTGCAATATAGAAAACAAAAATAGTAGAATGAGGTTTGAAGTGTGGCAGATGATTTAGTATGCTTTTATTTGGAGTCCTAAAAAAAAGAGAGAATGAGACAGTTATTATATTTGAGAACATTAAGGGTCTAATTTTAAAAAACAATTGATGGAAGACCTCAAATGCATAATTCAAGAAATAAAGTGAGAACCAATGAGGATTAAAGACAAAGAAAACCACACTTAAGAAAATCACAGTGATATTGACAAAAAAAAAGAAAGAAAGAAAGAAAGAAAGAAAGAAAGAAAGAAATCTCAAAAAGAGCCAAGAGAGAAAAGTCCCATTACATACAGGGAAAATAGGATAAGAATTATAGCTGATTGTTCAGCAGAAACAAAGAAAATGAGAAGACATAAAAATGCATCTTCTTTTACTAAAAGTAAATAAAAACAACAGAATTTTATGTATAACAAAGTAACAAAAATGAAGAGAAAATAAAAGCTCAGAGTTGAAAAAATTGATAATCAATATACACAAGTCAAAAAAAGCGCTAAAATAAATACTTTGGAAAGTGAAAAACGATACATTCGAAATTCCAAAATCCATGTGTTATGGTTTAGATGTTAGGTGTCTGGGCACGACTCACATGTGAGACAATTCAAAGTTTGGAGGAGAAATGATTGGGTTATGAATCTTAACCCAATCAGTGAATTCATCCCCTGGTAGGTAACTGAGGGGTAGGGTGTGACTGGAGGAGGTGGGATTGGGGCTTGGCTTTAGGCTATGTATTTTGTTTCTGGCAGTGGGGCTCTCTTTGCTTTCTGATCACCATGTGAACTGTTTCACTCTGCCACACTCTTCCACCATGACATTTCTACCTCACCTTGAGCTCCCAGAAAAGGAGCCTGCTGTCTATGGATTGAGACCTCTGAAACCATAAGCCTCCAAATAAACTTTCCCTCATCTACAATTGTCAATTGTCGTGGTCAGGTCTTTTAGTCACAGCATAGAAGAAAGCTGACTAAAACACCATGAAAAAAACCTGATAATTAATGGAAGCATACTATAATCCTTGGTACAAACACATATATTGATATACACACATTAACACAAATCCAAAAAGGAATAGCTAAAAACCAAATAGAAGAGATAAAAGAAGATACTAAAATCACCTAATTACTCCACAAAGAAAGCAGAATGGAGAAAGAATGGGATGAATAGAAATCAGAAGTTAGGTAGAATTAAACATAAATAGCAACATTATTTATAAATGATTCAACATCCATATTAAAGATCAGTATTCACATACTAAATCAAATTGAAACACAAATTCAGGCTGTTTGCAGAAGTAGTACTTTAAACATAACTACATGGGAGAGGGATATTAGGCAAACTCAAAGTATAAAAACATTAACATCAAACAAATGTAATTAGTTAAGTAAAGAAGAGGTCACACTGAAGTAAGGTGAGCCATTAATTCATTATGATTCTTTTCATCATCAGATGAAAAGAAAAGATGCAGAGAAGGAGGCGCAGAAAACAATGGAATGACAGAGTTTGGATTGATGTCGTTAAAGAATGTAAAAAACTGTCAGTAAACCTCGAAAACAGGAATAGACAAGAAAGCAGTTTCAGAGTCCCCAAGGGAGCAGCTCTGTTAGTGCTGATTTCCGACTTCTAGCTAGCTTCCATTAGACTGAGAAAAGAAGTTTCTGTTTTTTGAAGCCATACTTTGATATGGCAGCCCTAGGAAATTAATACATCTCCCAAATATTTGGAAGTGAAATAACACATTTCTAAATAACCCCAGGGTCAGAGAAGAAATCAAAAGGAAATTCAGGTTGTGTTTTGGACTGAATTAAAATAAAAACACAAGGGGATTCAATGCATTAAGCACTTATTAATATAAAAGAAAAGTTTTAAATCACTAACCTCAGCTTCTCTCCTTCCTCAACCCCACACAAAGAAATGAAAAGCAATGGAAATGAAGAGCAAATTAAGCCCAAATTGAACAGGTGATGTAGAATAACAAAGATCACAGAGGAAATTGATAAAACCAAAAATGATAAATAGAGAAAAATCATTGGAATTAGAAACTGTTTCCTTGAACATGTCAATAGAAAGGATAAACATCTTGTCTGACAAATTAGGAGGAAAAAAATAAGGGTAAACACACAATTACTAATACCAGCAATGGAAAAAAGTATTCACTCCAATTTCACATTTGTGATAATAAGGGGATATTGAGAGCAACTTCATGCTAATAAATTTGAAATCATAGAAAAAAAACTGGAAAATTTCTTTAAACTCACAATTCACAAAGCACATTTAAGAAGAAATAAATCTTAATATCCCCATATGTATTTTTAAAATCTATTTGTAGTTTAAAACTGTCCCCCAAAACACAAACACACACACACAAAAGAAAAAAAAAAAAAAAAAAAAAAGTTTAACGTCCAGACACTGCACTGGTATATTCTATCCAAAAACCATTGAGGAAGGAAACTATACCAATTCTATATACACTCTTCCAGAAAACTAGGAAGCCAATATTATTCATTCCAAAGCCAGGGGAAAATTAAAACAAAATTCAGGACCAATGTATTTCATGAGTATAAACAACAAATTCCAAAGAAAAAATAAGCAATTAGAAACCAATAACATCTACAAATTATACTTAACTTAAAAATAAGAGTTCATCCCAGGAATGTTAAATTGGGTATATATTTGAATATTATAGTGGGCTGAATAATGGTCCCGAAGTTATCTAGCTCCACATCTTGTGCACCTGTGGATGTTATTTTATATAGCAAAACAGAATTTGCAGATGTGATTAAGATTTTGAGATGGATCAATAATCACGGATTATATGGAGGGTCCTAAATGGAATCCTTATAAAAGAAAGGTAGAAGGAGATTTGTCACACAAAGAAGACAAGAAGGCAATATGATCATGATGGCTGAGATTGGAGTGATGAGGGAGCAAACAAAGGAATACTGTCAGACAGGAGAAATTGGAATAGTCAAGGAATGAATTACCCCTTACAGTTAACCAAGGGAGCATGACCCTGCTAGCACCTTGATTTTGGTATCAATGGTATTGACTTCAGACTTATATGTGCTTTTCGGTGCTGTCAGAAGTAAGGCCCAACTTACTTCAGTATGACCTTTTGTTTACTTAACTGAATTAAATTTTGTTTGATGTTATTTTAAGGTTGTGGTAATCTTTTATAACAGCCATAGGAAACAGATTCAATATTGTATTTAATTTTGAAAAATGAACTGCAGGTAGTAAGAAGTAATGACCATCTTATTTATCTATGTATCTCTAATAATTTTATCCAAGCATCACAAATAACAATATTTGTTGATAAGTCAACAATATTTATTGATAAGTGAATGGGTGCAATGATATAAAACTCAGTTTAAAAGATCCATCTTGTACAATACATTTTTCAATTAAAATGAAAGTTGAAGTGGTTATTGAGTACGTCCTTGTGTAGAATTTTGTGCATATACCAAATATCAAGAAACCATGTTGTATAATACAATGTTTTTTTCAATAGCTGATGTGTATAGGATGCATCAATAGTAAATTGCTTCTCCCAGATACTGAAGATATGCACTTCCTAAGTAACCCAATTCTTTTATAAAATAGTTAATAAATAAATTTCTCCCTTACATGTAAAATCTTACATGAAAATAGAGTAGCTTTTCTAACAACATTTCAAATATGCCTTTATGAAGAAAATAATGTTAGAAGATGGAGACTCTGGTCACAGATGTGCCATTAGTAAACTAGTTGTTTGAGATAATTGCCTCGCCTCTAAAATCATCAGACTCTTCATTATAAAAATGGATAGAGGAAAGTACACAGTCTCTAACATCCCTTTTCACTATAAAATTGAACAATTTTGAAAATCATTGGAGTGGTTTTGGAATAAAATGTCACTATTGAATAGTTCCAAGCTCATAAATCACAACATTTTATTTTGACTATAAGTAATTGGTTTTAGCTATATCACTTTCTACTACATTTTTTTAAAAGTTGAATTTCAATATTATTTTAATTAGCTTATTGACTTGAAAGCTTGATCCATTAATAGTTAAGTCAATTCAAGAAATATCAAGATGATTTGCTCTTATAGACACTGATACAATCTAAAGAATATATACACCTTCTTGACTACAACAACAGATCATAATCATACACTCCAATCTTGGCTATGACAATATTTTTTTCCTCTCAGAAAAGATCATTTATAAATTTACCCATCTCTAAAACAAGGGTACAATTAGTATGCTCTTTTATTATCTGTGGAGTACAGAACGTCCCTAAGGGTATTTGCTAGTATTACCATGCCCTGTGATCAAGGTCAGTGGAAAGTTACAAAAGACCCAATCCAGGAAGAATTAGTAATATCCTTGACCCTCCCAGTGTTGTGTATCTCCTCTGTGTTTTACTATGAATATGTTTGTGTCTATTTGTCTTCTTTCCTCTTATTCCTTTACCATAAGATCATTAATTTTTTGCCATAGTATCTAAGCATGATTGATTTTTTTCATCACAGTATTTGTTATAGAACATCAAGAAGAAGAAACATCAGTCAAAAGACTTTACCTCCTTTTCTGGAGAAGCGGGTAGCATGTTTTTGGTTGCATGAAGGATAGCTGCAATCATGTTAGATGGGACTGTGACCTCATTATTGTCTCTGCTTGACAAGTATGGGTTAAAGAGATGTGTCTGAGGGCCAAATTGGTAAAGTGTGGGTTTTTAGTTGCTAATTTTAAGTGTAATCTGGATGGATTAAGAAATACTAAAGTAAATGGTAAAACATTATTTCTGAGTAGGTTTGTGAAGATGTTTTTAGCAGAGATTGGCACTTGAATCAGTGGATGGAGTTGGGAAGCTCTGCTCTCACCCATTGTGGGTGAGCACCATCCAGTTAGCTGAGGGAGCAAATAGGTAAGAAAGTCAAAGGAAATGCAAAGTGTCTCTCTTACTTTGGAAGCAGGGACATAGTTCTTTTCTTGCCTTTAGACAACAGAATACAGGGTTCTCTGGTCTTTGAAATTCAAAGGACTTACACTGGTGGCCCTCCTGTTTCTCAGGTCCTCATTTTTAGACTGAGTTACATACTGGCTTCCCTGGTTCTGAGGGCTTTGGATTTAGACTGAGCCATTCTCATCAGCTTACAGTCAATCTATTGCAGAAATTCTCAGAGCCAATTTCTCTAACAAAATTTCCTTCATAGGGCTGGGGATGTGGCTCAAGCGGTAGCACGCTCGCCTTGCATGCCTGCGGCCAGGTTCGATCCTCAGCACCACATACAAACAAAGCTGTTGTGTCCACCTAAAACTAAAAAATAAATATTAAAAATAATTCTCTCTCTCTCTCAAAAAAAATTCCCTTTGTACCTTTAAATCTAGATATATAGATATCCTATCTGATCTGTTTCTGTGCAAAACTCAGAGTTACCCTGACCCTAACCCTTAGATGTAGACCCCAGTTTCTCACCGTGTTACTCCACACTCAGCTTCCAGATATTTGTCAAAATTATCTTTTTTTTTTCTTTCCATACTGTTGGAATTTTACTGAATAACAATAAGCAAATTCATCACACCTAAACAAATTCACAGATCACATTATTTTCGTTGGTATTATGTTATGGAATAATCATGGCTCACTTGGTACCAGGAGTTCTGCAATCACAGGTTTGTTTTTTTTGTTGTTGTTGTTTTTATTGTTGGTCGTTCAAAACATTACATAGTTCTTAATACATCATATTTCACAATTTGATTCAAGTGGGTTATGAACTCCCAATTTTACCCCGTATACAGATTGCTGTATCACATCAGTTACCCTTCCATTGATTGACAAATTGCCTTTCTAGTGTCTGATGTATTCTGCTGTCTGTCCTATTCTCTACTATACCCCCTCCCCTCCCCTCCCCTCCCCTTTTCTCTCTCTACCCCTTCTACTGTAAATCATTTCTTCCATTTGTATTAACTTGTCTTACCCCTCCTTTCCTCTTATATGTCATTATTTATAACCCTGAGGATCGCCTTCCATTTCCATGCGATTTCCCTTCTCACTCCCTTTCCCTCCTACCTCTCATCCCTGTTTAATGTACATCTTCTTCTAAAGCTCTTCGTCCCTACCCTGTCCTTGTTTACTCCCCTTATATCAAAGGGGTCATTTGGTATTTGTTTTTTAAAGATTGACTAGCTTCACTTAGCATAATCTGCTCTAATGCCATCCATTTCCCTCCAAATTCTATGATTTTGTCATTTTTTAATGCAGAGTAATACTCCATTGTGTATAAATGCCACATTTTTTTTTATCCATTCATCTATTGAAGGGCATCTAGGCTGATTCCACAATCTTGCTATCGTGAATTGTGCTGCTATGAACATCGATGTAGCAGTGTCCCTGTAGCATGCTCTTATTAGGTCTTTAGGGAATAGACCGAGAAGGGGAATAGCTGGGTCAAATGGTGGTTCCATTCCCAGCTTTCCAAGAAATCTCCATACTGCTTTCCAAATTGGCTGCACCAATTTGCAGTCCCACCAGCAATGAACAAGAGTGCCCTTTTCCCCGCATCCTCTCCAGCACTTATTGTTGTTTGACTTCCTAATGGCTGCCAATCTTACTGGAGTGAGATGGTATCTTAGGGTAGTTTTGATTTGCATTTCTCTGACTGCTGGTGATGGTGAGCATTTTTTCATGTACTTATTGATTGATTGCATGTCCTCCTCTGAGAAGTGTCTGTTCAGGTCCTTGGCCCATTTATTGATTGGGTTATTTGTAATCTTATTGTCTAATTTTTTGAGTTCTTTGTATATTCTGGTTATTAGGGCTCTATCTGAAGTGTGTGGAGTAAAGATTTGTTCCCAGGATGTAGGCCCCCTGTTTATCTCTCTTATTGTTTCTTTTGCTGAGAAAAAACTTTTTAGTTTGAGTAAGTCCCATTTGTTGATTCTAGTTGTTAACTCTTGCGCTATGGGTGTCCTATTGAGGAATTTGGAGCCCGATCCCACAGTATGTAGATCATAACCAACTTTTTTTTCTATCAGATGCCGTGTCTCTGATTTAATATCAAGCTCCTTGATCCATTTTGAGTTAACTTTTGTGCATGGTGAGAGATAGGGATTCAGCTTCTTTTTGATGCAAATGGATTTCCAGTTTTCCCAGCACCATTTGTTGAAGATGCTATCCTTCCTCCATTGCATGCTTTTAGCCCCTTTATCAAATATAAGATAGTTGTAGTTTTGTGGATTGGTTACTGTGTCCTCTATTCTGTACCATTGGTCCACCCGCCTGTTTTGGTACCAGTACCATGCTGTTTTTGTAACTATTGCTCTGTAGTATAGTTTGAAGTCTGGTATCGCTATACCGCCTGATTCACACTTCCTGCTTAGTATTGTTTTTGCTACTCTGGGTCTTTTATTATTCCATATGAATTTCATGATTCTTTTATCTATTTCTACAAGAAATGCTGTTGGGATTTTGATTGGCATTGCATTGAACTTAAAGAGAACTTTTGGTAATATCGCCATTTTGATGATGTTGGTTCTGCCTATCCATGAGCAGGGTATATTTTTCCATCTTCTAAGGTCTTCTTCTATATCTTTCTTTAGTGTTCTGTAATTTTCATTGTATAAATCTTTCACCTCTTTTGTTAGGTTGATTCCCAAGTATTTTATTTTTTGGGGGGATATTGTGAATGGAGTAGTTTTCCTCATTTCCGTTTCAGAGGATTTGTCGCTGATATACAGGAATGCCTTTGATTTATGCGTGTTGATCTTATATCCTGCCACTTTGCTGAATTCATTTATTAGCTCTAATAGCTTCTTTGTAGACCCTTTTGGGTCTGCTAGGTATAGAATCATATCATCTGCAAATAGTGATAATTTAAGTTCTTCTTTTCCTATTTTTATCCCTTTAATTTCTTTCGTCTGTCTAATTGCTCTGGCCAGTGTTTCGAGGACTATGTTGAACAGAAGTGGTGAGAGAGGGCAGGCATCCCTGTCTTGTACCAGATCTTAGAGGGAATGCCTTCAATTTTTCTCCATTCAGAATGATGCTGGCCTGTGGTTTATCATGGATTGCTTTTACAATGTTGAGGTATGATCCAGTTATCCCTAATTTTTCTAGAGTTTTGAACATAAAGGGATGCTGTACTTTGTCGAATGCTTTTTCTGCATCTATCGAGATGATCATATGGTTTTTATTTTTAAGTCTATTGATGTGGTGAATAACATTTATTGATTTCCGTATATTGAACCAGCCTTGCATCCCAGGGATGAATCCTACTTGATCATGGTGTATAATTTTTTTGATATGTATTTGAATCCGATTCGCCAGAATTTTATTGAGGATTTTTGCGTCAAGGTTCATTAGAGATATTGGTCTGTAGTTTTCTTTCTTTGAAGTGTCTTTGTCTGGTTTCGGAATCAGGGTGATGTTGGCCTCGTAGAATGAATTTGGAAGTTCTCCCTCTTTTTCTATTTCCTGAAATAGCTTGAAAAGTATTGGTGTTAGTTCCTCTTTAAAGGTTTTGTAAAACTCTGCTGTATACCCATCCGGTCCTGGGCTTTTCTTAGTTGGTAGTCTTTTGATGGTTTCTTCTATTTCCTCTATTGTTATTGGTCTGTTTAGGTTGTCAATATCTTCCTGACTCAATCTGGGCAGATCATAAGACTTAAGGAATTTATCTATGCCTTCACTATCTTCTATTTTATTGGAGTATAAGGATTCAAAATAATTTCTGATTATCTTCTGTATTTCTGAAGTGTCTGTTGTGATATTGCCTTTTTCATCCCGTATGCTAGTAATTTGGGTTCTCTCTCTTCTTCTCTTCGTTAGCATGGCTAAGGGTCTGTCAATTTTATTTATTTTTTCAAAGAACCAGCTTTTAGTTTTGTCAATTTTTTCAATTGTTTCTTTTGTTTCAATTTCATTAATTTCAGCTCTGATTTTAATTATTTCTTGCCTTCTACTTCTTTTGCTGTTGTTTTGCTCTTCTTTTTCTAGGATTTTGAGATGAAGTGTGAGATCATTTACTTATTGGTTTTTTCTTTTTTTGAGGAATGAACTCCAAGCAATGAATTTTCCTCTTAGAACTGCTTTCAATGTGTCCCATAGATTCCGATATGTTGTGTCTGTGTTTTCATTTAACTCTAGGAATTTTTTAATTTCCCCCTTGATGTCTTATATAACCCATTGATCACTCAGCAACCTATTGTTCATTCTCCAAGTGATGCTTGATTTTTCCTTCCTTCTTTTATCAATGATTTTCAGTTTCATTCCATTATGATCAGATAAGATGCATGGTATTATCTCTACCCCTTTATATTGTCTAAGAGTTGCCCTGTGACATAGTATATGGTCTATTTTTGAGAAGGTTCCATGTGCTGCTGAGAAAAAAGTGTAACTACTTGATGTTGGGTGGTATAGTCTATATATGTCAATTAAGTCTAGGTTGTTAATTGTGTTATTGAGTTCTATAGTTTCCTTATTTAACTTTTGTTTGGAAGATCTGTCCAGTGGTGAGAGAGGTGTGTTGAAGTCTCCCATGATTATTGTATGGTGGTCTATTAGACTCTTGAACTTGAGAAGAGTTTCCTTGATGAACACAGCTGCACCATTATTTGGGGCATATATATTTATGATTGTTATGTCTTGTTGGTGTATGATTTCCTTGAGCAGTATGAAGTGTCCTTCTTTGTCCCTTTTGATTAACTTTGGCTTGAAATCTATTTTATTAGATATGAGTATGGACACTCCTGCTTGTTTCCGCAGTCCATATGAGTGGTATGATTTTTCCCAGCCTTTCACCTTCAGTCTATGAATATCTTTTCCTATCAGATGCGTCTCCTGTAGACAGCATATTGTTGGGTCTTGTTTTGTGATCCATTCTACTAGCCTGTGTCTCTTAATTGGTGAGTTTAAGCCATTAACATTTAGGGTTATTATTGAGATATTGTTTGTTCTTCTAGCCATATTTGTTTATTGATGTTACTAAACCTGATTTGTTATCCTCTTTGACTACTTTCCCCCCTTTACTGTCCTATCTCCCATTGTTGGTTTTCAATGTTATTTTCCATTTCCTCTTCCTGTAATGTTTTGCCAAGGATTTTTTGAAGAGATGGTTTTCTAGCTACGAATTCTTTTAACTTTTGTTTATCGTGGAAGGTTTTAATTTCATCTTCTAACCTGAAGCTTAATTTCGCCGGATACACGATTCTTGGTTGGAACCCATTTTCTTTCAGTGTTTGAAATATGTTATTCCAGGATCTTCTAGCTTTCAGAGTCTGTGTTGAGAGATCAGCTGTTATCCTGATTGGTTTACCCCTAAATGTAATCTGCTTTCTTTCTCTTGCAGCTTTCAAAATCTCTCCTTATTCTGTATGTTGGACATTTTCATTATAATGTGTCTAGGTGTGGATCTCTTATGATTTTGCACATTCGGCGTCCTGTAGGCTTCTAGGATTTGGGATTCTGTCTCATTCTTCAAGTCTGGGAAGTTTTCTCGTATTATTTCACTGAATAGACTTTTTATTCCTTTGGTTTGGAGCTCTGTGCCTTCCTGTATCCCAATGACTCTTAAATTTGGTCTTTTGATATTGTCCCATAATTCTTGGATGTTCTGCTCATGGTTTCTTAGTAGACTTGCTGAGCTGTCTATGTTCTTTTCCAGTTGAAATACTTTGTCTTCATTGTCTCATGTTCTCTCTTCTAAGTGATCTACTCTGCTGGTAGTATTCTCAATTGGTTTAAGTTGGTTTATTGTTTCCTGCATTTCTAGAATTTCTATTTGTTTGTTTTTTATTACCTCTATCTCCCTGTGAAATTGATCTTTTACTTCCTGGATTTGTTTGTCAATGTGATCTGATTTTGCTGTCTCATGTCTTCCTTGAGACTCCAGATCATCTGAAGCATATAAATCCTGAACTCTTTATCTGACATTCCATCTGTTGCAGCTATTACCTCTTCTAAAGTTGAGTTGACCTGCATTGCTTGTGGTCCTTTCTTTCCTTGTCTTTTCATACTGCTGGCGTTTCTTTCTGCTTGGTGCAACTGTTGTGTTTTTGAAATTTACCCCCTATTTATTTATATTGCTCTTGCATAGTTGGGAAGTCTCCCTTGCAGGGCGGGTATTGGCTGTGCTCCTCCTCTAATTATGGTGGTCTGCCCCCGCTGCGGGCACGGGTGGCGGCTTTGCTCTGCCCCCACACCAATTGTGGTAATAACTACCACGCCCTGGGGTCGTTGGTCCTGATCTGGATGTGGGTGGCGGCTCTGCTGGGCCCCCACTCCAATTGGTGTGACGAGTCTACCGCGCTGGCAGACCTCTAGGCCGGTGGGTCACAGTTCTGTACAGCCCCCACTCCCAATGGGGGTACCTGACTACCTCTCCAACGGGTCGCTGAGCCCCCTCCGGACCCGGGCGGGGACCCTGCTCCACCCCCACTCCAACCAGTGTGACGCGACTGCCTCGGTGTTACCTGTCCACCATGCTGGCAAGCTACCTGGCCTGTCTTGCCAGTTGGCGGCAGGTCTGCCTGCCCTACTTGCTCAGATAATAGTTCTGCATAGCCCCTACTCCAAATGAGATTACTTGGCTACCGCACCGCGGAATCGCTGGTCCTATTCTAGGCGTGCGAGGCTGCTCTCTTCAGCCCCAGCTGCGTTTGGGGTGTCATGGTACCACGCTGGTGGGTCACTTGGCCTGCTCTGGGCGCAGGTGAAAGCTCCACTCTGCCCCTACAGCACCCCGCTGGACCCTGATTGAGAAGCAGTCTCCGCCGGTTCCCTAGCCTTGGGCCAAAGCAGCTTAGGTAGCCGGAACCCCGCCTCTCCAATCCCGATACACTCTCCGCTGGGAGCTGGCTCCAGGGAGCGACCCCACGGGTTCCCCAGCCCCAGGCCAAAACTGTTCCGGGAGTCAGAACCCAGTCGCCCCAAGCTCAGCGCACGCTCCACTTGGAGCTGGCCTCCACCGGCAGTCTCCGCAGTTTCCTCAGACCTGGGCCAGGTTAGCCCCGGGAACCAGAATCCAGCTGCTCAGTGCCCGGCGCACGCTTTGCCTGGCACGCGCCTCTAGGAGTATTCTCCACAAGAACCCCAGTCCCGAGCCTGAGCAAGAAATCGGTCTGCTAGACGCAGGCAAATACCAGCCTGATATCACCTGTTCCGTAGTTGAAGGGGCTGAGATCAGTAGAACACGGGGATGATTACATCATCTCTCCGAAATGGCGGCTGCTGTCCTCCACTGTGGTCCGACCGGTGTCTGGAACCAAACTGGGCCGCTTCTCTGCTCTGTTTCAAAGCCGGAACTCAGCACTAAGGGCTCCGATGTACCACTGGCGGGAGCCCCCCCCCCCCGATCCGTATCGCTGTTCCCCGCTCCGGCACCCTGCCGCTCCCCGGCGCGCGCCACAGACTCCAGCCGCGGGGCTATCGCCTGTCAGGCTATGCGACCCTCCGTGCGGAGAAATGGAGCTCTCAGAGCCGAACTTCGCACGATGGAAATCTGTCCACTAGATTCTGGAGCACCTCAATTTCACTGGAACTTCCCAAAGATAGCCTTCAGCCGTTTTGCATCGTCTTTCTCCCACTTAGTGACGCGGCGCCCTGGGGTGATGCAGTCCCTTCGCCGCCATCTTAGAATCTCCCTGTCAAAATTATCTTGTGTTACTACTAGATCTCCACCAGGATTCTGCTCCAGTAAGGACGTGTACTGTGACTCTTTATTTGCTGTCATTCCAGATTTCAGAGTGGTATTTGCCCTGTGACTTCAGTCCTCTGATGGGTCAAAAAAATGTCACTGGATTTCAGTTTGTTCCATATTTTATTATTGCAAAGATGTAACAACTTCCAAAGCCTTTATGTGTTAAAGATAAAACTACAAGCTCTGAAAACTCTTCTTGAAACACTAAATGATGTTTCTAAGCCTCTGAGACTATGAATAGCATTTTTGGTATTGTAACAATCAATCAACAGAGAAGCAATGAGATGTTTAATATGTTGTTTATCGTGAATTCATCTGATGTCTGCTCTTATCTACATTTTTATGTGTAAGCTGCAGATAAGCAAAGGGCTAATTATAACTGGCTCTAAAGCAGATTAACATACTACATTTTTAATCATTTTTATACAGTTTGAAACTCATTTTAATCTGTTACTTAATTTGCATATGAAGTTGATAAAAGACAAGGCTATAACAACAATAACAAAGGAATGATGGTGTGTTTCTCATCTTTAACACAGTGTTTAATTTCCAGTGTACACAAGAAAAACCACAAGATTCTGATGGTAAAAAGCCAGGAAAGATCCTCTCTAGTCATTGTCAGGGGAGCAGGATTTTACAATGCACCTAAGGCTTTTTGCATAAACAAAGTTACTTCCAGTGGAAAACAACTTCACAGAACTAAAGAGAAAGTATTTATCACCCTCTTTGCCCCTCTAGGCTTCCTTTCCTAACCAAGTGAGAAGAGAAACTAAGAAATAATTGTGAAGTCACAGATCAGGCACAAAAGCCTGCTAAAAGACTGAGATTTGTTCCCCAAATTGTAGAACTCTTCTCCTTCCCATCACTGCTACTACACTAATGCTGACAGACCCACAAAGCATAGTGTCTCTCTGCAAAGAAGTACTTAGGGAAGTCTGAAATCAGCAGGAGAGATAAAAACAAGATAATTCACAAAAACTTTAAATTGAGACAATATATGTCTGATTGTCAACAACAACACAAACACATATTGCTTTTATTGGTTTTAATTAGTTCTCCTTTTCTCTCTATAGATATATGGATCACAACAAATTTTAAGGAAGATTTCTATAGTAGTGTTAAAAAAAAGTATTCATTTTCCAACTTCCTCAAATCCTCAAAATAGTTGTGATTGATAATATATTCTATTCCAAGTTAAAGAACCTTTTTATTAACGATAATACATGTAGTTGCTTCATTTATTGCCTTTAATTTATATAATTGTCTTTCCTATAAATCTTTATAGAAGAAGATTTTTTAAAGTTTGTCTGGTGCCAAATGACAAGATTAATAGATATTGTATGACTCCAAAAAGAATAATTATAAACTGGAAATAGAAAGTCACATATTCTGAGTTTTAAAATAGTTAACTGAGTTATGTTCACTTCCATAGGGGAATAAATCCTGTTGGTCTTATTTCATGACACCCTGCCTGAACTCATTTCACTCTATTTAGCACTTCCTTTGGTTTTATGAATACTCTAAAATGAGGACATAATGTTGTACACTTGGAACTGTTACTAGAGAGAAATGTTTATTAAGTTTTCATATTACAGTTCAACATACCATTGGAAATCTGGTGTTCAAAATCAAAGTTAGGGTATTTGTTTGCTGGAGCTATTATAAACAAATTATTTCAAAGTAGCTTAAACAAATTTATTATCTCCAAGTTCCTGGACACAGGAAAGATGAGATCAAAATGTAACAAAAGCTGGTTCTTTTTTAGGATTGGAAAGAAGAATCTGTTTCATACCCTCTCCTAGTTTCTGGGGACTTTCTGGCATTCTTGAGTTCTTAGGCTTGGGAGAAACATGTCTGATTTGATTCCTTCCTGCCAAAAGCCAAGTGCCAATGTCTCGGCTTGGCACAGAATCACGAGCCACCACACAGCTTTGTAGGTTCAAACAGCAATTCTTTATTCCAGATCTCACACCAGCCTCCACACACATTCAGGGGCAGTCTAAATCTGCCCGCACACTTCACCTACTCCACGAGGCTTTTTCCAAATCCCATTTGAATCTCACGAGAACTCAACGGGAACAAGCAGCAGGAACACCCTAATCCCAGCAGCAATAATCTTCAATCTCAACTTCCCTAAAACCCATATTCTTAAACCGGGAAACGCCTTAAACCGGGAACATCCTAAACCCAAGGACAGGGATACTTCCTCAAACCTGCAGGATACTTCCTCAAACCTGGATCCACCCTCGATCACCTTGAGCAGGGTCATCTTTCTCAAACACACAAGCAAGGTCGCAGCAAATTTCCAAGGCAAGTCCATTTAACATGGGGTACACTGGCAAGGATTACGATGCGTCAATACCTACTTGGTAATGGCCCTCAGCACCTTCCCTATTTCACAAGGCATACTCCCTTTGTGCATCTCTAAAAAAGGTTATATTCCATGTGATCAAGGATAAGACCTCAAATAAATGCCTCCCACTTTGAGGAACACAATTCAACCAATAACAGTCATATAAGATCTGATGATGTGACTATTATGTTAATTAATATGTATAGTCATAATTAAAGTAACATTTGTAAACTCAGAATAATGTTAAGTGAAAAAATACATGCAGTCTCTTTAAAATGGGATTCCTTCTCTTTTACAGACGTTGTACAATAAGAATATCGCAGTAAAAATTAATCATGATAACAACTTCCCAAAAGTTTTCTTGTTCTTATGAAAAGTAAAAAAGAAAATAACAAAACATTCTACAATTTATAAGGATAGTTTTTATTGGAGGAGGCAAATTGTTTAATTTTATGGCATAGATTTTCTATTAAATACAATAGGCATATGTTTAGGTGTATACTTTTTGAAATTGTGAATCAATGAAATATAAAATGTAATATATAATATTAATTATTTCATATAGAGGTTTTATTTGAATCACGTATATCATTCTGTAAGATCCAATGTTTTTATAAAACTTATAATTGAAATGATTCCTCAAAATTTATATAATAACTCACAACTAATTTTAAACTGTAGTAATTGATCTGCAAGTGAGATTTATTCTGCGGTTAAGGAAGGCAGTGGCATTTACAACTAGAATAAATTAAAGCAAATGAAGAGGAAAATTTTATTCTGTGTAATATTTAGTTCATTATAGCCTTAATTGACTGTACCAGTCCATGTTCACTAACAGGGAATATGATTTGTGCAAAAAATGATTAAAAACTTATCATCAAGAAACAGTCTATGTTTTACAAGCCACAGCTGTTGTAACATAATCTATATTTCTTATGACCACACTGAAGTATCCAAGAAAATGAATAAAATATAATATTATTGATCATTATTTCTCTTATTCTTTGAGAGAGATGATTTTAAAGTATTACTGATGCTTTGTCTAAAATTATTTCTGTGAGATTTCTGTCCCTTTTAAGAAATGATAGTGTGCTTAATTTTACTATAATTATTAAAAGTACAATAATTAATTCAGTAAGTTAAAGATAATTTTTAAAGAACTACATTTGGATTATAATTCTGAATACTACTTACTAATGGGTATATCCTCACCCCAAGTACCTGTGAACATATTACTTTATATGGCAAAAGATGTTATTTATCTATTTTCACATGTGAATAAGTCAAGAATCTTAAGATGAGAGATATCCAGGTAGACCCAATGTAATCAAAAGCATCCTTGTAAGTGAAAAATGGGGGCCGGGACCTCCAAGCCCAAGAAGGAGATACACTGACAGAAGCAGAAGTCAGGGTGATGTCAGAGATGACTCTCAAGATGGAAAGGGGCCATGAGCAAGGAATGTGGACTGCATCTAGAAGGTAGATAAAGAAAGAAATAGATTCTTCCCTATGGCCTTCAGAAGAATTACATCCCTGCTAACACCTTGATATTAGCCTCCTGAGGCCTATTTCAGCCTTCAGACCTCCAGAACTTTATAAGAAAATAAATCTGTATTATTTTAAGTCACTAGAGTTTCAGGATCATGTCACAATAGCAAAATTAAAATAAAAAAGACAAGTGTTATAATTTCAATATGTTAATATGAATAGACATATCAACTCCTTAAAAGGCTTTACAATTACATTTACCGTGCAACTCAGTAATTACATATGGAGGCATTTATTCCAGAGAAAAAAAATATTTTTAAAAAAGCATATACACAAATGTCTATATCAGCCTTATTTATAATAACAAAATATTGGAAAGGACCCACATTTTCTTCAATCAGTGAAAGACTAAGCAATGGAGTATCACCCAACCTTTAAAAGGAGTGAATTTTTGATACATGAAACAATCTGGATGAACCTCAGGGGCATAGTAATCAAAAGTTAAATGCTATAACATCCTCTTGTGTTGAACCAGTTTCAGATTCACAGAAAAATTAAAAGGAAGGGATAGAGATTGCTCCATACTTCTGACCCCAGCAGGTACACAGTCTTTCCCCATTATCAACATTCTCCATCAGAATTTATTCTTGGTCTTGCACATCCTACAGGATTAGACAGATATATAATGACATGTATGCATCATAATAGATAGTATTATACTGAGTTTTCCCAACTGGTCTAAAAAAGCTTCTATGCTCTGCTTATTCATCCGCTTGTCCCTAAACCCATCGCCACTCATCTTTTTACCATCTCAATAGTTTTATCTTTTCTAGAACATCATATCGTTGAATTCATCTCATGTGTAGGCTTTTTAGATTGGTTTCTTTCACTTAGTAAGATGCACTTCAGATTCTCTCCATTTTTCATGGCTTCATGGCTCATTTCTTTTTAGCACTACATAACATTAAATCTTATGAATGTGCCATAGTTTATCCATTCACTTACTGAAGGACTTCTTGCTTGCTTCCAGGTTTTGGTAATTATGAATAAAGATGCTGTTAACATCCCTGTGCAGGTTTCTGTGTAGACATAAGATTACAACTCTTTTGGTAGAAACCAAGTACAATTGCTGGTAAGAGGACATTTAGTTTGCAAGAAACTATCAGACTTCTTCCAGAGTGGCTGTATTCTTTTGCACATCTATCAGCGATGACTGAGAATCTTGTTGGTACACACTTTTTCTTTTCTTTTTTGGGGTGGGGGTGAGAGTGGGTACAGGGGATTGAACTCAGGGGCACATGATTACTGAGCCACATCTCCAGCCCTATTTTATGTTTTCTTTAGAGACAGGGTCACACTAAGTTGCTGAGCACCCGAATTTTGCTGAGGCTGGCTTAGAACTCAAAATCCTTCTGTCTCAGCCTTACAAGTGTGGGATTACAAGTGTGGGTCACTGTGTCTGGCTTGTTGCTACAAATTCTTGCCATCATTTGGTATTGTCAGTGCTCTGTGTTTTAGCCATTCTAATGGGCATGTAGTAGGTCTCATTTTAATTTGCATTTCTCTGATGTACAATGTGGGATGTTTTGTTTTCCATCTTTATACCATCTTTGGTGAAGTGTACATTTTTGTGGGGAGGAACATGGATTGAACTTAGGGGCACTCAACTACTGAGCCACATCCTGAGCCCTATTTTTTATTTTATTTAGAGACAGGGTCTCACTGGTTTGCTTAGCACCTCACTTCTGCTGAGGTTGGCTTTGAACTCTCAATTCTCCTATCTCAGCCTCCTGAGCCACTTGGACTACAGGCATGAGCCACCCTGCCAGGCTTGTAGTATACATTTTTAAGGGGTTGCTTGTTTTCCTATTGTTGAATTTTATGTGGCTTTTTTCTTTTTGCATATTTCAGCTAGCAGTTCTTTATCAATGTGTCTCTGAAAATATTTTCTTTCAGTCTATGGCTTATCTTCTTAGTTTCTCGATAACATTCACAAAAATGACAAAACTATAGATATGGAGAAGATAGGGGACAAGAATGAAGAATGGGTTGGGGGACACCTGTGATCACTGACATAGCTCAAGGTGGTTAATATGTGGTGATGGAATAGTTCTGTATTTTGACAGTTGCCACAGTCTGGCTGGGCACAAAGTAACAGAGCCACCACCAAAGCTTTGTAGATTCAAACAGCAACTCTTTATTCCAGAACTCTCACTGGCACTCTCCCCACACTACCTGGGAAATAATACACTCCCTCCACCGGGCTCCACCGGGTACCAATTCTCTCAAAACCCCATGAGAACTCAACGGGAAATCCAAAGGAGCGGGCGCCTGAGGCAGCAGGATATGCCCTAATCCCAGCAGGATCCGCCCTAATCCTGGAGCCCCCTATTCCCAACAGGATCCACCCTAAACCTGGAGCCCCCCTAATCCCTGAGCAGGGTCACCTTTCAACCCAAAATGCCATGCGTCATTCCTACTTGGCTATGGCTCTCAGCAACAGTTGTAGTGATTACACAAATCTATAGATGGAATGAAGTTGAATATAACTACATATACACATTTTTTTAATGGTGAAAACTTCAAAAGGTTTACAGACTTGTTAACCCCATGTACCAATGTCAACTTCTAGATTTTAATATTACAGCATAGCTACATAGAAAATACCACCATCATAGGAAATTAAAAGGTACACAGGATTCTGCAATTTTTAAAATTTTTTGTGAGCTTACCATATGTCAAAATAAAGAGCATTTAAAAACAAACCAATAACATTTCCTACAAAATATGTAATATTTGTGGTTAAAAAGACGTAAGCACACACAGATACACATGTGCAATATGTATTTATAAACTGATTTTAACTATAGAAATGTAAATTGGAGTGTGTGATTATTGTGCTACTTGTTCTTTCTGTCAGTATGTCTTAGAAATATTTTCATGTCCATACAATAGAACTATTGTCATTATCTGCTGCAGAGTATTGGTAGGAATTAGAACATTTTTT
Source organism: Urocitellus parryii (assembly GCF_045843805.1). NCBI lineage: Eukaryota > Metazoa > Chordata > Mammalia > Rodentia > Sciuridae > Urocitellus > Urocitellus parryii. Next base: position 43,481,251 of record NC_135533.1, on the reverse strand, counting down.
CCTTCATTTTAACATTTATTGGGGGGAGGGGGGATAGTAGAGAATAGGATAGACAGCTGAATACATCAGACACTATAATGGCAATATGTAAATCAATGGAAGTGTAACTGATGTGATACAGCAATCTGTATACGGGGTAAAAATGGGAGTTCATAACCCACTTGAATCAAACTGTGAAATATGATATATTAAGAACTGTGTAATGTTTTGAACTACCAACAATAAAAAAAAAAACATTTATTGGTAGAAATAGATCTTCAATGCATACTTTGAGTTTATATATAAATTCTATATTCTCTTTGTTTCTTCTTGCTTTTTTTGGCCTCCAAAGTGAACTTAACATATTATCTATGCATTCGAGTCTTTATAATGGATTTGTTTTTTTATATTTTAAAACCAAACTTGAGAAACCATGCATATTATATACCTTATTTAATCCAAAGAATATTTACATTTTTCAGAAAAGTCACAAAAAGGATGAACTGGAGTTCAATAATCTATATGTCCTAAGTTTTCCATGACTCATTCCTGAATAAAGAAATATTTGTTCAGTAGTTTATTTTAGTACATATTAAGTGAAAGGTGGTTTCTTCTACTAAAGCAGTTGTGTTGAAAAATGAAGAATGAAAAACAGCTTTTCATATTCTACTCCATTTACTTTTGGGTTATTTTAATTTCTTTAAAGTAAGTCTGGTTTTATGTTTGTAAGTGTATAAATTCCTCTTCTGTCATGAACCTGGGTGATGTTGGGTACATAGGCAGTGAGAAGAATTCACCAAAACAAAGAGAAGCAGTTTAGACTTTGTTAGGGGATGACACCCTAACCCTAACCTTAACCCTAACCCTAACCCTAACCTAACCCTAACCCAAGATGTCTGCCAATGACTCAGAGGGGATCAGATCAGGGATTATGTACACTTTTGAGTTCTTCGTTCACCTGTGGTGGACTTTTTCCCAGGAATGGTTTATACTAAGCCAGGGACAATTGACACATCCCTGTCCCTTGCCCATAATGCTTATTGTGCATCTGCCATATGTTTGTTCCCAGGTTTTATATTAGATGCCTGAGATGGAAGTAATATATATGGGTTTTAGGCAAGGACTTTCCCTTATTAGGTTACTCTAGGTCAAACTTTGATCTCTCTGCATGCTTCTCAAGATAGTTGGCCAAAATTGTGAAAAACAGGATCTTTCTGTTTACATTTAGGGAAGTTAGCTCCTTAGAGAATGCAATAGGTGGGGGGATAAAAAGTGGTACTTAGGCTCATGTAAGTTCTGCTAATTGAGATGGGATGGAGCTTGAGACCTATCTTGACTCATCTTCATTGTAGAAAATTTGGAAAATTAAAATGCATAATGTTATTCCTTAATAAAAAGATGTAAGCAAGGATTTTCCTTACAAGGTTGTATCTACTTGTGAAAAATTAGAATTGGATGCCCTTCAATGAGGGTACACAGTTAAATAAATTAAAACAAAACAAAAACAAAAACAAAAAAACCTGTCTTGTTTAGTCCTGGATGCTATAGCAGAATGCAAATGACTGGGTAGTGCAAAAACAAAATTTATTTTTCAGAGTTCTGACAACTAGGAAGTCTAAGATCAAGGTACTGGCATATTTGGTATCCGTAGAGGGCCTGCTTGTTGGTTTGCACATGGTCATCTTCTCCTCATATTCTTTCATGACTGAATGTTTAGAGAAGGTAAGTTTTCTTATATCTTTTCTTATAAAGGTATGACTCCTGTTCATAAGTGCTTCATCTTTATGGTCTAATCACTTCCCAAAGGTCTCACCTTCCAAGACCACACTGCAGGTGGGGATTTCAACCTGTGAATGTTGAGTGGGACAGACACATGCAGCCCATAACAGACCTTACAAAACAGGGGCCAGGGCTGGGGTTGTAGCTCAGTGGTAGAGTGCTTGCCAAGCACATGTAAGGTACTGGGTTAGATCTTCTGCACCACATTAAATTAACTAAATAAAAATAAAGATATTCTGTTCATCTACAACTAAAAATAAATAGGAAGAAGAAGAAGAAGAAGAAGAAGAAGAAGAAGAAGAAGAAGAAGAAGAAGAAGAAGAAGAAGAGGAGGAGGAGGAGGAAGAGGAGGAGGAGGAGGAGGAGGAGGAGGAGGAGGAGGGGCCAACGGCTTATGAGACCTCTTTGCTCTAAAAGAAAGTTGGGTAAAGGGGAAATTCATCACCTAATAGCATTTTTAATGTTAAATTATATTGTTATAATTATTTTTGCTAACATCATTATTTTCTATTCACTGAATCTTTACTTTGTGACTGCTGGGTCATTCTATGTAGTGAATTAAACCATGACTTAATCATGTACTATAGGTAATTTATGCTTTGGGGAATATGTGTAAGATATAATTTTTCGTATTACCCCTTTGTAGGTTCAGTCAAAAAACCTGGACATTATATATAAAACAATCATAACAAAAGCCATAGGAATAAGGCAGGCCTGTTGAAGACCCCAGGACCCAAGTAACAATGTAGCAGTGAGTTCCCTAGGTTTCCTTTGATTCATATAAAGCAAAATGCATATTAGAAAAGCTGGCAATATGAAAATGGCAATAGTAAAAATAATAAATAAACCAAGAAAAGCCTGGTCTGCCTGTGTCAAGGTACCAGGAAAGGGACAGCCTAGCAAGACAGAAAACTCTTAGAAAATAAATGTTCTACTACAATCACTGCCAAGGAAAACCTGACCACCCATTCAATCTAGCAAGACTGAGTGGGGAGCCTAGACATCACCCCCTGAAATGAGATATCTCTCCTACTTGTCAAGATAGCTGTCATTAAAAAAAAAAAAAAAAAAAAAGATGAATGTCATCAATGATGTGGAGAAAAGAGAATCCTTGCAGACTATTGGTGGAAGTGCAAAATGGTGCAGTGGCTATGTGAAAAAGTATAGAAGTTTCTAAAAAAATTAAAAATAGAAATATAAAATGACTCAGAAATTCACTTCCTGGTAGTTACTAAAACAATTGAAATCAGGATCTCAGGTATCACCACTCTCTCGTGTTCATCTCAGCACTGTTCACAATAGCCATGATGTAAAAACAAACTAAATTCCATCAACATACAAATAGATAAAATGTGGTAAATATATACCATACTGTTCAAAAAGAAGGAAACTCTCCAATATATGAAAATATGGATGAACCTTGAATCTTAAGTGAAATAACCTATCACTGAGAAACTGATGTGACTCCATTTTTGAGAAACCAGTTCTACCTCAAGGCCTGTCCAGAGGGAAGGGAGCCTGACCCTTGTCCTTGGAAAAACCCACAGAGAGCTCCTAGGCCCATACCCACCCTGCTGAGTTGTTTAACAGGAAAGATTTGCAGCTCCAGGTGTCCCTGACTCAGTTATGCTAGGTGAGGACCCAATGCAACCCCCTAGCAACCACCAATCAGTATGAGACAGGGAAAATATTTGAAATACCAGGTGACCCTCCCAGTAGTTTCGGTGATTAATAATATGATTAGGCCACCCTGCAGTTTAGCATATACACTCTTGCAATCTCTCACAGCCTAAACCAATCAGTTCAAATGTATCTACCACTTGAACTAACCAATCACCCTTACCCAACTTGTTCCTGTTAGTGAATGTGCTAATCAATGTTAAGAGTTGTTGTTTGATTTTCCCGCTGTATGAAATGATTTGCTGTGTGCTGTTGTGACGCATAGAGTATTCCCCCCAAACCTATAAATCCTCACTGAACTAAGGGCCAGGACTCACTCCTCAGGACCGCTGTGGAAATGGCTGTGAGTCCAGGCTTGAACTTGCAATAAAGACTTTTGGGTCATTGCATTGGATTTTGCTCCTGGAGGTTTATTGGGTCTGTGAGTTTTTTCAAGGACAAGAGTCACACCCCCTCCCTCTGCACAGGCCTTGAGGTAGAAGCAGGTTTCTCAAAAATAGAGTCACATCAGTTTCTCACAACATTGTCCCTAATATATGTATTGTATATTTAAAAAACTGAACAGGATAGGTCTCATGTTGATTGTTCTTATCAAAATAAATAATCTTTAAAAAAAATTATATAAATGATTTCTACATGATATTTACTGTGAATATAATGATTAGTCTAAAGTAAAATGACAGGAAAAGATAAATCAAATATTAAGTAAAAGAAGTAGTTGTGTCAATATCAGAAAACGTAGACCAAGGAAATTGTCAGGGATAAGAAGGGACATTACACAGTGATAAAAGGGTCAGCCTACCAGAAAGATACAACTATCCCCAATGTGTTATACATAAAACCACAGAACTTCAAATATGCAAGGAAGAATCTCACAGAACTGAAAGGGGAATTAGCCCAAACCAATTATAGTTTGCAATTCAATAGCTCTCTCAACAACAGCAGCAGCAACAACAAAAAGAAGCAAAATATTATAAAAGGACTTAGTCATCATCACCCAACCTATCTACTTCACATTTATAAAACACACTCCACCCAGCCATACAAGAACACACATTCTTTTAAAGAATAACTAACTCAAGGCTGGATGCAAAATACACTAAGAACACTGCCTTAAGAATTGGTGCTTTGGAAAGGGAGAGTTCTCCTCCTCTTTATACTGAGCTAAACTTCAGGGAACTTGATGGATTAGCACTCTCCATTCCCACCTTCTGGATTGTAAATGACTTCCCCTAGGATCCAACTACACTCTTTTGAAGTGTAAACACCCCTGGTCATTCAAAACATTACATAGTTCTTAATACATCATATTACACGGTTTGATTCAAGTGGGTTATGAACTCCCACTTTTACCCCGTATACAGATTGCTGTATCACATCAGTTACCCTTCCATTGATTGACATATTGCCTTTCTAGTGTCTGATGTATTCTGCTGTGTGTCCTATTCTCTACTATCCCCCCTCCCCTCCCCTCCCCTTTTCTCTCTCTACCCCTTCTACTGTAAATCATTTCTTCCATTTGTATTATCTTGTCTTACCCCTCCTTTCCACTTATATGTCATTATTTATAACCCTGAGGATTGCCTTCCATTGCCATGCGATTTCCCTTCTCACTCCCTTTCCCTCCCACCTCTCATCCCTGTTTAATGTAAATCTTCTTCTCAAGCTCTTCATCCCTACCCTGTCCTTGTTTACTCCCCTTATATCAAAGGAGTCATTTGGTATTTGCTTTTTAAAGATTGACTAGCTTCATTTAGCATAATCTGCTCTAATGCCATCCATTTCCCTCCAAATTCTATGATTTTGTCATTTTTTAATGCAGAGTAATACTCCATAGTGTATAAATGCCACATTTTTTTTATCCATTCATCTATTGAAGGGCATCTAGGCTGATTCCACAGTCTTGCTATCGTGAATTGAGCTGCTATGAACATCGATGTAGCAGTGTCCCTGTAGCATGCTCTTATTAGGTCTTTAGGGAATAGACCGAGAAGGGGAATAGCTGGGTCAAATGGTGGTTCCATTCCCAGCTTTCCGAGAAATCTCCATACTGCTTTCCAAATTGGCTGCACCAATTTGCAGTCCCACCAGCAATGAACAAGAGTGCCCTTTTCCCGCATCCTCTCCAGCACTTATTGTTGTTTGACTTCCTAATGGCTGCCAATCTTACTGGAGTGAGATGGTATCTTAGGGTAGTTTTGATTTGCATTTCTCTGACTGCTAGCGATGGTGAACATTTTTTCATGTACTTATTGATTGATTGTATGTCCTCCTCTGAGAAGTGTCTGTTCAGGTCCTTGGCCCATTTATTGATTGGGTTATTTGTTATCTTATTGTCTAATTTTTTGAGTTCTTTGTATATTCTGGTTATTAGGGCTCTATCTGAAGTGTTGGAGGAAGGATAGCATCTTCAACAAATGGTGCTGTGAAAACTGGAAATCCATTTGCATCAAAATGAATCTGAATCCCTATCTCTCGCCATGCACAAAAGTTAACTCAAAATGGATCAAGGAGCTTGATATTAAATCAGAGACACAGCATCTGATAGAAGAAAAAGTTGGTTATGATCTACATGCTGTGGGATCGGGCTCCAAATTCCTCAATAGGACACCCATAGCTCAAGAGTTAACAACTAGAATCAACAAATGGGACTTACTCAAACTAAAAAGTTTTTTCTCAGCAAAAGAAACAATAAGAGAGATAAACAGGGAGCCTACATGCTGGGAACAAATCTTTACTCCCAGGCCTTTTAAAAGGAGCCAGTTCTTCCCTTTATCACACTCTACACTTCCTGCTTAAAACCCTGCACAACTATGTATCCTTGAGACTAGAAAATTTATGACACTACATAGCCTATAAACATTGTGAAAAATTAATGATGGGCACTCAAAATTTGAAGACTGATCTGTGCCCATCTGCATAAAATGAAGTATTGGAGTGCTGCTTACTGCTTCTCCACCAGTCTGTTTCCCACCACACTAACAGGAATATCACATCATTCTTATCAATTGAAAGACTCCCATAATGGAAGTGAACAATTTTCAAAATCTTGGCAATATTCTAGCATGATGTTTTTTAAGACATAGACAAAATTATTCTTAAAATAATCTGTACAATTATAATAATCATACAAATAATAATGTCTAAATAATCTGCATGGCCTTGTAAGGGTCCAGCGAAAAGTTGGAGGAAGAGACCACCAAGAGACTAACTCATGCAATTGCAGAAGGGGATTTATTGAGGATCCAATTCAGCGTACTGAGGCTCCAGGCTCACTCAAGAAGAGAGAGCAGCCCAGAGCCCCAAGCAGAGGTTAAGCAGTGCTTAAGTACACTTTTTGGGGAGGTGGGGGGCTTTGCATACATCAGAACAAATCAGCATGAGGCACGGGAAAATTGAACAACAACTCTCATACATGATTAGCACATTCATTGGCGGGAACAGGTCGGGCGGGGGTGATTGGTCACTCCTAAGTCGGGTACACATTCAAACTGATTGGTTCGGGCCCTGTATGCCTACGTGACAAGCTGCACAGGGCCCAAGGCTAAATGGCCAGTAGGGCAGTTGTCTTAACTGCCTCAGGAATTTCAGGTTCTGGGTGTAGCAGAGGAACTTAATACCTAGTCCTACACTTTTTAACTCAGGCTTTGCAGCTCAGAAACTTTACCCTTTCAGCCTCTCTATGCTGGAGACTCAGGGAAACTAGTAGCTGCTCAGTCAGGGGAGATGGAAATCTCAGAACAAGAGGGAACCATAGAGCTGCCGCAGTCCAACCATGAAGTCCTAGAAACTCCCTGGAGAGCCACTGGTATTGGTTCACATTCAAAGGCTGAAGAATCTGTATTCTTTTATGTGTGAGCAATAGCAGCAGCAAAAACCAACCAACCAACCACCAACAATAACAACAACAAAATGCAGCCTCTCAAGAACTGAGCTAGACACATAAGCCAGCTACACCCTTCCCTACTTCTGCTTTTTAATTTACCAGGGCCCTCAGCTGATTAAGCAGTATCACCCACATTCAGAGTAGGTTTTCCCACATGGCAATATACAAATCATCTCTGGAAATACACCAGATTAACCCAGAAATTTGCTTTACCAATTTTCTAGATTTCACTCAATCCAAACAAGTTGACAACTAAGATTTTTAAAAATCACAGTAAATATTCATCTTTTGAATTAAATTCTCCCAGAAGTATTCCTAGACCAGTATCTGGTTTTTGGTATATGCATTATTGTGTGAATGTGCACACACTTTTATTTTTCATTGATTCTTTTTAGTTATACATGAGAGTAGAATCAATTTTGACATAATTACAAAAGCATGTAATACATCCTGCTCTAATTCAGTCCCCACTTCTCCTTCCTCTCCCCTCCCCACATCTGTCTACTCCATCCCTCTACTCCACTAATTTTTCTGGAATTTACATATAGTTCTTATAAATGTAAAAGATAATGAGATTGACTGTTTTATTCAGGAAAGTTATGTCAGATTAATTTCACTGTCTTTCCTTTTTCCATCCCCCTTCCCTTCATTCCCCTTTGTCTACTCCACTGAAATTCTATTATTTTTTAAATCCATCCCCCATTTTTGTGGATTAAGTTTCACATATCAGAGATAACATTTCATGTTTGGCTTTTGGAGATTGGCTTATTTAATTTAGCATAATAGTCTTCAGATCCATCCATTTACTGGTAAAAATCAACAAGTCATTCTATTTTTTTAATTAATTTTTAAAAATGTATTTATGAGAGTGGAATGCATTACAATTCATATTACACATACGGAGCACAGTTTTTCATATCTCTGGTTGTATACACAGTATATTCACACCAATTCATGCCTTTATACATGTACTATGGATAATGATGTCCATCACATTCCACCATCATTTCTAACCCAATGCCCCCTCCCTTCCCCTTCCACCCCTCTGCCCTATCTAGGGTTGTCTATTCCTCCCATGATCCCCCTCCCTATCCCACTATGAATCAGCCTCTTTATATCAGAGAAAACATTCAGCAGTAATTTTTTTGGGATTGGCTAACTTTACTTAGCAACTCCATCCATTTACCTGCAAATGTCATGATTTTATTGTCTTTTTATTGCTGAGTAATATTCCATTATATATATATATATATATATATATATATATATATATATCACATTATTTTTATCCATTCATCTACTGAAGGGCATCTAGGTCAGTTCCATAATTTAGCTATTGTGAATTGTGCTGCTATAAACATTGATATGGCTGTGTCCCTGTAGTATGCTGTTTTTAAGTCCTTTAGGAATAGACCAAGTAGAGGGATAGCTGGGTCAAATGGTGGTTCTATTCCCAATTTTCCAAGGAATCTCCATACTGCTTTCCTTATTGTCTGCACCAATTTGCAGTCCTACCAGCAGTATATAAGTGTACCTTTTCCCCCACGTCCTTGCCAACACTTATTATTGTTTTTATTCATAATAGCTGCCATTCTGACTGGAGTGAGATGAAATCTTAGAGTGGTTTTGGTTTGCATTTCTCTGATTGCTAGAGATGATGAATTTTTTTATATATTTGTTGATTGATTGTATATCACCTTCTGAAAAGTGTCTCTTCAGGTCCTTGGCCCATTTATTGATTGAGCTATTTGTTATGAGACCCAGAATAGCTAAAGCAATCCTTAGCAAGAGAGTGAAGCAGGTGGCATCACTCTACCAGACCTTAAACTATACTACAGAGCAATAGTAACAAAAGCAGCATTGTATTGGCACCAAAACAGACTGGAAGATCAATGGTATAGAATAGAAGACACAAAGACTAACCCACAAAATTACAATTATATTATATTAGACAAAGGCACCAAAAACATGCATTGGAGAAAAGGTAGCTTATTTAACAAATGGTGCTGGGAAAACTGGAAATACATATGCAACAAAATGAAATTAAACCCCTATCTCTCACTATGCACAAAACTCAAAATGGATCAAGAACCTAGGAATAAAACCAGAAACCCTGCGTCTAGTAGAAGAAAAAGTAGTCCCAAATCTTCATTATGTGAGATTAGGCCCCAACTTCCTTAATAAGACTCCTATAGTGCAAGAATTAAAATCAAGAATCAAGAAATCAGATTCAAACTAAAAAGTTTCTTCACAGCAAAAGGAACAATCTGTGAGGTGAATAGAGAGCCTACATCTTGGGAGCAAATTTTTACCCCTCACACATCAGATATAGCACTAATATCTAGGGTATATAAAAAATTCAAAAAGCTAAACATAAGAAAAAAAAGTCTTTATAGTTAAGTGATACTCCATTATGTACACACAACACTTTTCTTTATTCATTCATCTGTTGAAGGGCACCTAGGTTGGTTCCATAGTTTAGCTATTGTGAATTGTGCTGCTATAAACATTGATGTAGTTGCATTACTATAGTGTGCTGATTTTAAATCCTTCAGATATATACAGACGAATGGGATAGCTGGCTCAAATAGTAATTCCATTCCAAGATTTCTGAGAATTCTCCATACTACTCTCCAGAGAGGTTGCACTAATGTGCAGTCCTACCAGCAAGGTATGATTGTGAAGCCAAAATTAGACAGGCAGTCAGTATAGATAGGAAAATTGAGTCAGGTCTGATCAATCCTTAGCAAGAGAGTGAAGCAGGTGGCATCACTCTACCAGACCTTAAACTATACTACAGAGCAATAGTAACAAAAGGCCAATGTTGAGTGAGTCTGGGAAGTTGAAGACTGATTCCTGAGGGATTAAAATGTTAATTTCTTCAGAGCCCTTCCTCCACCCTTATCAGGAACCTACCCTTGCTCCAACCTGTCTAAGGTAACCTGTCACAGGAATTGCCTATCCCTACATGGAGTTATAAGATTGTTAATTAGTGTATCCTGGGCTGCTCCATCCTGCCCTTCCCCCTTCAGTCCACCTGTTTTTCACCTTTGGCTATGCCACCCAGCATTCCTGGACCTAGTCATGTAAGCAGGAAGGAGAGTGATAAGGGGAAGAGAGCAGGAAAACAAAGAAAGCCTATGACATATAAAAAGGGCAGAACACCTTGCTTCTTGGAATATCAGAATACCAGCTATGGCCCCCTTCTCTCTCCTGGGAGGAAGTCTATGTTACACCTTTTTAAATAAATCCTGCTTTATATGCTTGCCTTGCCATGTTTCTCTACTATTCAAACTTCAACACGTGAGGAAGCAGGACTCCTGATAATCGACAGTATCAAATGTATGCTTTTCCCTACATCCTCACCAACATTTATTGCTATTATTCCTATTGTATTCTTGATAATTGCCATTCTTTTTGGAGTGAGATGCAATCTCGGTGTAGATTTAATTTGTATTCCTCTAATCACTACAAATGTTGAATATTTTTTCATATACTTGTTGAAGGTTTATGTTTCCTTTTTTGAGAAGTATCTGTTTCATTTCCTTATTCATTTTCTGATTGGGTTATTTGGGTTTTGTTGTTGTTGCTGTTGTTGTTGCTGTTGTTGTTTTTGTTAAGTTTTTTTTAGTCCTTTGTATATCCTGGATATGAATTCTATATCTGAGCAGCATGTGGCAAGGATCTTCTCCAGTTCTGTAGTCTCTCTCTTCCTGCTCTTCATTCTTCCCCTTTTGCTGTGAAGAAGCTCTTTAATTTGATGCCATCCCTTTTATGGATTTTTAAATTTTATGTCTTGCATTTTAGGTGTCCTGTTAAAGAACTTCCAGAGCTGACATGTTGGAATGTTGGGCCTGAATTTTCTTCTAATAGGTGCAGAGTTTCTGGTCTAATTCCTATGTCTTCAATCAACTTTGAGTTTTGTGCAGGGTGGGAGATAGGGGTTAAATTTTATTTTATTACATATGGATTTCCAGTTTTCCAAGCATCATTTGCTAAAAAGGATCTTTTTCAAGAATCAGATGTCTGTATTTATGTGAGTTTGTCTTTGTGTCTTCTATTCTATTCTGTTGGTCCATATGCCTGTTTGGGTGCCAATACCATGCTAATTGTTGTTAATAGAGCTCTGTAGTATAATTTGAGGTTGGGTAGTATAATGCCTCCAGCTTCACTTTTCTTGGTAGGGATTGCTTTTGTTATTCTGGGTTGCTTATGTTTCCAAATGAATTTCATGACTGTCTTTTCTATGAAGAACATCAGGGGAATTTTGATGGTAATGCATTGAATCTCTATAGCATTTTTGGTAGTATGGCCATTTTGACAATATTAATTCTATCCAAAAACATGGAGGTCTTTCAACCTTCTAAGATTTTCTTCAATTTCTTTTTTCTGTTCTACAGTTTTTCATTGTAGAGGTCCTTCACCTCTTTTGTCAGATTGATCCCCAAGTTTGTTTGTTTATGAGACTATCGTGAATGGAATAGTTTTCCTAACTTCTTTTTCAGCAGACTCATCATGGGAGTTTAGGAACATGATTGATTTATGGGTTTTGATTTTGTATACTGTGTCTTTGCTAAATTCGTTATGAGTTCTAGAAGTTTTCTGGTGGAGGTTTTTTTTTTTTTTTTGTCTTCTAAATATATGATCATGTCCTCATCAAAGAGAGATAATTTGAGCTCCTCCTGGGGATGACACTGAGCCCTATTTTCTATAGTCACATATGAGCCAGGCCTCATTCTTTTCAAAATTATAAGGAGAAAAAAAAATTGTTGCAGTTGATCTCTGCTATTCCTCAAATTCAAGTATATACCTATAATAAAGTTCTGGAAAATGTAAAAAAAAATATTTGTTAAGTTTAGTAAACTTATTATACTCTTTAATGAGGGCTAAAAAGAGGGAAGGAGAAGAGAGAGAAAGGGGCAGAAAGGAGGGAGAAGGAAAGGAAGAAGTTATAAAAGGGTAATTTACATCAAGGTATAATGGATGGGTGTTATTTGTGATTGTAGCAGATAGTACCAGGGGTTGAGTTGGAGATAAAAGAAGCTGACCTAGGAAAACAAAGATAGAAATATTTATTCTGATTAATGATTTAATGAAATATATTCAAATGGGATTAAGGGTGCACTGTTGGTTGTTGGGTTAACAATTATCATTCAATTATCATTCAAGTTAAGTGTTTATTTATTTATATCATCAAAGTTGATGTTATAGTTGTTTATAGTATACTGTGTCTTGGTGAAGAAAATCCTTGTTGATTCTTGGTTTGGGTTTCCTTGGTGTTTGGACATTTACCAAATATCTATCAGTGTTGGGCCATGGATCTTTCCTGAGTTGCTGGGGACAGGGGAAAATTTCCTAGTTGCTATGATTGTCCTACCAGCAGTTTATGTTTTGTTAGGTCAAGGGCTGCTGCTGGCTGCTCCGATGGTGCAGTGTTTCTATTGTGTGTAGAAGTTCAGGATGTTGGTGCTGGAAGTCTCTGTGATTGCTGCATGTCACTGTGTACCTATTCCCCTCTATTGGTTCCTTTTCATAGTTGTGAAGGTCCTATGGCTGTCTATGGGTACAGGGATGCTGGTTGTACATTTCCTTTGGGTAATCTGTGGTGCAGAAATATTCCCCCAGCCAATGCTGCTCTCTAAGGTATAGTAGTGGAGAGTCTCCAGTGGTTCACCTGGACTCTAATTTCCACTGCCCAGAGTGTGAATGGCGTGCATTGATTCCCAATGCAAGGACCCCAAAGTATCCAAACAATGTCCTGACACTTGCCATTTATGATCATAGTTCAGGCTATGCACATGTGAAGGCTGGTATCAGCCCCTATCTGCTTCATAGCCTCAGATACTTTCTCACTGGGCCTCTCTGCCACTGGATATTCAGGCAGCTTTCTCTTGTAGATCCTAGGATCCCAGTCCTGCAATCTAAATTGCAGGGGCTGTCTTTAGTCTTCCTCGGGTGTCTCCCCCAGAGTCATAGGTTTAGTGCTTGGTGAATTTGCCTTCATTTGTGCAGGGTCAAAGTTGTTTCTTTGTTGTGAACACAGACTCTGAGCAGGGCTTTCACCCTTGCCTGGCTCCCAAAGGCTGAGCCAGGTTTGCTGCACTTCCCTGGCAGAGGTCCCCTCCATCCTGCTCCATTTCCCTTGTTTGTGGTGACAGGGGAGAGAGAGGGAAATTTTAATGATTTAGGACTAGCAGTGGTCTTTCCAGAAGTTCTTTCTGGCTGCATGTTTAAGAGGTCCCACTGCAGGAGACTTCCCTCTGGTTTAGTTTGCAGCTGTCTGGGCTTGGGAAGATGCTGTGCTGATTCAAGAAGGTGTTCAACTGATGACTCCACAATATGGCTGTGAACCTCCAGCTCAGCTTTCTTTTTGCAATTTGATTTTAAGCTGTTTGTGCTATTTTAAGAAGCTTTCTGTTACTGTTGCACTTTCAGCTTTCCAACCGTTTTTAAGCTTGAGAGAATGTCTGTTTCCCCACTTTCTCATCCAACGGTTTGGGTAGGGGGAATTAGAACACCTTAGGTTCTTTTTCTACCCTATCACCCACCTCTCAGTTCTGCTTTTCCTTTGCTGCCTCCTTTCTGTGTTGTGAGGAGTCAGGACAGCTGCCTTGCTTGCTGCTTCTGCCATCTTCCTGTGGATTACTAATATTTTTTTTTAACCAACTCATTCAAATGGCAAATATTATGAAGAGAATAACTGTTACTCCAAAGGAACAGAAATACCATAGAATAAATTAATAAAACCAATTAATCTGTAACATAAAGTTTCAAATCCAACTTGCTATTTAGCAACAAAATCTGGGAACATCTTTATTTCATTCAGTTTTCTTTTCATCATAAACTGTAACTTTATGCTTTGTTGTTATATAGAAGAAAGTTAGTTTATAACCATTGAATTATTTCTCTTTAACACACAAGAAATATCTGAAGTTGATTTCTTAGAATATTTTCCAATGCTCTCTCTATTAATACATTCTCAACACTGTGATCAGAGTTGCCTTTTCTAAATCAAAACATATGATTTTGTTATTCCCCATGCTCAATGTATCTAATGACAATCCAGTGTATATTGTAAAATTTAAGAATATTAAGATGTTGTATGGGTTTTAGTATTTCAGCTTAATCACCTCAACAGAGGTAAAAACCACTATGATATCTTACTGATTCTTGAACTTTTAGAATACACACTGTATTAGATGTGGTGGGCTTGATATAATTCAATGAGATATCTTATTTAAAATATTATACAAGATATCATAAATACCTAGGAAAGAAAGCACAATTCTGACAAAGGTGGAACCTATAAAGTTTCAAGGACAGGACACATAGTATCTTGTATGCTGTTTTAAATAAGAAATCTCACTGAATTATGACCATGCTTCTTGGCACCTCTCTTAACACCTTTGAAGTGTTCTCTGTAGCTCTATCCATGGTCCTCCTTTGGCTGACAATGCTTTCCTACTACTGCCTGGTGGACTCCACTCACCCTTAACGATTTGTGCTTATGCTTTCATGGAGCATTCTAATCACCTCTGCCATGGACAGCATTATCCACTCCACAAGTATCTTCTTTGAGAACAAATTGTATTATTTTGCTATGTTGTTTTCACTAGTATTTAACACACTTGTGTATCCTACCCTCTCAATAACTTATTCAGACTGATCATATTTTTAATTTTATTAAAATAGATGTTTTATCTAATTTTCTATTATTAAAGATCATCTGTAATGGCTGAGCTTATGGTAATTGCTGCTTTCTCTTTAAGTGTAACTCTATCTTGACATATATCTTTTAATTCATAATTTTATGCCTTTTGTTATGGTTGTTTCTATAGGTAACTGGTCATCACTAATAGTTCATTAGTTTTTGAATGCAGAACATCAAATAAATAATCAAGATCCCTTGTTTAAAAGGGAAAATGTACAATTAATTCGGTTCAATCATCACATTCACACTACAAAATTACATCCCATAAGGAAATTACAAGCACAGTAAATTTGTGGCTAATTAAAATTTTTTTCAAGTGTTTTTCTCTATTTCCACTCAAAAAGTAAAATTATTTAGCTGACAGGTACCAAGCACATTTATGCCTATCATATATTTGTCTTGTTAGAAAAGCTTTCAATGATGATTTTGTCTTCACACATTCATAGCAAATAATATGCAGCTTTAATTTGTACTCCATCTTCAGACAGGAGATGATTGTAAAATGACCTGTAATAACCACTCCAGCAGGTAGGGTTATGTACATGGACAACTCATATTTTGTGTTTGGGCTCAGTGACTTTTTACTTTTTATTCAACACTTTTTACTAAAACTGTTTTGATAAAAGTCACAAGATTTAGGCATCATAATCTATGCTAAAATAATTTATATATTAATAATTAATAAGGAATGATACTAAAAGGAAGATAATGAAAGGGAAAGAGAGATGGAGTAAAAGCAAACCATATACCTTATAATAATAGAAATCAGTTTGTGGACTTCAGATGCATGGGAAGTCATAAGCTTATTTCAAATTGATCTATCAATACAAACAGTGATCTAGTACTGTTTGTGTACTATTATAACACTTCACAAGCAAACATAGTATTTAAAGTATATGAGTGCTTTGATAAATAAATAATATGTAAATTAACTTTAAAATACGGCAATGCTACCATTTGATTCTTTCATAATATATAATATTTCCTCAATATACAAATGGTAAAAATAAAACTGCAGTCTCATGCATTCCAATATGTTTCCTTATATACAGCTACGTTGGAAAACTACTACTTTAAACCACTGATATTAATTAATGTGGATGTTCTCAAGGGTTTACGTTTCAGGTAAAATATGTGCATCACATTTAATGTTAGATTGGGGATCACAAATACAAAATTACATGTCAGTTCTTAAACATCTACATATAATTTTGTATAATGTTGTTACAGAAAAAATATTTTAAAAGATTAAATCCAAAATGCTTTCTAATTTCCACAAATTGTGAATTTTCAAATTAATAATTTTTGTCACTTAGAATTAGGCACTATTTATATTTACAGGAGAAATTAATTGGCATTTATACCTAGGAGGGAAATTGACTATTGAGGTCAGAAGTCAAACTAGAAAATGAAAATGAGGGAGGAATTTTATAATAATTTGCTAAAGCCAGGTTACAGCACTTTATCTATTATTGTTCATTTTGTTGTTGTTGTTGTTCTGCACCCAATCATTAAAGGTAAAGTTTATCTTTTTCCTCTGGCCCAGAGTGCTAGTATTCCTACAAGATTTCACCAGCTCCAGAGAGTCTAGTGTTCTGGAGCTGCAGCCTCTGAGAAAATCAAATGAGTTGTCGTGTGCAGTTTGGATTTCCACGTTATAAGATTGTCAAACACCTCTTAAGGTTATTACAATGCATAAGTTGCAGTTATTTTCATCCTAGCTCAATGACTTTTAACCAGTATGGCCCTTAAAAATACCATGTATATAATTTAATTATTTAAAAACAAAACAGTCACATTTCTCAGAGATAGGGAATGACCTCATCTTGATGTAAAAAGAAGGTACTGAGAAACTGTGCTGGTAACCTTGATATAGCCACTGAGCAAATGACCAGTCCTTTATCTAAAAAAGGTCAGTCAAGCTCTAGAGAGTGATTTTTCTCCTCTTTTATCTGAGTTGAGTTTGTCATTGCTTTGACTCCTTGAAAAAATTTACAAAATAATTATTGTTAACAAAACCTAAAAGATCAGACACATTTTGTCATTTCCTTTTCTAAAAAGAATTTTAGAATTAATTGTAAGTCCCGGGTAATGTTCTTCTGTAATCCAAGTTGTTCAGGAGGTTGAGGCGGGAGGCAAGGAATTCAAAGCCATCCTCAGCAACTTAACAAGGCTCTAAGCAACTTAGCAAGACCCTGTCTCTAAATAAATTTTTTTAAAAATGGGCTGGAGATGTGACTCAGTGGTTAAGCACCCCTGGGTTCAATCTCCAGTATAAAATAAAAAGAAAAATTAATTCCAAGCTACAATTGATGAATTCTACATAAACTTTATTTTATTCTTGTGTTTTGTTTCTTTGTTTGGGGGCTTGAGTCCTTCAGTTAGTATAACTATTAAGTTTATTTGTTTTACAACTGAGGTTCAAAGTAAAGCAACAGACAAAAAGAATTCCTAATATTCCCAGTTAGTCTACTAGTTTAGTGAATTTCTAAACAAAAATTCACTGGGATTTTCAATGGGACTTAAAAGATATTAAATATGTTAGAAACGAATTCTAAGCTTCTAAAAATTAAAGCATTCTAAAACTCATGGGAAAATTAAGTATAAAAATATAGTTGACTTATTTTTTAAAGAAAAAGAGTTTAAGCATCCATCAGATAAAAACTAGCTGGTAATAAATTTGCCAGTTCTAATAAGTGGACAAAGGAAAGTTAATAAAGTAAGTATCTGTTCTATTTGAAAAAAAAATAAAGTTAAAAGGGTATACAATTTATACTGTGTGTAAGTCAGCCTTTTGTTTTTGTGACCAAAATACTTAACAAGAACAGCTTAGAAGAGGAAGAGCTTATTTTGGTCTCATGGTTCCAGAGGTTGGTCCTTGGTCAGCTGACTCCATTGTTCTGGACTTGAGGTAATGGCAGAACATCATGACAGAAGGATGGCAGAAGAAAGCTGCTCAGGTCCTAGCAGCCTTGACATATACAGAGATCATGGTGCTAGGGACAAAATAAAAGCCCCAAAGACAAAATATAAGCCTAAAGCCATACCTCCCAGCGACCTACTTCTGCCATGTCCCACCTGCCTATCATTACCACCAGGTTAGTCCATTCAAACTATTAATATGTCAAATGGATTAATCCACTTGTTAATTTATAGCTCTCTTAATTTAATTATTTCACTTCTGAACCTTTTTTTATTGACACCAGAGCTTCTGGAGAACACCTAATAACTATAACACACTGTCACATATGATGGAAAAAATTCCATTGCTATCAAAGCAAAAAAAAATAGTATAATAGAGAAGGATTT
Source organism: Urocitellus parryii (assembly GCF_045843805.1). Classification (NCBI taxonomy): domain Eukaryota; kingdom Metazoa; phylum Chordata; class Mammalia; order Rodentia; family Sciuridae; genus Urocitellus; species Urocitellus parryii. The sequence continues at coordinate 43,462,907 of NC_135533.1, read as the reverse complement.
GTCTAGGAGGTTAAAACTGCAAAGATCCTTTATTTTTTTTTTAATTTTAATATTTATTTTTTAGTTATCAGCGGACACAGCATCTTTGTTTTGTATGTGGTGCTGAGGATCGAACCCGGACCGCACACATGCCAGGCGAGCGCGCTACTGCTTGAGCCACATCCCCAGCCCTGCAAAGATCCTTTAAAATAAAATTTCAAATGTGAGATGCATGCATAGTTGGATAGATGTCCATAAATGGATAGAAACATTTACCTGCACTGATATTTGTTAACTTTTCTACAATTAAAACTATTTCAAGGAAAGTTGAAAAGTAAACCAAAACATAAGAGAACATATTACAATGTACAGAAACTTAGACAGAAACTTAGTAATCAGAATTTATATAAAGAATCAAAAATATCATGATAAAAATCAAACATAAAATTGGCAAATATTTGAAGATTTAATTAACAAAGGAAGATATGCAAATACCCAGGGTCCCTATAAAAAATGTTTGACTTTACTGTTAAATTTTGGTAATGGGTTGGTCAAGCATCTGTGTCATTTTAGATTCCCTATATTAATTATTTTTACCCTCTGAGAAAGCAATGCTATTGAAAATTTATAAAAGGAAACTATCATTCATTCAATCACTGATAGCCAAAGCTATCCAGAGGTTTCCTATTTCTCTCTTCATTGCTCCACTGCAGGTAGATCTTTGAGTTCTACTCCAGGGCGTGGGATGCTGTTTCCTGAGTGGCCACCAAAGGGCTTCAGGAGGCAACTGGTATGTTTCAAGGGAATTACTCTCTGTGGGATAAATCTTAGAAACAAGAAAACACAAGGTGGGATGAAATATTACATGTAAATATTTCTTCCCTTCTTCCTTTAGGTGAATGAATGCAAATCCATAGGATATTTTTGCATGTACACCTAGACCAGCTTAAGTACAGAAATAACCTAAAGACTTAACTATTTGAAGCCAACATCCATCCCTAGATCCCAGACAGAGGCATGATTCTCACATTTTAAAAAGTCAAGCGTTTTGAGCTATGAGAGATTCTAAATTAAATAACAGGAGAAAAGAGTGTGTTAAAATTATTTCCATAGTATTCTCATGAAAGACTCAGGCTGGGAGCAAACATATGAACAAAAACACACAAGATGAAATATAGATTGCTTGGCTTCATTGCCATTTTCCTTTCCAACTCCCCCACCATGTTACTTAAATGTATACTTTGATAAATTTTAACTATTCAACTTAAATTATTCCAATATTTTCTACCTTTTCTCTGCAAGATTAAATTCACAATAGCTAAACTATGAAACCAACGTAGGTACCCTTCAAAAGATGAGTGGATAAAGAAATTGTGGTATATACACACAATGGAATATCACTCAGCCACAAAGAAGAATAGAATTATGGGATTTGCCAGTAAATAGATGAACTGGAGAATATTATGCTAATCAAAATAAGCCAATCCCAAGGAGCCAAAGTTTTTTCTATATGCAGATGCTAATTCACAATAAATGTGTGTGGGGGTAGAAAAGAGATACTTTGGGGTAGACAGAGGGGAGTGAAGGGAAGGGAAGAGGTATGGGGGTAGAATGACAGTAGAATGAATCGGACATATACTAAATATGTTACCCTTGCATCTAATTCAGACATATAGAAAAATAGGCAATTATTCAATATTTATCTCTTAATATTTGTATGTGTATGAAATGGAGCTATAATATGTGGGGTTATAAACAATAACTAAAGTGACATACTGAATATAATTATACATTTTCATATAATTATTATTCTAATTTTTCATTGAATTTAGATAAGATGTGAATTAAAAGTACTTAGACTTAATTTTTTAAATTCATATGACAAATTAATGTTGTTATTATTCAGAAAAAAACAAATTGTTTTACCTAATGTTAACATATTTGTCAGGCTGCAAGCCTGCAGAATTTGTGGATTACATTTTTCTTTTATAAAAATGTCACAAATATAATTAATGACAAGAGCACTCCATTGATATATTCCATCATCAGGAGAACCTGCTACAGTTAAAATTCTGTTCTGCATGCCTATATAGTGTCAAGTTATATAAATTGTCTCTATTCACCATCTTCACTGTTAAACCAGTTATTGACATGAGAGAGAGGATATTGAGTGATTTGACACAGAGTGAACGAAGTCTTTATTTGTTATCATAAAATGGTCCTAGTGTCCTGGATATAATTGGAGGTGTATGACTGGATGACAAAATTGTCAAATCCATTATCAAACCTGTCAAGGAAGTGCACAATTCATGCTGTGTTCCTTGTTTTATTCTTTCATATAAGAATTCAATTTTATAACAATATTAGGTCCCTTCAGGCAAAGCATTTGAAGACAGTCTGGTTGTTAAAGAAACTTAACCTTTGCTCTCCCAATTTATATTACTATCTATCCCAATCATATTGGAAATCTAAAAGAGGAAATAACTTGAAATACTTGAGTGCTGGAATGAACTGATTTATAAAATAAGGAAGAGAACAAAATATTGTCTATTTAGAGAGTTGTATTAGAATGCATGTATGCATAATTATAAATGTGGAACAATTTAACTCTCTTTTCAAACCTGTCAGCATGGAGATGCATAAGTTTTTAGATGGTACATTTTTAATTTCCCGAGGAATTTACTAGAAATGTTTATCTAGTCATCTGTGAGAGATTTGCAAACCAATTTTGTTTGCAAACTAAGTTATACTTTCCTCATTGAAGAAACAAAGACCTGAAGGAAAAATAAATAAATAAGTAAATAGTCCCCAAGCAAAGTATTTCAGTGTCTCTACCAAACATAAAACAAAAACAAATTTACTCAAGAATGTCAAATGAAATATATATATATATATATATATATATATATATATATATATATATATCATAGTTTTTGCAAAAAGAAACTGGAAGTGGTAAACTGGTAAGATTAGAGTGCATATAGACATACATTCAGAAAGAAGAAGGTAGAGAAATGAGTAGAAAGATGAGAAACTTAGGTTCTGGATTTAATACCTTATATTGACACTGAAACACTGAGACTAAGAAATGATAAGTGTTTCGTAAAGGGCCACTTTGCTAGTTTGGATCAGGGCTCTGATCAATGTTTTCATTCTCCTAATCAATTTCTCTTTGACTTTCCTACATGTGAATTTAAAGTTTTAACAACTGGCATTGATTAACTGTTCTTCTAATTGAAGATGAAATAAAAGAATTTCCAGACCTTCAACAATTAGAGAATTCATCAACTTTTTTTCCCTCAGAACTAAATTAAGGGAGTTCTTCAGTTAAAAATCAAATTATTCCAGGGAAATTACAGTAATGTAGGAAGAGAAGAAGAAGGGTCATAGAAAAGTTGTAAATTAAAGATAAACAAAGATTGGCAATACAAAAAAAATATTAAATACAGTACAGGTTAAAAATATCTAAAATGAATATGATGAGCAACAATAATACAAACTTCAGGAAAGTAGCAAAAAAGATTAAAGGGTTCTGAAAGGGTGCCACTATGGAATTGTGTACATATTTGATTGGGCTCTGTCAACTTGGGGAGACACTAGCCACTTGTGCCTAATAAGCATTAGTAATATGGCTAATGAAAAAAAGAAAATAAATTTTTTAATTTTATTTAATTAAGTTCAATTTATATTTGTATTTAAATGACATACCTGTCTAATCTCACCATAATGAATACTGATGCCCTAAAGATATGTGCATTGCACAGAAAGAGTAAAAATTATAATTTTATTAGACTGTAAAAAATAAATCAAAGTGTAACTTTTACTCTTTAAGAAAACCTTTAAAAGAACAGTTGAAGAATTAATTACTAACAAATAAGTGGAAGCTAAAAAATTAAATAACTTAAAAGAGTTGTCCAAAAAACAAAGAATGAGCAAAAAAGGAACAGAAAAGTTGATAATACATAAAAATTGTAATGTGTAAGTTATAAATCTTAAAAATTCAATAATTATATTAAATTTAAATTCACTAAATATTGCAGTTGGGAGATCAAATTTCAGACTCTCCTATCTGGTCTAGTATCTAGCTTATATATCTGTAATTTTTCTATTTTTTTTTTAACTTTGAGACCTTAGCCTTAGGATTTCCCTAATATTGACAATATAGTAATTGCCTTTTCCTTTAAACTCCAATACTGAATCTTCTATCACATTTTTGTAATTTTTAAAATTCAGGCTTCATTTTCTTAATATATACATGAATGTGTGTGTATGTATGTGTATACATGTGTACACATCCATATATCTGAGTTATTTCTTGATTATAAGAAATTTTTTATAAGTTCTTTGCCTTCTTACATATTTAAATACCAATACTTTATATATTTTGTATTTGTAGAATGAGTGAATGAATTTCCATGGTACAGTTAGCATCAATGCTTATGGATCAAATAAACAAGTATATATAAGAATAATTATGTATAAATATGTATAAATAATGCAGTTAAAATTTATACAATTCAGGTTATTAGTTTGGATTTAAGGATTCACATGCAGTTTTGTTATTTAGAGATATTCTAAGTTTATTCATTTACTTTTTAATTTAATGAAGTTAGGATATACTATTTTCTGATTTTTGACAAGTACATAAGATGCATTGTACTCTATAGAATTTTTTTCTTAATAAGGTTTGATGTTATTATGGTACTTTATATACTTCATAAAGCCTGTAAGAATAATTGGCTTTTGTGTTTGTCACACTAGCTCTATGAACATAAAAATAGATATAAATATTTTCATTTGCTCAATGTCAAGGAGACAGTGACTGAATTAGGCCACAAATACTGCTCACCTATTTTTTTTAAACAATAATTTCCTTATATAGGAGCACTGGCCAAAATTCAATACCGATAAAAATATAAATTTCTTAGAAGGTCAAAATCCTCCCAGGAAGTGTAAATTTATTTTTACTACATTTAAATAATAAATCTAAATATATACAAATAGTAGGAGATTCTGGCATTAACTATAACAGAGCTTATCAGAAATAGAAAGTCTTGAGATATATATTAAGCATTTTTAAATGATCCTTTGTAATAAGTCCTTAGCAAATTGTCCTTAGATGAGAAAGACAGTTATTCATTTTTTAATAACACCTAATACTTATATTGCCCAACAAAATTGGTCAGACCAGTATTCTGACCAATGACAAACAATGTGTAGGAAATTCATTCACCTGAATGAATAAAGTTTCATTATAAAATAGTTAATATTTTGACCAAAATTAAAGATTTTTAAACTCCATGATGCTGAGATCTCCAGAATTATTATCTTAGCAAAAAAAAAAAAAAAAAATCACCTGTGTGATTCCACTGATTGAGTCAAAAGAAGAGAAGATGGTACAGTCTAGGTTTTACCTAAAAAGGGATTTAATTCAATAATTTTATCCATCACTACTTGAAAATAGATTGTATTCCTAAGCTCTGGATGGTAAGGAGGTGAAAGCAGCTTTCCTGTCTTAAGTTTCTCTGTAATGGAAAACATTATGGAATTTTAGCAAACTTTACACAATTCCTATAATGTAAGACAGAATATAGTTTCTGCTAAGGGCAAGAAGACTTCAATTTTTAAACATTTCACCCCTACAATGCACATTATACTACCTGTCCAACATCAAATAGTAAATGAGTATTGAGAACAAATGAAGATAACAGTACCCTCATTGCTATTCTTTTTTACTAATTTTTATATAAATGGTTTCATATACAAATATAAATATATAAACCATTTATACAGATAATAAGAACTTAAATGCACAGTAACATCTAAAATGATCCTTTCTGTGTTGTGAAATGTTACGATTATTTTCAAAACTGGAAACCTGAATACACTGGCCACATATTAAAAACATGTCAGAACACACATATATTATATAGAGTTCCAGAATGAACCATCTCATAAAAGCAAAACCAAACTTATTAATGTTTTCATTATTGTTTAATCCTCCAATTAGGCTAAAAGGAAACACTGAATCGGGTATTTATTAAATACTTCAGGTTTCTACTAGCTAAACTCAGCCCTCACAAACCAACTGCTGAGCTGGGATCATATTTCTGAGCTCATTGTCTAATAGAAGTTTGAAACACTTTCAACTAAAGCCTTCCTTTATCCTCTAGACTTTAACATATGTGTCCCAAATAACACTGTCTCTGAGGTAGCCTCTGATTCAGACTTTATCTTGGCTCTCACTTTGATAGCAATATGCAAATTTCTTTTCCAGAGCCTCTGCTAGAGGACATCAGGGTCAGTACATCTACTGGGTTGTACTTTTAATCTTGGCTGTGTAATCCTTATTGATCAGAGCTTTGCACTGTTCATATCTTTAATGATCTCTAACATATTAGCACGCCAGGTTTCTTTGGAGTGACCTTAACCAAACTCTTTCCAGCATTAGCTTTTTTCTATTTTATTTCTTAATTAGATCAATAGCAGAAAAGCTTTGGTGAAGTCCTGGTGGAGGGAGGTTCTGTGTGGTGGGAGAGTGGGAGGGCTGTAGTAACAGTATGCTAGAATCCATGTGAGATCTTGTTGCTTTAGCAGAGTCACAGTTTTAGCAATCTGAGCACTGGAAACAGCAAGTTCACTTCCAAGCTCACAGATCTTCCGAAGTGTTTCTTCATTTGCTAATACTATTATCTTCAGTGGGGACTTTTCTTGAGACAATTTTGGTAAGGAAATCTGCCTTCCTGGAGGCTTCTCAAAGAAAGGAAGTTCCTGTCTGAAGCTTGGCCTTGACCTTACTTCTGTCCTTAGTCTTGTTGAACACGCTCTGTCATTGGCTATCCATGTGACATCAGCAAGAGATACATTCTCTCCTGAGTCATTGGGACTGGATTCCTTTGCATGGTTAACACCGAATCTGAATTTTTGTACATTGAATCAGAATAAAACTGTCCAATTTTACTTAGGATACTTTTAAATGAACATATGGCTTCCCAGAGCAGAGTACTGATGGCATGCTTACTCAAACTTGTAGAAAAGCCATCCTAATGGAGTGCTAAATCTAGCCAAGCATTTAGATAGCAAAGTCGCCCCAAATTTGCATCTCAATTGTTTCAGGCATACATAGCAGCACATGGCCCATAAAATACACTCAGCAACTCAGCAACCATCACCTTCTCCAGTTTCTCTGGCTTCCAGATTCATCTAATTCCTAATATATCCCCGCCACCCACTTTCTTCAATTAAATTTAGTATAGAAAAGAGAAATTAAATAACCCAAAGTGGGACAGAATTCTTCTGGAAAGTAAGATTCTAATGATTTTTTTTTTTTTTGTACATGGATTGAACTCAGGGGCACTTGACCACTGAGCCACATGTCCAGCCCTATTTTGTATTTTAATTTAGAGACAGGGTCTCACTGATTTGCTTAGCACCTCATTAAGTTGCTGAGGCTGGCTTTGAACTCGAAATCCTCCTGCCTCAGCCTCCTGAGCCTCTGGGATTACTGGCATGCACTGCTGCTCTAATGATTTTTAATTAGAATATTTAGTTTACCATAAATTTGGTGAAAGAGCTGAATGAGTGGATGATGTTTCAGTGTGGGGAAAAAAAACTGCAAGTTCAATAAGTGCATTCCACTGATTCAATTTGATCTATTTTAGAAAACAGTTGCTGAATTTTATATCTAATTGTAAGTAACCCACTGGAATAATTATTTGAACTTACAGAGTTTTAGAATTTCATACATCTTTCCTCTTGACTACTCTTGAGAAACCAGCCTCTACCTCAGAGCAAAGCCTGTTCAAGGAAGGAGGCATAACCCTTGTCTTGGAAGGACCCACAGAGCACTCCTAGGCACATACCCATCCTGCTGAGTTGTTTATCTACAAATAACAAGAGAGATCTGTGGAGCCAGATGTCCCTAACTCAGTCAGGCTAGATGAGGACCCATAGCAACCACCAATCAGCATGAGACAGGGAAAATACCTGGGATGCCAGATGACCCTCCCAGTAGTTTATGGCAGTTGATAACATGGTGGGAAACCATGTAGTTCAACACATACTCCCCTCATGGCTTAAACCATCAGTTCAAATGAATCCCCCTCTTGTACTAACCAATCACCCTTACCCAACTTGTTCCCACCAGTGAATGTGCTAATCATGTTTTAGAGTTGTTTTATGATTTTCCTGCAGTGTGTGATGATTTGCTAAGAGATGCTATGATATATGTGAAGTCCCTGCCTTTCCCAAAGAGTGTATAAAACTCTCAGCATCACCAGTTGCTGTGTATGCACAGAGGACAAGGGAGCTAGCTCGCAATAAACACTTATTTGCTGCTTACATCCATTTTGGTTTGTGGTCTTTTGGGGGGTTCTGAATTGGAGCATAACACTCTATCTCAAAGTATCTGAATGAACATTTCTATATGCTAAAATTAAATAAACACAGATGCCAAGTGAAAAATAGTAGTCTTTGGTCAACTATCACAAAAATATATTTTTCATTTATTTCATATTACAATAAATCACAAAGGTGTTTCAAGAACACAACTGTAAGCAAATTTTGATTTTAAAATTAACAATTGTGCACATGTAACAAGTCAATACCTCCAATCTCCATGAAAATAAAATATTATGATATACATAATTTTAGAATCTTTTTGTCACTTAAATTGGGAAGAAAGATGAAAGGAGAGAAGGAAGGAGGAAGGAAGGGACCAAATGGAGAAGAAAAATGGGGGGGAGTGCTAAGAGCCACAGCCAAGTAATATGATGCATGGCATTTTTGGTTGAAAGGTGACGCCAGCAAGCCATTGAGATGATATGATTATGTTAAGATATGCATTCATATAGATATTGGACTCCTTCTGTCCATCTCAGCCTGCTACAGGACTCCTGGAGAGTTCCCATTGGTTGGGGAAGTGTGGTAAGAGGGAATTCCAGAGGAGGGACTTCCTGTTAGGGTCCAGGAGAACCGCCGCGTGGGTCGGTTGGCAATCATCCCGGGAGCGTAAGGCGCATTGGTGGCACTTTCAAAAATAAAGTTTGTTCCTGCTTGAGTGGCTCGTGATTTTGTGCCCAGCCAGACTGTGGCAATTGGTGCCCCGTGTGAGGGACGCCTGAAGCTTGGAGGTGAGTAAAATTGCTCGCCCCTGAGGTAAGGCGAGATAATGGGTGACAATTTCAAAAAACAATGTGTTCTTGTTTTGATTTATTTTGTTTTTGTTTCAAGCTGTCTATCCTTAGAACTTTCTCAGGCAACCTGGGAAAAATGGTTGGCTCAAGGTTTGAAGTTGTTCGGTCCTGAGAAAGAGAAAATTGATACAACTACTCTTTGTTCCGTTTTTGTTTCATTCTGTTTCGGTTTTGTTTTATGTTATCTTATTGGGTTGTGTTACCTTTATAGTAGATTAGAAATTAGTAAAAAACAAACCGAAAGACTGTTAAGTAAATTGTTAGAGGTCCAGACTATGGTAGAAAACATGTTAGGTCAAGCAAAAGAGAAGGTCTCTCGAGCTAGTCAGACAGAGGAAAATTTAAAGGAAGAAAGCTTAAAAGACAAACAACCATCGGTGGGGGGAGCTACAACAGGAGGCTGCTACTAACTCCGTTCTATCACCAGAGGACGTAATTGAACCAACAGCTCCATCTACAGCTGAGTGGCCCTCAACTCCTGTAGTTGATGGACGGAATCCTGAGGCAGGACCCCAAAGATTAGCATGCCCTGTACTTGAGCAGGCAGGAGGGCAACGAATTCACCATGCTTTAGATTTCAAAACAGTGAAGCAATTAAAGGAGGCTGTAACAACCTATGGCCCGCAAGCACCCTTCACTGTGAGCATGATCAAATCCATTACCAACTTGGACATGACGCCAGCAGATTGGGCTAACATGTGTCGATCTGTGCTAAATGGAGGACAATGTTTGTTATGGAAGGTTGCCAATGAGGAATTTTGCATGGAGACAGCTAGGCGAAATGCAGCAGCTGGTTACCCTCAAAGAAATCTAGATATGTTGTTAGGAAAAGGACCTTATGAGGGTCAACAGCAACAAATTGAATATGATCCTGGCATATACGCACAAATTGCTGTAGATGCGGTTAGGGCATGGAAAACTTTACAGGGACTTGGAGATTTACAAGGACAATTATCTAAGGTGATACAAGGAACTAATGAACCTTACGCTGAATTTGTAGACAGGCTTATTCAAACGGCTTCCAGAATTTTGGGGGATACAGAACAAGCAATGCCATTTATAAAACAACTGGCTTATGACCAAGCAAATCGTTGCTGCAGAGAGGTCATTAGACCATGGAGACATGAAGATTTAAACACATATTAAATTATGTAGAGACATTAATGAACAAGGGCAAGTCTTGGCAGCAGTACAACAGGCTTTAGATGCCAGGCCAAAAACATGCTACAATGTGAACAAACAGGACATTTTAAAAGGAGTTGCCCCATAGGAGGAGGGTTTAACAAAGCTAGGTATCAAAAGAATAGAATACCCGGTATTTGCCCACGATGCCATAGAGGGAGACATTGGGCTAATGAATGCTGTTCTCAAACCACCATAGAGGGTACTCCATTATCAAAAAACGGACAAGGACCAAGTGTTTACCCATGATATCGTGGAGAAAGGCATCAGGCTCCATTGCCAAAAAATGGAACTGGGGGGCCCAATGCTCCAGGGCCCACAACCACAAATATACAGGGCAATGGAGGAACCCAGCAACACCATCAGGGTAGTGCCCAGGACACATTATCCATTAAATCCCTCATCAGACAAACTAGAGGGAGCACAGGGTTGGACATCTGCACCTCTGCCAGAGCAGTACTAACTCCAGAGTTGGGAGTTCAAATCATTCCCACAGGAGTAAAAGGACCTCTTCCCCAAGGAACAGTAGGCTTATTATTGTGATGCAGTTCTTCTACACTAAAAGGACTTTTGATAAGTCCTGGGGTAATTGATCCCAATTATGAAGGTGAAATAAAAATTATAGTTAGTTCTCCAAGAGGTATATCAGTAATTTCACCAGGAGATTGAATAGCACAGTTATTAATAATACCCAGCCTGCATGATAAATTTTCCAGTCGTTCTGTAGAAAGAGGTTCCAGGGGATTAGGCTCCACAGGTGTGGATTGGGCTATGCTATCTTTAAATTTAGATTCTCACCCAATGCTAAAACTAAATATTCAAGGACATGAATTTAATGGGCTACTGGACACAGGTGCTGACCTTAGCATCATATCTTGTCAAAAATGGCCAAAACATTGGCCATTACAACAAGCCACTCAAATGCTTCGAGGTCTAGGAGTGGCAACTAATGCCCATAGAAGTGCAATGGTATTAGATTGGAAGGATCCTAAAGGATGTGAAGGAACTATACAGCCCTATGTATTGGATCATCTTCCTATAAATTTATGGGGACGAGATGTCCTAGATCAATTAGTTTTGACATTAACAAATAACATCAATCCTAACGCGCCCACTACTAGGGCTAGGCAAGGCTTTAGGAAAGAAAAAAAGATTAAGAGAACAAGAACAAGGTATGACAGCACCAATTCAAATAGATCAAGTAATAAATAGATATGGGTTGGGTTTTCAGAAAGGGCCACTGAGACAATCAAAATTACTTGCAAATCAGAAAGACCAGTGTGGGTTCCTCAGTGGCCCCTGACTAAAGAAAAGATACAAGTAGCCTATGACCTGGTCAAGCAACAATTAGTGGAGGGACATATACAACCTTCCGTATCTCCCCATAATACTCCCATTTTTGTCATTAAAAAGAAATCTGGTAAATGGAGATTATTGCAAGATTTAAGAGCCATTAATAAGGAGATGGTTATTATGGGACCTGCTCAATCAGGGATTCCCCAATTGTCTGCTTTACCAAAAACCTGGTATGTTTTAGCTATAGATATTAAAGATTTTTTTTTTAAATTCCAATACATCCTGAGGATAGTCCACGTTTTGCATTTACTATCCCTGCACCAAATCATGAAGGTCCTGATCAGAGATATGTATGGAAAGTACTCCCTCAAGGGATGGCTAATAGTGCAACTATGTGTCAAATTTATGTTAACAAAGCAATCCAGCCACTTAGAAATCAAAATCCTGAACTACAAATATTTCACTATATGCATGATGTGTTATTGGCACATAAAGATAAAAACACATTGCTAGAATGTTATGCCACACTTACAAATTTATTAAAAAATTATAATCTAGAGATAGCAATAGATAAAGTACAATTAAATCTTCCAATTAATTATTTAGGAGTTCTATTATCCTCAATCATGGTCCGTCCACCAAAAATTCAAATACGAGTAGATCAACTGAAATCACTTAACGACTTTCAAAAGTTATTGGGAGACATAAATTGGATAAGGCCTTATCTAGGCATACCAACAGGAGAGCTAGGACCTTTATTTGATATCCTAAAAGGTCCATCAGATGCAAATTCACCCCGCATGTTAATGCCTGAAGCAAGAAAGGCATTAAAAATCATTGAAACATATATGGAAAATATGCATTTGGATAGAATTGATATAAGTTGCCTTTATTATTTATTGTACTACCAACAAAAAATATTCCTACAGGAGTATTTTGGCAAGAAGGTTCATTATTGTAGATACATTTATCTTATTCTCCTAACACTATTCTTACTAGGTATCCTGAGGCTGTAGGACAATTAATACTCAAAGGAATAAGAGCAGCAAAGGGAGTGTTTGGGATGTCTCCCAATAAAATTATTACTCATTATACTATGGATTAAATAGATGAGTTAGCTAATGAGTTAAATACTTGGGCAATAATCATGTGTAAATCTAATGTTTCATTTGATAATCACTTACCATATAATCCTTTGTTGTCTTTTTGGTCTAAGCATCCTGTAGTTTTTCCAAAAATGAGAAGAAAAACCCCTATCATGAATGCTCCAAATATATTCACTGATACGTCAAATAATGGTACAGGAGCAGTAGTTACCCCTGATCGAACTTTTACATTTTTAGTACCCAAACTATTAGCTCAAAAGGTAGAGCTTAATGCAGTATTACAAGCTTTTGTGATGTTTAAAGATTCTGTATTTAATTTATTTTCTGATAGTCAGTATGTAGTTAATGCTATAGTATCCCTTGAAGATGCTGGTAGGATTTCCCCTTCTTCTACTGTTTTCTCTTTGTTTTCCACCATACAAAGTCTAATCTGGGACAGAAAAGATCCATTCTTTATAGGACATATCAGTGCACATACAGAATTGCCTGGAGCCCTTAGTTTGGGCAATGAATTAGCAGATAAATCTACACATGACATACATATTTTCTCCACAATAGAAGAGGCTATAAATTTTCATAAAAGGTTCCATGTCAATGCTAATACTTTACAAAAGCATTTTAAAATAACTAAAGGACAAGCCAGACATATAATAAAACAATGTCAAAATTGTGTGACATTTTTACCACAAGTTAATCTTGGAGTCAATCCTAGAGGACTGATACCTAACCATATTTGGCACATGGACGTCACACACTTGCCAGAATTTGGAAAATTAAAATATTTGCATATTACAGTTGATACTTCTTCCGGATTTTTGATGGGCTCCCTTCATGCTGGAGAAAAAACTAAAGATGTTATAGCTCATTGCTTACAAAATTTTGCCACTGTGGGCATTCCAAAACAGTTAAAAACAGATAATGGTCCTGGTTATACTTCTACCTCTTTTAAACAATTTGCTCATCATTTGGCATTACTCACATAACAGGAATTCCATACAATCCACAGGGACAAGGCATAGTTGAAAGAGCTCATCAAACTATTAAAATGTACTTATTAAAACAAAAGGAGGGAATTGGAAAGGGGTATATATCCCCCAAAGATAAACTTAAAATAACCCTTTTTACTCTAAACTTTTTAAATTTGGTTTCATCAGGGCTTAGTGCTGCAGAAAGACATTTGTATCCAAAAAATGTACATAAGCCTAAGGTACTTTGGAAGGATATTGTAACAGGACAATGGAAAGGTTCTGACCCAGTGATTGTCTGGAGTCGGGGTTCTGTTTGTGTGTTTCCACAGGGAGAACAGCAGCCGATTTGGATTCCAGAGAGACTAACCAAAACTATTTCTACAGACCAAAAAGAAGATGATTTGACTGAAATCCATAACAGCTGATATCCAGAGCTCCAGCTTGGCTATTCTTACATCTGTGACAGTGATTAACCAGGATGGTTTTTTCAATACCTATTTTATTATTTGCTTTTTCCCACATCATAAAGTTCTATTTTATTTTTGAGCTCATACAGACCTAGGTTAATGTTTTTCTGATCAGTTTTATTTTTTGACTGTGGAGTTTTTAAACATTGCAATGGAGATTTCACCTATGTAAAGCTACAAGGCCTTTACTATTGTCTTATGTGTTGTATGTTACGTGTGCACACTTCTGTTTTGTGTTGTATGTCTGCATGTGCATATGTCCATATATCATATATGAGGAGCGCTCATGAATAAATGGATCTGAATTTTTTTATTATTCACGTGATTTTAATGGTTTAATTTAAATTGGGTAAACAGCTATTGAGGATTGTTTTAATATGTGTACAAATTATCAGGTTAACAGATCTGTTTGTTTACTTTCACCTTTCCTTTTCATTATATTTAATAATTCTGTTCAGGATAATGTAAATTGTTCAAAAAATTGTTTTCTTAGTACCTGTTGGAATGTTACATATTTTTTTTTTTAGCATCATTGTCAGAATTCCTATCTTCATCCCAGTGCTAGTGAAGACAAAGATGAAACTAAACTACAGTTTTTTCGATAGTCATCACAACAAACCATATAAACTGATGCATCAATGAATAATAACTCAACAAGTAATGCTCATTCAAGGAGTCGATTTATTTTGGGAGGAAATGGACATATTGATAGATTCCTCCGCTTTGAACTGCTTGCAGATCTTGCCTGGACTATGTATCACTTGTATGCATTGTGATCTATCTGTTGATGCAGCGAATTATGGTAGTGCTGGCATATCTTTGCTGATGTGTCACCAATGATGCAATTTTTCCTACGGAGCCGTCAATTGGCTTGGTGTCGTGGCATTTCTGTATCCTCTTCCCTTCTACTAGTGATGGTCTAATTTTGGGGGCCAACAGAGGTGAGGCAAAGAACCTCACCCCCCCACTGGCACCAAGGCCAAATTTGGGGGCCAACAGATGTGAGGCAAAGAACCTCACCCCCCCCCACTGGTGCATAGGCCTATTCACAAGTATGGCTATATGCTGGACCAGTAGTCAGTGACGGGTATGATCAAATTGCAGTGGTATTAACCTAAGACAGGAGGCTGACGCCTAGAGGTCAGTTCATCCAATGACGGGTTAAAACCATATGTTGAATTGGACAAACATAACAGGCACAGTCCCTAGCCACATTGCTTGTTGCTTAATTAAACAGAAGGGGGGAAATGCCAAGAGCCACATCCAAGTAATATGATGCATGAAATTTTTGGTTGAAAGGTGATGCCAGCAAGCCATTGAGATGATATGATTATGTTAAGATCCGCATTCATATGGATATTGGACTCCTGCTGTCCACCTTGGCCTGCTATGGGACTCCTGGAGTTCCCATTGGTTGGGGAAGTGCGGTAGGAGGGAATTCCGGAGGAGGGACTTCCTGTTGGGGTCCGGGAGAATGGCCGAGTGGGTCAGTTGGCAATCTTCCCGGGAGTGTAAGGGGCATTGGCGGCAGTTTCAAAAATAAAGTTTGTTCCTGCTTGAGTGACTTGTGATTTTGTGCCCAGCCAGACTGCGGCAGGGGAGATTATAATAGCCTGTATAAAATAAGAGTGCTTCTAAGTGTTAATACTGGTGCTTGGATTAACTACTTATTCCTGCCAAATGCCCAGGCCCAGGTTCAAACTTATTTTGAGAGTTAACACATTGTTCTTTGAATTTTTTAATAAGTCTTTGCCAGTCACATCAGGGCAAATCAAACCACATCAATGGAATGTCTAGAGAGGAAGGAAAAAATGGGGATCTGCCCCTTTTCATCCCAAAGCTGATTTTTTATGGTCACATCTCCTTGATATTATACTTTAAGGACATTTTTTTTTTGCCAGTATGACTTTTTGAGTCATTTTTAATTACAGATCTGTTCATTTTATTCTCTCACAGAAATGAGCCCAAGGTTTAAAACTAACTTCTAAAGTTCTAAAGTGGTTAAAAAGCTAATTAGTTTTATGGGACAAGAGCAGAAATTCTGCAGATTATATTTTCTATTGTATATTAAAGCCCAATAGTTAATAGGCCAAATCTCTTTTAAAGTTCTAAAAAGGCTGACTTTTGTTAAGGCAAGACTACATAATTACATTTTAAATGCTGCAGAAATATTGGAAAGGATTCCTCATGGTCATCACATTTATGTCTCTATTAAGGATGCTAACTTTTCATTTGTCTTCACATTTGCAAAATAATTAGGTTTGCCCTGAGGATTCAGCAATTCAAAATCTTTAAGAATGATACAAATGCCTGTTGATAGAACAGTCTTCTGTGCACTTGTCTGAGAAAAAGATGTATATTGTGAAGAACTTAAAAGAAAATTTACCACAGAGAAGTTTCAGCAATTGTCTACAATGTAGAGATTCTAAAATTTGAATATATCCTCGGCTAGAGGATACTATGTAAACAAGATTCTAATTGTCATTGATTTATTATAATCATCTCTACTATTAGGGAAAATTACACAAAAACAGTAACTGGTTATTGTGCAACCTTTTTTTTTTTTAATCATTAAAACAAATGAAGTCTTACAATATTACCAGTTTGTGGTATGTTTGATTACATGTTGATCCCTCTCTGTCCCTACAACTGAAATAGATTTAAACACACATGCACACACACACACACACAGACACACATACTATCTTCAGCATATATTCAAGTAAAAAATGCTCTATTACTAACTAGAGGTGATAAGTTGTACCTAAGGACTTACATATCTTGCATAACTGAATATTTATGCCTAATAAGCAACAGTTCCTCTGACCCGGAAAATCCCATTCTATTCTCTAATTCTATGTGTTTGGTGATTTTAGGTACCCTATGTAAGTGCAATCATAGAGTATTTGTCCTTCTGTGACTGGTTCCCTTACTTAGCGTAATTATGGTCCTCTAGGTTGATCCATGTTTTTTTAAGCAGTAGTATTTCTCTCTTTTTCAAGCTTAATAATATTCAGATGTATATATGTACTGCAAATCCATTTATCTATCAAAACTTTGGGTTGTTTCTATATCTTAGCTTTGTGAATAATACTTCAATGAGCATGGGACTGCAGGTATCTCAAGATACTGATTGCAGTTCTTTGAGATGTATATCCAAACCTGGGATTATGGTATCATATGGTATTCTATATTCAATTTTTTGAGGAACCTCCATATTGTTTTCCATAGTGCTACACCATTCTACATTTTCTAACTACAGTATATAAGAGTTATACTTGACATAGTTTCTTGAGCTTTGTGTCCTAGCACCAGTGTATCAAATTATGGAAGCTCTTAAAAGTTCAATCTGACATTCCTTATGAAACCTTGCAGCAAAGCAAACTTATGGATGTCTGTGTGGTAAATCAACACTCTTGTACCTATGTAAATGATTAGGTCAAATCTATTGAGACCAGACAAGTTTTGCAGTCTTCTTTTCAGATTATTTTGATATAGGAAAACTGTTGGGAAATTTTTGTTCTTCACTGAGAAACTGTACTCTCTATCACACACCAAACTTCATTCATCCAATATGACTCCATGAAGGTATTTTACAATTGATATATTATAGGTTACTGATACTACTGCTGACAAATTCTTGTTTATGGTCACATAAATAAATTCTGTCTAGTAGAACAAAAACTTCACATTTATTGCAACATAATTTGTAAATGTGTATGTTATTGAAATTTGTGTGTTATTGAAAAAAATGTGTATGTTATAACCTCTGAACATGTTATAACATCTACCTGGTTCTGTCATTTTTCAGATACATACAAATCTTTTATTTTTTTCCATTTTTTTTTTGTACCGAGGATTGAATTCAGGGGCATTCGAACACTAAGCCACATCCTCAGCCCTATATTGTATTTTATTTAAAGACAGGATCTCACTGAGTTGCTTAGTGTCTCGCCACTGCTGAGGGTGACTTTGAACTTGATATTCTCCTGCCTCAGCCTCCAGAGTTGCTGGGATCACAGATGTGTGCCACAGTGCAGCTATATAAAAATCTTCAATGCCTGCTTATTTTATATCTGTATGAGAGTCATGATTTTACCCTTTTCTGAAAATTATCTTTCAGAAGGTGCATTAATATCCCTGCTATGCGCCAACACTGGATGAGAATAGCTCATAGAAAGCCTGGCTTCATCATGAGCACAAGGATGGAATAAGAGTGGCAGCCCTGGAAGCCATCAGTAAATGATATGCCTAGGAGCAAAAGATTTGAGTAGCATATTTTCATGGTCAGCCAAGTCATATAAATACAATGTAAGTAAATGAATTGCTTCTATTACAAAAAACTTAGACTGTGTCATATTTCAAAACACAAATTCAAGTCCCAATAACCTGTTATTAACCTAAAATAAATTGGGGTATTATAGGAGAACTAAGTAGGATCATATTCAAAATATTTACTAAGGTGCTACTAAATGAACATTTTGTAGAGTAAATAAATAAATATTATTTCGTCTCTATAAAAGATATTTGCTCTAGAAAATAAACTATGAGAATATAAATCTGCATATTTTTGCCTGTATTCAAACTTTAAAAAAAACTTGTCACCAAAATATAAAGAACTTACAATCATTTCTCTAGTCATAGGGTCTTCTATTAAATTATAGGTTTGAAACAATATTTTGACAGTTAATTATCAACATGACATAATTTTACAAAATATTCTTTGCCTATTGATGTACACTATAATAAATATCTTCCAGTTAAAGTAAAAATGTTAATTTTTCTTTACCTTCAGAGACTGACACTTTTTAAAAAATATTGTTATACATGCTTTTATAAATGAAGTGTGGGAGAATTCATTGCAATTCCTTATATTTCAATTTTGATTCAAAGATCAAAATAATATTAATAATAATTTTAATTAATAATAATAATAATAGCATAATAATGGTAATATGGAAGTATCATTTTCATTTTAAGTCCTTTACATATACACATTTGAAAAAAGATTTTTATCAATAAAATCTCAACATGATAAAATAACTATCTTATCTTTGAGAGATTGAGAATAACAATGATAGAAAAACATGTAAAATTATTCAGAGCTACACAGAAAAATCATTGGCTTTTGTTCTAATAGTAAATTTAGCTCAATCAATATATTACTCAGCTAACAGAGATAATAGGGATTTCACATCAGGATATTATGCCTTGATTGCTATCAGACTTTTTCTTTCACAGAGGATATGCAAGCTGTCAAAAGTAGTAAATTAAATATTTCAACAGCTTCTTGAAGTCATTAGCATTATTCTATCTATGATTACAAGCAATTAACCTTAACCTCTACCTTATACTGTATACAAAAATTAAAGCCAGGTGGTTTCTGAAACTCGATGTGAAAGGTTAAAAAAAAATATATATATATATATATATATATATATATATATATATATATAAAGCTTTTGGAAGTTTTCATAGTTGAATATATTTATGAATTTGTAATAAATGATTTCTTCATATGAAAAAAAACAATAACTATAAGAGATATAGTCCATAAGGTAAAATTTTTAAAATAAAGACCTCTGTTCACCATAATCCTTAGAAAACTAAAAGCAGACTACCTAGTAGAAGTAGAGTTTAAAGCAATGATTCATTCACTGCTTCCAACAATGGAGTTCCTTTTGTTTGAATTTAAAGAATAATTACTTATGATTCTTTTAATATTTAATAATAAAATCTCATTTTTAATAAAAGGACATACATATTGCATACTGTATAAAATACAGATTTTAATACTATGTCCTTTTCGTCCCCATAGATCTTTTCATAAGATAATTAAATATGCACAATTGTTAATATGCATGTTTATCAAGTTCAAAACATACATTAAATAAGAGTAGATCCAATTTCTCATTTATATATATTGTAGAACAGAAGTGATATAATATTTTCATATGAAGATTCATTCAGCAATATATTTTTTCTCACTGTGATATTTAATTTCATGTGTCAAACTGATTGGGCCATAGAATGCCCAGATGTTTGGTTAAGCATTATTTTTAGTATGTATGTGAGTGTGGTTCTGGATGAGATCATTATTTTAATCAACTGCCCTCTCTAATGTAGATGGGATTCATTCAGTCAATATAAGACTTAAACAGAACAAAAAGTCTGAATAAGAGGGAACTGCTGTCAGAGTGCTTGACCTGGAATACTGATCTTTTTTTGCCTTTGAACTCAAACTGAAAAATTGACACTTCTTGGATCATTAAGTTCTTTGGAGATAGGTAGTCAAATTTTTAAAAATTTAAATATTCTTATGTAATGAAAGGCTACTTGGTTTTCAATAATCATATATGTATATGCATGCTTTTGGTTTGGATAATACACTGACTAAATATTTTAGATAATACTTACATCTATACAGCTCTTCTAGGGTTTTATTGTTAGTCTAAAATGGAATTAAGTCTTATGATAGTAACATTCTTCTTATTATCAAATAACATTCTATTTAATAATGTGATTTGTAGCTGAACATAGCTCAAAGGCATCCCCCCATTCTCCTAATATATCTATAAAGTCGACAATATGTTTTCTATGTTCAATGAATATTAAGAGATTAGTTTTTTGAGCTTCTAGATTGTTTTAATTTTCTTGAGAAAACATCACATACAAATATAGCCTTTTGATCAATGGATTAAAAAATTCTATATTACCAGTTTAAAGAGAGACTCAAAATATGGTTATCAGCAATATAAGTATTTTCTTCTAGAAGAAAAAAACATAAATGGTTATTTTCCCTGCTGAGGGCCATTACCAAGTAGGTATTGACGCATCGTAATCCTTGCCAGTGTACCCCATGTTAAATGGACTTGCCTTGGAAATTTGCTGCGACCTTGCTTGTGTGTTTGAGAAAGATGACCCTGCTCAAGGTGATCGAGGGTGGATCCAGGTTTGAGGAAGTATCCTGCAGGTTTGAGGAAGTATCCCGGTCCTTGGGCTTAGGGTGTTCCCGGTTTAAGGCCTTTCCCGGTTTAAGAATATGGGTTTTAGGGAAGTTGAGGTTGAAGATTATTGCTGCTGGGATTAGGGTGTTCCTGTTGCTTGTTCCCGTTGAGTTCTCGTGAGATTCAAATGGGATTTTGGAAAAAGCCTCGTGGAGTAGGTGAAGTGTGCAGCAGAACGAGACTGCCCCTGAACGTGTGTGGAGGCTGGTGTGAGATCCGGAATAAAGAATTGCTGTTTGAACCTACAGAGCTGTGTGGTGGCTCGTGATTCTGTGCCAAGCCGAGTCATTGGCACTTGGCTTCGGCATTTGGTGGCCCGTACGGGGAACATCTGAAATTTGGAGGTGAGTAAATTGCTCGCCCCTGAGGGAAGGCGAGAGAATGGGTGACCATTTCCAAAAACAATGTGTTCTTGTTTTGATTTATTTCGTTTTTGTTTCAAGTTGCCTGTCCCTAGAAATTTCTCAGGCAAACTGGGAAAAATGGTTCGCTCAAGGTTTGAAGTTTGTTAGCCCCGAGAAAGAGAAAATTGATACAGCGAATTTTTATTCAGTTTTTGTTTCATTCAGTTGCGGTTTTTTCTTATGTTATCTTATTGGGTTGCGTTATCTTTATAGAAGATTAGAAATTAGTAAAAAAGAAACCGAAAAGTTGTTAAGTAAATTGTTAGAGGTTCAGACCATGGAGAAAGACATTTTAGATCAAGGAAAAGAGAAGGTCTCTCGAGCTAGTCAGAGAGAGGAAGAAAATTTAAAGGAAAAGGGGTTATTAGGAAAAAGGCCACAACAAAAGGCTGTTACTAACTCCGTTTTATTACCAGAGGGTGTAATTCAACCATCAGCCCCGCCGATGGAGACAGCTGAATGGCCCTCAAACCCCATCGTAGTTGATAGATGGGATCCTGAGACAGGACCTCAAAGATTAGCATGCCCTGTATTTGAACAGGTAGGAGGGCAGCGAATTCACCGTGCTTTAGAATTTAAAACAGTGAAGCAGTTAAAGGAGGCTATAACAACCTATGGTCCTCAAGCCCCTTTCACAGTAAGCATGGTGGAGTCCATTACTAACTTGGACATGACGCCAGCAGATTGGGCTAGCATGTGTAAATCTGTGCTAAATGGAGGACAATATTTGTTATGGAAGGTTGCCAATGAGGAATTTTGCAGGGAGACAGCTAGACGAAATGCAGCAGCCGGTTACCCTCAAAGAAATCTAGAGATGCTGCTAGGAAAAGGAGATTATGAGGGTCAGCGGCAACAAATGGAATATGATCCTGCTGTATATGCACAGATTGCTGCAGACGCAGTTAGGGCATGGAAGACTTTACAAGGACATGGAGATTTACAAGGTCAGCTATCTAAGGTATTACAGAGACCTAATGAACCTTACGCTGACTTTGTAGATAGGCTTATTCAAACGGCCGCCAAAATTTTTGGTGACACAGAACAAGCAATGCCATTAATAAAACAATTGGCTTATGACCAAGCAAATCGTTGCTGCAGAGAGGTTATTAGACCATGGAGGCATGAAGATTTAAACACATATATTAAATTATGTAGAGATGTTAATGAACAAGGGCAAGTCATGGCAGCTGCAGTAAAACAGGCTTTAGATGCCAGGCCAGAAACATGCTATAATTGTGAACAAACAGGACATTTTAAAAGGAGTTGCCCCATAAGAGGAGGTTTTAACAAAACTAGAAATCAAAGGAATAGAATACCGGGTATTTGCCCACGATGCCGTAGAGGGAGACATTGGGCTAATGAATGCCGTTCTCAAACCACCATAGAAGGTACTCCCTTATCAAAAAACGGAGAAGGATCAGGTATTTACCCAAGATATCGTGGAGAAAGGCATCAGGCTTCATTGCCAAAAAACGGACAGGGGGGCCCAATGCTCCGGGGCCCACAACCACAAATATACGGGGCAGTGGAGGAACCCAGCAACCCCATAAGGGTGGTGCCCAGGACGCATTATCCATCAGATCCCTCATCAGACAGACTAGAGGGAGCGCAGGGTTGGACATCTGCGCCTCTGCCAGAGCAGTATTAACTCCAGAGATGGGAGTTCAAATCATTCCTACAGGAATAAAAGGACCTCTTCCCCAAGGAACAGTAGGCTTATTATTGGGACGTAGTTCATCTACATTAAAAGGACTTATGATAAGTCCTGGGGTAATTGATCCCGATTATGTAGGTGAAATAAAAATTATAGCTAGTTCTCCAGGAGGTATATCAGTAATTTCACCTGGAGATAGAATAGCACAGTTGTTAATAATACCCAGCCTACATAATAAGTTCTCTAGTCTTAATGTAGAAAGAGGTTCCAGGGGATTAGGCTCCACAGGTGTAGATTGGGCTATGTTGTCTTTAAATTTAGATTCTCGCCCAATGCTAAAACTAAATATTCAGGGTCGTGAGTTTAATGGCCTGCTGGACACAGGTGCTGACCTTAGCATCATATCTCTTCAAGAATGGCCAAAACATTGGCCATTACAACAAGCCACTCAAACGCTTCGAGGCCTAGGAGTGGCGACTAATCCCCATAGAAGTGCTATGGTATTAGATTGGAAGGATCCTGAAGGATGTGAAGGAACTATACAGCCATATGTTTTGGATCACCTTCCTATTAATTTATGGGGACGAGATGTCCTAGATCAACTAGGTTTGATGTTAACAAATAACATCAATCCTAATGCGCCCACTACTAGGGCTAGACAAGGTATCAGGAAAGAAAAAAGATTAGGAAAACAAGAGCAAGGTATAGCAGCACCAATTCAAATAGATCAAGGAACAGACAGACATGGGTTGGATTTTCAGAAAGGGCCACTGAGACAATTAAAATTACTTGGAAATCAGAAAGACCAGTGTGGGTTCCTCAGTGGCCCCTGACTAAAGAAAAGATACAAGTAGCCCATGATCTGGTCAAACAACAATTAGCGGAAGGACATTTACAACCTTCTGTATCTCCCCATAATACTCCCATTTTTGTCATCAAAAAGAAATCGGGTAAATGGAGATTATTACAAGATTTAAGAGCAATTAATAATGAGATGGTTATTATGGGACCTGCTCAATCAGGGATTCCTCAATTGTCTGCTTTACCAAAAACGTGGCATGTTTTAGCTATAGACATTAAAGATTGCTTTTTTTCGATTCCAATTCATCCCGAGGATAGTCCACGTTTTGCATTTACTATCCCTGCATTAAATCATGAAGGTCCTGATGAGAGATATGAATGGAAAGTACTCCCTCAAGGAATGGCTAACAGTCCGACTATGTGTCAAATATATGTTAATAAAGCAATCCAGCCACTTAGAAATCAAAATCCTGAACTAAAAATATTTCACTATATGGATGATGTATTATTAGCACATAAAGATAAAAACACATTGCTGGAATGTTATGCCACACTTACAAACTTGTTAAAAAATTATAATCTAGAGATAGGAATAGATAAGGTACAATTAAATTTTCCAATTAATTATTTAGGAGTTCTATTATCCTCAACCATGGTCCGTCCACCTAAAATTCAAATACGAGTAGATCAACTCAAATCACTTAATGACTTTCAAAAGTTGTTGGGAGATATAAATTGGATAAGGCCTTATCTAGGCATACCAACAGGAGAGTTGGGACCTTTATTTGATATTCTAAAAGGTCCATCAGATCCAAATTCACCCCGAATGCTAACTCCTAAAGCTAGAAAGGCATTAAAAATTATTGAAACATATATGGAAAATATGCATTTAGATAGAATTGATATAAGTTTGCCTTTATTATTTATCGTA
Organism: Urocitellus parryii; assembly: GCF_045843805.1. Lineage (NCBI taxonomy): Eukaryota > Metazoa > Chordata > Mammalia > Rodentia > Sciuridae > Urocitellus > Urocitellus parryii. The sequence goes on along the minus strand of NC_135533.1, from coordinate 43,437,918 downwards.
CTACCAACAAAAAATATTCCTACAGGAGTATTTTGGCAGGAAGGTCCATTATTGTGGATACATTTATCTTACTCTCCTAACACTATTCTTACTAGGTATCCTGAGGCTGTAGGACAATTAATACTCAAAGGAATAAAAGCAGCAAAGGGAGTGTTTGGAATTTCTCCCAATAAAATTATTACTCCATATACTATGGAGCAAATTGATGAGTTAGCTAATGAGTTAAATACATGGGCAATAATCATGTGTAAATCAAATGTTTCATTTGATAATCATTTACCATCTAATCCTTTGTTGTCTTTTTGGTCTAAGCATCCTGTAGTTTTTCCTAAAATGACAAGAAAAACACCTATCGTGAATGCTCCAAATATATTCACTGATGGGTCTAATAATGGTACAGCTGCAGTAGTTACCCCTGATCAAACTTTTACATTTTTAGTTCCCAAACAATCAGCTCAAAAGGTAGAGCTTAATGCAGTTTTACAAGCTTTCCTGATGTTCAAAGATTCTGTATTTAATTTATTTTCTGATAGTCAGTATATAGTTAACGCTATTATATCCCTTGAAGATGCTGGTAGGATTTCCCCTTCCTCTACTGTTTTCTCTTTGTTTTCCACTATACAAAGTCTAATCTGGGATAGAAAAGATCCATTCTTTATAGGACATATCAGGGCACATACAGGATTGCCTGGAGCCCTTAGTTTGGGCAATGATTTAGCAGATAAAACTACACATGATATACATATTTTTTCTACTGTAGAAGAAGCTACAAATTTTCATAAAAGGTTTCATGTTAATGCTAATACTTTACAAAAGCGTTTTAAAATAACTAAGGAACAAGCCAGGCATATAATAAAACAATGTCAAAATTGTGTGACCTTTTTACCACAAGTTAATCTTGGAGTCAATCCTAGAGGACTGATACCTAACCATATTTGGCAGATGGACGTCACACACTTGCCAGAATTTGGAAAATTAAAATATTTACATGTTACAGTTGATACTTCTTCCGGATTTTTGATGGGCTCCCTTCATGCCGGAGAAAAAACTAAAGATGTTATAGCTCATTGCTTACAAAATTTTGCCACTGTGGGTGTTCCTAAACAGTTAAAAACTGATAATGGTCCTGGTTACACTTCTAACTCTTTTAAACAATTTTGCTCATCCTTTGGTATTACTCATATAACAGGAGTCCCATACAACCCACAGGGACAAAGCATAGTTGAAAGAGCTCATCAAACTATTAAAACGTACTTATTAAAGCAAAAAGAGGGAATTGGAAAGGGGTATATATCCCCCAAAGATAAACTTAAAATAACCCTTTTTACTCTAAACTTTCTAAATTTGGATTCATCAGGACTTAGTGCTGCGGAAAGACATATGTATCCGAAAAATGTACATAAGCCTAAGGTACTTTGGAAAGATATTCTAACAGGACAATGGAAAGGTCCCGACCCAGTTATTGTCTGGAGTCGGGGTTCCGTTTGTGTGTTCCCACAGGGAGAACAGCAGCCGATTTGGATTCCAGAGAGGTTAACCAAAACAATTTCTACAGAAAAAGAAGATGATTTGACTGAAATCCATAACAGCTGATATCCAGAGCTCCAGCTTGGCTATTCTTACATCTGCGACAGTGATTAACCACGGTGCTTTTTTTCAATATCTATTTTATTATTGCATTTTTCCCACATCATAAAGTTCTATTTTATTTTTTGAGCTCATACAAACCTAGGTTAATGTTTTTCTGATCAGTTTTGTTTTTTGACTGTGTTTTATTTTTTGACTGTGGAGTTTTTAAACATTGCAATGGAGATTTCACTTAGGTATAGCTACAAGGCCTTTACTTATTATTGTCTTATGTGTTGTATGTTATGTGTGTACTGTTTTGTGTTGCATGTCAGTATGTGTGTATGTCCATATTTTTATTTGAGGAGCGCTCATGAAAAAATGGATCCGAATTTTTTTTTTTTTTTTATTCACGTGATTTAAGTGGTTTAATCTAAATTAGGTAAACAGCTGTTAATGATTGTTTTCAAAGGTGGTTAACAGATCTGTTTGCTTGCTATTGTTTTTAAAAGTGATTAACAGATCTGTTTGTTTACTTTCACTTTTCCTTTTCATTATATTTAATAATTCTGTTCAGGATAATGTCTCTTTAACATCATTGCCAGAATTCCCATCTCCATCCCAGTGCCTGTGAAGACTAAGAAAACCAAACTACAGCTTCTATGATCACAGTAAACTGTATAAACTGATGCATCAATGAATATAACTCAACAAGTATTGCTCAATCAAGGACTTGATTTACTTTGGGAGGAAATGGACATATTGATAGACTCTTCCACTTTGAACTGCCTGCAGAACTTGCCTGGACTATATATCAGTTGCATGCATTGTGAACTATCGTCTGGTGCAGCGAATTGTGGTACTGCTGGCATATTTTTGCTGATGGTGTCACCAGTGATGCAATTTCCTTGCCAGCCCACCCCATGTTAATTGTGGTAACACTGGCATCTTTGCTGATGGTGTCACCAGTGACGCAATTTTTCCAAAGGAGCCGTCAATTGGCTTGGTGTCTTGGCATTTCTGTGTCTTCCTCCCTTCTACTAGTGATGGTCTAAAATTTGGGGGCCAACAGAGGTGAGGCAAGAACCTCACCCCCCCACTGGTGCTTAGGCCTATCCACAAGCATGGCTGAATGCTGGACCGGTACTCAGTGACGGGTTGATCTGGTTGCAGTGGATTCAACCTAAGACAGGAAGTTGACGCCCAAAGGTCAGCTCTCCCATGACGGGTAAGAACCACATGTTGAATTGGACAACCTACCAGGCACGGTCCTAAGCCACATTGCTTGTTGTTTAATTAATCAGAAGGGGGGAGATGCTGAGGGCCATTACCAAGTAGGTATTGACGCATCGTAATCCTTGCCAGTGTACCCCATGTTAAATGGACTTGCCTTGGAAATTTGCTGCGACCTTGCTTGTGTGTTTGAGAAAGATGACCCTGCTCAAGGTGATCGAGGGTGGATCCAGGTTTGAGGAAGTATCCTGCAGGTTTGAGGAAGTATCCCGGTCCTTGGGCTTAGGGTGTTCCCGGTTTAAGGCGTTTCCCGGTTTAAGAATATGGGTTTTAGGGAAGTTGAGGTTGAAGATTATTGCTGCTGGGATTAGGGTGTTCCTGTTGCTTGTTCCCGTTGAGTTCTCGTGAGATTCAAATGGGATTTTGGAAAAAGCCTCGTGGAGTAGGTGAAGTGTGCGGCAGAACGAGACTGCCCCTGAACGTGTGTGGAGGCTGGTGTGAGATCCGGAATAAAGAATTGCTGTTTGAACCTACAGAGCTGTGTGGTGGCTCGTGATTCTGTGCCAAGCCGAGTCATTGGCACTTGGCTTCGGCATTTCCCTTGTACCCTAACCCACAATGGACCCTGCATTAGTTAGTATCACTCTAAATAGTGGAGTTGTGATAGGAGGACAAAATCAAATAGGGCAAAGCATGGAGCTCCACATTGCAAAGTCACTGGGCACTTGGTGATCTAGTGGAAAAGAAACTGGAGAGCAACCAAAGGCAAACTGCCTCCATTTTGCCTTCATCCTCTGAGTATAAGGGCATGATGTTTATTATTTCATATCTTTGAAATGTACTACACAGTAATAATTGCAATAGCAGTCACATAAGAGATAAGCATGATTATCAATGGCTTCTGATGTTCAAAAATGACTGGATTATACTACCAAAGTACTACAACAAAAAGTAAAACACCCTTGAATGAGATAAAATATGTAAAACTAATTAAAAATTTATATAAAATATTACATAATGTCATAAAGATATATTCAACAAAATTCAAACAAAAAACTATTATTCTGTTTACCATAAAGAATCATTCCACAAGACAACTAAGTGTCTTGTGGTATATTTTAAATATTGGAGAAAATACTTATAATGATGAAATAAAACAATCTTCAAACAAATGTATGATATGTCAAGATCATTGTATTGTCTTGAACAACTAATATATTAAAAAAGTGAGAATATAAAAGCCATTTTCTGCATGCAATGTCTAGGAGAATTTTCTATAGGTCACCAAAGCAGAAAAGTGAATATAAGGCAATGCATAAAATAAAAAATTAAAATAAATAAATACAAAATATTGTTAAATTTAACTAGTGAAAAAATAAATAATTTATGGCTAAAGTAATAATATAACTAAAATTGTAGGTAAAACCAACAAGATGAAGACAGATCATCAATGAATAATTAATTATAGAGAACAAAACTCATATTTTGAAGGGAGACAGAAATGCTGAGAACTGTAAATATTATTAGAAAACATATATAACTAAATATGGATACTTAAAATTTAAAGGAAGCCATCAAAAGCATGGTTTAAACATGATTTTAAACTTCCAGATCAAAAGGAAGATAAAAAGAAAGTATAGAAAATATTACTTATTCAATAAAGAGTAAGAAAGAAAAGCAGAGAAAAACAATTTTAAAAAGTTTTATTCAATTTTCAATACATACCTAATCTATCACCAACTTGACCTCAAGATGTTGTTTGAAATATATTTCATCCTTTCATCTTCAACAAACCATTCAAAAGTAGCACAGTACATTGTTATTAACATCCAGAATTCTTCCTCCTCCAATCCACTCACCATATAATGATAAAAATGTACTTTGTAAATTGTTTTAAAACTTCCAGTGGCTTTCACTGATCATAGAATGACACACAAAATCCTCATCTGGCCATAAGAATAACATGACAGTGCTTCTTATGTCTTTTCTTTTTAAAACTCATTCTTTGAACATTTTATTTGGTGAGTTTTCAAAATTATAGAATAAACTCTGAATTAAAGGGCCTCTAAAAACTTATGATATGCAAGTGATTTCTCTCCCTAAACACTATCCCAAGTCACATTCATTTTAGAACAGAGATATGTTGTATGAAGAATATCTGGAAATTATGTTTTAATCAATAAAATAGAGTCCACATAATGTGCCTCAATTGTAAGGTGAGTAAATGATAAAAAGCTAAAGACAATTTTCTATTAAACATTTATAACAAACTCTTCTCTTTGCTCCCTCATGAAAATAGCATTGATATTTTCCAAATATGGTTAAGTTTTACTAAAGAAAATAAAACCTAGCTGATACATAAATGGATATTCTTTCAATTAGTTAAAATTTTTGTTATAGCCTAGATAAGTCTATTAAAATTATTTCACAATTCTTTTAAAAGGACTTTCAGATTGAATTGTATTTCTATTTATATATGCCATAAATAACTGGAAAGTTGCTCCCAAACTTACCAAAAAAGATCACAGGTGATACAGAATTTTCTTTTGGTCACTTTGGGATTTTTCTCTTCCCCCCAATCAACTTTTAGAAGAAAAGTTATATTCTAATTAATGGGTCATTTGTGAATTTTATTAAATTTTTAATAAGGCATTTTTCTCTGTCTCATTGAGGCACTTGAATATTTTTTTCTTTCTAATTAAGAGATCAAAAAATCAAGTTGTTCAGACTTTTGTCCCTCAGTACAGAGATTACAGTTCTAATTTTATGTTCTCAGCTTACGCCATACCCCAAGGTTATGAAGTAAAAGTGTCAAATGTAGGATTTGATGTTTTAGTTATCCAATTAGTCTATATTCAATTAAAGTTTCCAGGAAAAGTTTTGTACGTTTAATATCAAAGCCAAATTATAATGTTTTTGAGATTTATAAAGTCTTCAAATATATAAAGCCATTTTAAGTTTTTTGGAAGATGTTGCTCTGTATCGAATAATGTCCAAATATTCAAAGAATGACATTAAAAAAATACTTTGAAACAGAATTTTAGTTTCTTTCTCAAGTAGTTTGGTATAATTTTTAGTGATGCCTGAAGTTAAGAATCTGAGAATTTCAAGAAGATATTATTTCATCATAGAAACAAATTGTATTAATTCTTAAATAAAATAAAAACATAATATTTAGCCAAATAAAACATCATTATACTATTTTATTGCTTTTTTTAAGGCTAATGTACTTATTTTTCTACTTGAGCAATTATCATTTATCTAATATAGAAAGGTTAATTCACTTAAATATTGCTAACAAAAGGCCTGGATATTATATGAATTTTAATTTAATTTTATGATCATTTTATACCTTCAATAATTATTGCAAATATAGACATATAGTAATGAGATATTTACTATGTATAATAATTTTACAGTATTGTAAAATATAAATCAATGCCTGAAATCAAAGCAACTCTATGCTTACCATCTTTTCAAACTTCTTTTCAAATTAAGAAGTGTTACATGTAAAATGCCTAGAGATATCTAACTAGAGATGAGTAGGTTGTTATATATATCTGAGTCTGAAGTTTAGACATAAATTTGAAAAAAAGTCAGCATGAATGAGTAAGGTTGGATTTAATGTCTTAAAACTGGTAAAATCACCACTGGAATACATTCTGATAAAGTATCAACTGGGAAATAAGTTGTAGAGTCTTTCAAGATGAGAGATGGAATGGGTGAAAAGAAATCAAAAAGGATGACCACAAATGCTCAGTCAGTGACATAGTAGGAAAACCAGGAATGCAGTCTCTTGACATCCAAGTGTAGAAAGTGATTCATGGAAAAGGGAGTTAACAAGGATGTCAGTTGCTGGTGGAAGATGAAGTAAAATAAAAATTTAAAGGTGGAAATCATTGATAACTTTTGTAAGAGCAGTTTTACTATACAAGGGGCAATGAGGGGTGAGGGTAAGGAATCAGCAAAAGCCTAGTGGTAAAAGTTTTAGGGGGAATAAGAAAATAGAAATTATAAAACTTATCTCTAGTCTTAAAAGATTTTCAGAAAAACTGGGAGAAATCGCTTCTCCACAGAAATTATAGTGGTACAAGAAACTAAAGATATAAAAGCCAGTTAAAGAGAAAGTACTTCTTGTAAATAGGTACTTAAGCTTATTATACTTCTTCAGGAAAAATTTCACACATATGTTTTATATATAATTGGAGAGGGGAAAAAATCAATAGTGACCAAGAAGAAGTCATGAAAAATAAGCCATGAAGCCATACTCTCATGGGTGTCAGAGGAGTAAAAACTGATATAATCAATCTAGATAATAATTTGTCAGTATCTATCAAATGTTTAGTTGCTCATAGCCTTTCATCAACAAATTCTACTTGCAATAAACTATTCTAGACATATTTTTATTTCATCAATAGAGATTAAACCCATGGGCACTTAACCACTAAACCTTATCTATAGTCATTTTTAGTTTTTATTTTGAGACAGGGTCTCATTAAGTTGCTTAGGGCCTTAGATACTGGGACTGGCCTTGAACTTATGATCCTCCATCATCAGCCATCCATACTCTAGACACATTTTTACAGGTCCTTAAATATATATATTTCAGCAGTGGCTAATGTTTTGAGACATTTGTCTTGTAACAGACATTGTTTCTAATTGCTTTATGTGTACTCATTAAATTATGAGTCTGTTTTTCCTATGTTATAAATTTAGAGACTTATATAAAAGAAAAGCAAATAATTTTCCCTCTTATGTTAAAATAAAATATTTAATATTTGAACCTAGCAAAATTGAATTCAGAAAATGAATCCTTTACCATGATGGTAGAATATGTCCCTTCCGATATACACAAGATATTTCTTGCACCTTTTGTTGTTGTTGTTATACAAAAGGATTTGAAATGAATGAACCAAATATCCTTCATTATATAACTCTATTAACAAATTATACTTCTTTAAAAACATTGCAAGAAAAACTTTTGACACATAAATTTAACTGAATTAATTTCAGCAAATAACAATTCATGAATTGGGCAGCACTCAAAGTGAGAGGAGGCCCAGAGAGTTCTCCTTCAGAACCATCAGCAGCAAGTATTATTGGCTAAAATAAAGAAATTACTTAATTGACTTCAGATGGACATTTGCCCTATTTGAGTATGACCTTAGGAGAGGTCTCTAGTTAAATAACCAAATAGTTGGTGAGATATAATTGGCTGAAGCTGCTTTTGTTTTTTGTTTTTTAAAGTCAGTTACAAGAAAGCCCTTAAAGTTAAGTTTCCATTTATTTACATAATGGCTGTAGGTACAAAAACAATCCCAAACTAATGAACTTCTTCTCACTTGCTTTAGGAAAATTAAGAGAAAGATATTGACATGGCTAACACCCAAGACGTATTGCTAAGTAAAAAGCAATATGCAGAACAATTGTAGAGCATGTTTCCTTTAGAATACTAAAAAGAAGTGATGGATACATTGATAAATATAAGTATTTGCAAATGCAAAAGCATTTTCAGAGGCATTATGTAAAAAACACAGTATTTGCCTTCTTTCCTATGGGATTGGAAAGAGACATAAATTTCTATGCATATTTTTGTACTATTTGAAATTTTGCTTGAAACATAGGTCTTTAGATAAAAAGGAAGCAAAGACAAGATCATATGAAATAAGTTATTTCCTTTTACTTAAATTAGTATTACATTAATTTAGATACATTAGTATAGATATAATCCGTTTGGATTTTAGTAATTTATTATATGTGTAATAGCTTTTGGGTTTAAGGAAAAATTGATATACTTGGTGTCTTAAGATTTTTTCTAAGGAACAGATCCAAACACAAAAATGAGTATGGGTAATTTCTAAGGAAAAATACAAATTAGTAAGTGAAATATGAATGAAAAGTCATTAAAATGTTTGTTATCAAGAAAGTTGAATACTATGGAAAACTGGAGTTTATATCTCTGGAAAATCTGGTAGCTAATGTGGAATATGTGCCTCAGCATTATCCCAGTCAAGGACAAAGGCATTCTTTGAATATTTATTCAGCTCCAGGCAGTTATTACTTGGGAAAATATTCCAAAGAAGAGGGTTAAGTGGTATTAATTTACAGCATCTTTTTTTCTGCCTTGTATAGAAGCAAAGCAAGATGTAGTGGCCAGAGAACAAAGTTAGACAAAAAATATGTGAGATTTGGACATTGGAAATTCACTTGGCCTGCATTGTAAGGGCAGAAGGTTTGGGTGGAATACTTACTAATTTGGGCTGAATGGAACCTGAGAGAGGTCAACTTTTCACATATGGAATGACCACACTCAAACTGTGAGGGTTATTTCAATGACTGCCATCTGGAATGAAGTTCTCTAGACACAGGACAAAAGTCTTTGTGCTATGGTATCACTCATGTCATATATATGGGCATTCTGTTTTTAAATTATTTTTATTTTTCTCTTTATTTCAACTCTTGATATTTTTATTTTCTAATAAATAATAAATAATAAATTTTCCTCAGATTTGTATTAAATTTGTAAGCATAGAAGAATACCTAAATGTCATTCATCAAAATTCTTCAAATTTTACTCTCTTTTCCCCTCTCCCCTCTTTCCATCCCTCCTTACATGCAGAGAGAATTTCTGATACCTCCAGCTTTAATCCAAAGAAGCGGATTTATTCTAGCCTGCCCCCTTTCCATATTTATAAATCTCCTTTAAAATAGCAAAAAAAATCTGATTTCCCACATGTATTTACTTGTCTGTTTAATCCTCAACACACAAAAAGTAGCTTTTCCCCCCAATTTATTTTTTCTCCATTTTTTTTTTCACAGAGTAGTTTAAAAATTGCTAGCCTATAATACTAAAACACAAACTAATTTTTTTTATTTGGTTAAAATATAATGTTCAAAAGCTATTCAATATTAGTTCTTTTTTTTTTCCCTTTAATATGTGATGCTATTCATTTGAAATACCATTAAATTCATTATGTTTTAGGAATATTATCTATTCTTATTTTATTGAAGTTTGTGTTTGAAATGTCTTTCTCAAAGTCAGAACAACATAAAGAAATATATTGAAGAGAGTCAATATAATCTCATTACTTTTAAATGATCTCATACTCTGTTTTCACCTCATTTTTACTCCCTTATCTGAAGTTCAAAGGAAGCATCACTATCAGAGGGTCAGAAGGTCATTATTATACTGGAAAGTGACCTCACTGCATCAGAATTATTACTTGCATCTTTTAAAGTAGATTTTTCTCTTTTCTTCCAAATATTTCTATTTAATATATCTAGTGGGGTCCTGAAACATAATTTAAAAAATGTCTGCCTGAATTTGGCTTAAAAAAACTAGTAATTTTAAATCATAACTTTCTTTTATTTTTATAGAATAATAGAAATTTAAAAATATCTTTAATTAATTAGTACATTTAAAAATTTAAAAATCTAAAATACATCTTAATATTTGTCACTTTAAACAAAATTGTTTTTCTGAATATTCTAATCCTGTCTTAGTTAATTTGGGGTCATATAGACTTGTCCTAATGTGAAAGGATACAACACATGTGTTTTTTTTTTTTTTTAAACAAACAACTAAGACCTCAGAAGTAAAATAGCAAAAAAGACTAAAACAATCCCACAAGATTGTTTTATTAGTGGCCAGAATTCTCTTGAGACCCACACTAATGAAAGAGATGGAAAAGAAGCAGGGTTGGTTGGTCAGAATGAGTTGTGCATTGATGCTAGCCAGACAAACTCAAAGGGAGCTCATAAGGTAAACTTTCCTGTCAGTGGTCCATGTTGAGCTGCTGTGCCTCGACTATTCTAATTTCACCTCAGTCCTTAGGAGGAGGCAGACTTTGGAGGAGGCAGCTCTCTATAAGGAGGAAATCCCTGGGAGCCACATGCTAAGGCTGTCCCAGCAGGTAGGGCCTGGAAAGTGAATCTGAGCAACATGTGACTTTGTCCACAAAATAAAGTTGTTGATAAAACACCACTTACACAACCAGGTATATGTACCAAGAAAATATAAATTTTCTAGTATAAATACATAATATTTTAAAATTACTTTTATTATCAATAATCCTGATTGTGGGGGTTTAAGAACCCACATTGATTTTGTTTTTTGTTTTTTGTTGTTGTTTAGTACTATGAAGGAGGATCTGTTTTCATTTTTGCCCAATACAAATTATTTTTCTTGATATTCAAGTTGATATTAATGTATTGCATTCTTGAACTAGGAAATTTTTACATCAAAATATTTAAATAATACACTCAAAATGACTTTTAAAACTGACTTTTAATGATGTGGGAATGGAGTAACCCAAATGTGCTATTTTATCATATTATTGAAAATCTTTCTGCAAATTTTAGAGTGGAAATATCTTCTTATGTTTTTAATGGGTAAATGTAAATTAATCTAGATCAATTCAATCCTTCACAAGTATGAGGCTGTTATTGGTATATATAAATTTCTTCCTATAGAAAGAATCAGATAAATACTGGCAGTAAAAACAGATAACTAACTATGACCATAAAAGACCATGGAATTGCTACTAGTTTTCAACAACTATCTCAGATGTATTCTTACCAAACCTATAATTCTGCTTCAGAATTTTCCCATGTATTATTCCCAAACATGACCAGAAATAATAAGGTATAGACAATATACCACTTTCAAAGTAACAGGGGTTTTCATAAAATTCCTATTTGGGAGGAATGATATACTTAATTTTTCTTTATAAAACTCAAGATTCTGAAAATACTATTATCTAGTGGAGTACAGTGGTACACTCCTGTAATCCCAGCAACTCCAGAGGCTGAAGCAGGAGAAGTTAAAACCAGCCTCAGCAATTTAGGGAGGCTCTAAGCAACTCAGTAAGACCCTGTCGGTAATGAAATACAAAAAAAGAGCTAGGGATGTGGCTCAGTGGTTAAGTGCCCCTGGGTTCAATCCCTGGTACCAAAAACAAAAAAAAAAAAAAAAAAAAAAAACTATTATAAAAGCAGTAGCAATGTGACAAAATTTATGGAATTCCATTCAAGATAAATATATTATAAAGAACGTAATTCTATTTCATAGCTGAATCCCAGATACAACAGAGAATAAAATTATTGGTTAGACTATATGTAAAGACATTTGAAAAGATTAATGTGAAAAAAGTGATGACATTTGTAATTCAGAAATAAATGACTCACAGATCGCACTGTGAACACTGAGTTCCATATGACATGAATAAAAAGAGAAACATATTTTTAAATGACAAGTAAGTTATCATGAAAAAAAGACAACTTTTCATATGGCCACATCAAAAATGTCAACATTCATAAGGCTATTCCAAGCCATTTGGAAAATATAAATAACTACAGATAATATAATACATAGTACATATTGTTGGAAAGTTTTTCTAAGATAATTTCTCACAAAATATCACTTTAACATCCTCCTTGTGTTTGTCTCATAGTTGAGGGTCCCTACTAGAGCTAATTTCAATATAACCATACATAAACGTCTACTTGAACAAATTACTAAGTCATCATCCACAGGACAACAGCCAGTTTTCTGGAGGAGCATTAGGAACTAGCAATTTTGCAAGTTAATTTGAAGCCACTGCTGATTTTAATCATATGGCAGTATAACACAATCAACTAAAAATTATATATAGCAGAGGAAACACATAATCACAGCATTTTATCAATATGAGAGTCATGAAGACCTATTTGTATCTCAATGAAGAATGGACAGCAACTTTGGGAAAGATCTTCTCTGGTCATCAGTCTCCCCTTAGATGTGTCCATGACAGGAATGTATTGTGGAGAGAGTCACTATTTTGAAAAGTTATGCCTATCAGAAAACACAAAAATCCCTCAATATTTCTGCTTAATAATTCTTCAGATATTTTAAGATTTAATGATATTTCTGCTTTATCTGTTCTTCAGAATGAGCCTTCACAGTTTCCTTACCTTTTTCATCAGATGGACTCTCCAAAGTCAAGAAAATCCACTTGGTGAATAATGGCTTTTCAATCATTTCTTCTAAGTAAATCAGCTACAACCACATTTAATGTACTACCTCTAGAATGATAAACACAAAGTCACAGTAGAAAAGTTAAGTTTCCTAAATCTGGACCCTAAACCACTGTCAATGGGGCTGAACAGGGATTTTAAAAAATTTTTTTGAGCAGCATGTCTATTTCTTCACTTTCATCAACACTAGTGAACAAATAAAAGCCCCTCCTGCCAATTTAAACCTCACATCATTCTTAAATGATGTACATTTTTCAAAATTTCAATACAAATTTTTATATATAGTTCTACATTTTCTTTCTTTGGTTTCAGAGCATTGTTACAACTTCTTGTGACCTTCATACTCCTGGCATATGGGAAACCTTAACATACTAAGACACATCAAAAGCCCCAAAGGCCTTGCATTTACTGTTCCCCCATCCTGAAAGACTCATTCCAGTCTCACCTCTACCACATATACTAGCTTTAGTTCTTTCAATTAGCTTGCTAACTTACTTATTCTCATTTTTACAAAATAAAATTGCACACATTAGGTTTTACATTAATGATATTTTGATATATGTACACATATTCTTCAGTTCTGACTTTAAATACGTACCTGAAGGCCCCTGCTATACATTCAAAATAGGCTAATGCTAATTCTATGCTCGTTGTATAAACTGAAGCATTCTTCTGTAATACTCAGTCAACATCTGTGTCCCAACTTGTGCAGAGAATTCCATGAGTAAATTTCCTGTTTGTCTACTTCCTTGTCACAGCCTAAGCAGGGAGCAGAGGGCTGAGGAAATATGTACAGAGATAATGAAACCATATGGAATCTGGATTTTTCTATGTAGTACGTCAGCAACTGCTCTCTGTTTTCAGACATCCACCTCTTCAACACTATTAAGGTTACAAAGAGCTTCAAGCAAGAAACAGACATGGGTACTCTAGAACATTTTATTAATTAACATTTTTAAAATAATTTTGCAAATGTAATACAAATTTCCTTGCTCATATTGCGCTTTTTTTTAAGAAAAGATATCATAACACATTTTGCCAAAAGTGATCATATTAAATTAGGATATACTGAAAAAAAACATAAATTTTAGGACCAGTTAAACTTTCACTAGCTACATAATCTTGAACCAGTTATTATAATTTCTTAATCTGTAAATGGAAAATTACTAAATATATTAATATTCGTTTATTATAAGAACCAAATAAAATGTTAATAGCTCACTATCTTTATCACTTTCTTGCCAAAACTCTGTATTATAAACCACATAGTTTAAGTATTTACACTAAGAATGTACAAAGTATCAACATTAAAATTACCAACCTATAATTTCTAATTTAAAAACTAGAGAAACATCATCCCTATCCTTGATTCCTGTCTTTGTTTCTTAATGGTTTATAAGCACAGATGCAACTTTTACAAGGTTTTTAGGACCATAAGAATAAATGACTTGAAGCTGGGGTTGTGGCTCAGTGGTAGAATGCTCCCCTAGCATGAGTGAGGCACTGTTTTTGATCCTTAGCACCACATAAAAATAAAATAAAGGTATTGTGTCCACCTACAACAACAACAAAAAAAAAATTTAAAAAAAATGGACTTTATCTGGGACATAGAATCTACTTAAAACTAGAGATTTGCCCTCATATTTTTATCCCTATCTCATATGCACAGTCTGTTCTTTGAGATATGAAGATATATTGGTGGGGAGGGGGGAGAAGTTTTGTGTTCTGACTACTGGGTTTAAACTATCACATGATGCTTGTCCCCTAACTTAGTTTTTCCTATCCTTTCTTTTCTAGTCTTATTACTCCTATGGTTGAAAGCACATTTTGCTGTTTTTAGTGTTTTTCAAAAGCCCCAGTTTATTCTTCAGACATTCTGAGGCTATCCTTAGTGATAAAAATAATTAAAGATTCGTCAACATTTATATATCCTTTATAAAATTTGTACATTTGCTTTCACAATTTAAGTTTAACAAATGATTTCTAGGCTAACAATTATGTCTTTAGACGACTCCCTTTTTTATTTATTCAGAATGTCTCACAATTGTTGAATTTGTATTATATTTGAAAATTCTCTTTTTCACTTATATTTCCTTCAGAATACTTAATCATATATTTGAATAAATATGTAGAAATTTTAAAATTAAAAAAATTTTTGAAGTACACTTTCTTTACATAAAGTGCACAAATCCTAAGTGATTTAAGAAAATCTCACCAAGCAAATATATTCATATAACCAACTTCTAATTCAAGAAAAGGAATATGTCAATCACCCAAAAATGCCTTTAACCTGTCACTACCTAACCTTCCTCTAAATAAATTAATCACCATCTTGAATTTAAGTGTCTTAGACTAGCTCCTCATTTTTCTTTGTATTTTTGATAGGCTTTTAAGGTTAGTTTGTTTTTTTGTTTTGTTTTTTTGTTTTTTTGTTTTTTTTTAGTTTGGGGCTATTTCAAATAGTACTGGTATGGAATCCATATGTATTTCTTCTGAGGAAATTACTGATGAATTTCTATTAGAAATAAATATAGAAGAGGAATTACTCATAGGTTTAGCGTATATTCAAGTTTAATATGTACACCACCACCAAAACTGTTTTCTACAATAGTTATGCCAATTCACATGCCTGCCTGCAATGTATGATTAATGTTAGCATGGCTTGCAATGCTATCTCTAACAGTGTCTCTGTATAGAAAAATAGGTTTCTGGCAGATAACATAGAGTTAGAGCTTGCTTTTAGTTTTTTTATTGTTTTATTTTAAATCTAATCTGGGAGTACCTGCCTTTTCACTGGTATACATTTAGATGATTCACATTTAAAATTATAATATACTGGGTTTATACCTACTGTATGTGTAAACAACTATATTCTCCTTGTTGTGTTTATTCTTTTTGTGTTTTCTACTCTGTCTTCCTTGTATTTACATGAAGATTTTATGTGATTCCATTTTCTCTCCTCTTTTAGCATATGGTTTGTTATGGTTTGAAGGTGAGGTATCCCCAAAAGCTCTCATGTGAGACAATGCAAGAAGGTTCAAAGGAGAAATTATTAGGTTTTGAGAGCCTTAATACAATTAAATAATCCCCTGATAGAATTAACTAAGTGGTGACCTCTAAGGTGTGACTAGAGAAAGTAGGTAATTCAGGGCATTGCCTTTGGGGTACTCATATTGTATCTGGTGAGTGAAGTATCTCTCTCTGCTGCTTGATCATGTGAGCTGCTTCAATCTGCCACATTCGTATGCCACGATGTTCTGCCACACCTTGAGCCCTGAGGAATGGAGCCAGCCTTCTATGGATTAAGACCTCTGAAACTGTGAGACCCCTGAAACCCTGAGACCCCAAATAAACTTTACCTAATCTGCAATTGTCCTGGTCAGGACTTTTATTCACAGCACTGGAAAAGCTGCCTAAAATATGGTCATACTTTTTTTTCTTAAAAATTAAAAAAAAAACCTTAGTGGTTTCTAATATAAAGACCTACAGTTTCTAATATAAATTTATAACTAATCTAGGTCCACTTTGAAATAACATTATACCACTTCTTATGTAACACAGGTGCTTCATAAAAGAGCATTTCCAATTAATCCATCATGTTTTATATGACATTGGTGTCCTTCATTTCACTTATCCTAAGCTATAATAACTGCCATAATCATTACTGGTGTTATTGTTTTGAAGAAAGCATTCTGTTATTTCAATCAAAAATAAGGAAATGAGATATTTTGCCTTCTCTAACATTTTTCCTTTATATGCATCTGAATTTCTGACCTATGTAATTTTCCTTCTCTCTAAAGTACTTCTTCTAATATTCATTGCAAAGCAGGTTATTTGACCACAAATGCCCTTAATTTTTGTCTTAAAGACTTTTATTTCTTCTTCACTTTTAAAGGATGATTATATTGGAATTTTAGGTTAGTAGCCTTTCTCTTTTAAAGTTTTTAATTCATCTCTTGTTTTCATGCTCTCAGAAGAGAAGAAAGTGCAACTTTGTCCTTATTCCTTCAAAGGCAAGAACCCATACCATATCTACCATACTCCATCTGCTCTGGCTGCTTTTAGAATTTTCTCTTTGCTTTTGATTTTCTAAAGTTTGAATATGATATGCCTAAACATAATGTTTCTCATAATGGGTACTCTCTAAGATTCTTGGATATATTATTTAATATCTGTCATTAATTTTAGAAAATTCTCAGCTATTCTCAATTTTTTTCTGATTCTTTCTTTCTTTACCTCTGGTATTCCCATTAAACATATGTTATGCATTTCTAATTATCTTCACAGTTCTTGAATATTATGTTTAGGCTTCTTGCCCCTCTCCCTTTATTTCTCAGTTTGAGAAGTTACTACTAACATACTGTCAAGTTCACAGATTCTTTACTTTGCTTTATACAATCTACCAATTGACCCACCAAAGGCATTTCTCGTTTCTGTTTTTTTTTATTTCTAGCATCATCCTGTCCTTTACATCTCTACTTAATATATTACCTATTTGTCCTTGTATATTGTCCACTGAGATTTTTGGTATTAATCTCTTCAGTTTTTATGGTATTTAGTTGACTGGTAATTTCAGATCTCTGATTAATCTAAAATATTTGATGATTTTCAGCTTTTTTTTTTCTTATTAGGAGGATGAGGGTAAAACTTCCAAATTGTTTTACAGGTCAGACCAGACCTGCAGTTATGAGAAGTCTAGCTACTTCACATTCTTGCCAAAATTTAGTAATGCTACCTTTTATTATTTTGAAAATACACTTTAATGTAATTCAACAGTTGAGTATCTTTTTTATTTATCTTGTTCTAATGACCATTTTTAAATTTACTTCCACCCCTCCCCTCAAAATAATGTTCTACCTGGCTCTCTCTTGAGTTATTGCATATGAGCTGATTTCATATCTTCTCCTCTAACCAGAAAGCTGGTGTGCACTGGTACCATGCATAGTTGGTATAGCTAAGGCAAAGAACTGTGCACATAGGTAGTTATGTTTCTGTACTTCATGTGTAATATTATCTCCTGTAATAATCCACTAATTCTGGATCACATTCATACACACTAATTTATAGATAGCATAGAAACTCAATCCACCTGTTTAAGAAATGGGTGCTTAAATCTGTGACCTACATCTTGTAACTTAATTTCTCTAAGCAATGATTTTCCAACAAGAAAATGGAAATCATAATATGGCCATTATAGTACCTGGGGGGAGATAATATGTACAAAAGTACCTGATCATGCATCCAGTGTTTTACATCACTGTTTTGTAGCTAATAACTAGGTGGTGGCTATTCATTGTTGTTATGACAAATTTTTTTCTCAAGGATTATAATAATGCTTTTAACTGACAATGTGTAGAATATCCCTAGTCCACACTCTGAGCTTTGAAATATATCTATCTTGAGTTTACTAATTTTTAGGCTCTCCCAAGCCAGAGGCAGTTTTCTCTTTTCCACAGAGCTGAATTTATGCTCTCAAAAATAGTTCTATTTTTTTCTTTCTCTGAATAATATGATTGTTTTCCACTTCAAAAAATAATAGTTAAGACTCTTCATCTCTTTCTTAAAACTTCTAAAAGCTGCTAAAAACACAAATGAATTTTGTAATTATCATTTTGTCTGGATAGTAAGCAGGTTACCTCTCTGTCTCACTTGCCACAGTCTTTCCTACAGACTCTTCTAGAAGGATGTGCCAAAATCCAGTGGATTCACTTTAATGTCATTTTTGTGGCAACTAAGTGTCAAATAGATTCATTCTTTTTGGATACTCCTATACTTCTTTCTCTAAAATAAAGGCCCAGCAGATTCACAGGGAAGGATCATACATCATTCCAAAATCCGGAACAGTGGCAATTTCCAGTCATTCAAATGAGACTAGTGGGATGGGGCTGTAGCACAGTGATAGATCTCTTGCTTAGCATGTGCAAGGGTTTGGTCCCTAGCACTGCACAAATTAAATTAAAAAGTGAGACTAGACGAACTCCTGAATTTCACTTTAGACCATGAACATTATGTACAACAAATACTAGATAACTACCTGATGGCACATATTCATATATAATTGAATATATACTATTGCTTAATTTTGCTGTCTTGAGATCTGATACCTGAAGGACAATAACCACTTCTAATATGTTTTTGTGTATATAATCCTCTACACATAGACTGTTGTTAGCTGATCAGTCAGAATCATTGCTAAATTGTTTAATAAAATATGCTGCAAATCCTCAAACCTCAAATAATTATGCCTCAGTAATATGACTTTAGTTAAATATTCTTCACTCACCAATATTCCAAGTGATTTGGTCATCTGGAGGTACTAAATTTCTGTGTTTTCTTTAAGGAATAACAAACAGGTAGCTTCATGGACATTTACTAATTACTGATTCTATGCTAGATCCTCTTCTAAGTGCTTTATGCATATTTTCTGCATAATAATCACAGCAATCCTATACAGTTGTTATTACTATTACTATTGTTGGTGGAGAAATGGATTTTAAGAATTTTGCCAAATGCTACCCACGTATCTAGTAGAAAATCAAAAGATATAATTTTGGAACCTGTTATCTTGACTACCTTACTAAGCTTGTTTTTGACTCAATATATCCTGGTATATCTGGATATATGAAATGCACAGCAAGTATGGTTCTTTTAAAAAGAGTGAATGTTTTTCATTGCTAAAATATTCTTCCTAATATTGCTGTCTACTGTCACACAAAGCAATCTTTTCAAATAGCAATCTGAAAACCCTACCAGCAGCTCATCTCTTGCCCTGCTCCTTTGTAACCACTGTCTGCTGTTTCAACATAGGATTCTAAACCTTCAACTGAGGTCATTACAATGTAACTCAATAAAAATAAATAAATAAAGACTCACTGACTACTTATAGGCAGCAGTTTGTTAACATGACTGTGAATATGTATTTTTCTCAAACTCAGGTCCAATCAGGAACTATATTCCCTGAACTGAAGGGATGACATAAAGATAAAATAATAAGTAATATTCTTCCAGTTAATTTGAATGATACTAGAATATTGTTTTCATTAAAATTGATAATGGTGTATTAATATTCCGCTTTTTACATACATTCATATTTATTACATGTTAATGTTAGCTAATAGATATAAGTAAATATTTAGAACTCTTAATTTATGGCTTAACATAGTGACACAGCCATTTAAAGATATGATTCCAAGTTTACATTATTTCTGTTCTTAATTCAATAACTGACATACTTGAGAAATACAAGTAAATGTAACAAATATAATATACAAAACATAATTATGGTAAGGATTATGTATAATGAGAGTGGTTGTAAATCTCTGTAATTCAAAGCACCTTAATCTATTTTGAGCACAGAGTTATTGTAAAATTGATTATATTTTTAGCATATGACATGGATAATGAAAAAGATTTCTTAGAAGAGAATCATGCAATCTGTCCTGTTTCTGCATTATTGCTATTATAGTCATTGTGAGACCTTTTTATATGAAATGTCTGATGTCATATGTAATTTTGTGTATCTGTAAACCCAACTAAACTCACTAAGTAGAGTACCTATGACCTATAATATGTGTAAGATTTTAAATATCAAGTGAACAAGTGAGGTCCCACCTTTATTTCCAGGGTGGGGAGCTATTGCCCCTTAATCCCAATTTATCTCACATGGTATATGAAACAAAACCATCTATGATGTGCACTTTGTGGGATTCTCAGTAAGTTTTCTTTGAAAAATAAATATATATTTAAGTTCTGATCAATTCTTTTTAACTCCTAATAAGCATTCCATTTTGGAGACAGTGGGAAAACTCTCCTGATACTGGAAGATAAGAAAAGCAAGAAGGACTGAGCCAAACCAATGTTGGGTGGGGGTGGGA
The DNA here is from genome assembly GCF_045843805.1 of Urocitellus parryii. NCBI lineage: Eukaryota > Metazoa > Chordata > Mammalia > Rodentia > Sciuridae > Urocitellus > Urocitellus parryii. The sequence continues at coordinate 43,417,231 of NC_135533.1, read as the reverse complement.
CAGTTTTCATAAAGAAGCAAGAATGTAGAACACCTCAAGTGAAGAACTTTAGCACTGGGTTAGAACTCAAGGCTACAAGTCCATGAGAAGTCTTGCCCTATTCTATCTGGGAAGATGTCTCCCAGGAAACATTATTGGAGAAAATGGGAATTGAAGGGAAGTCTCCTTACAGCTGAAAGTACACACATAGAAAGAAATGGGGACAAAATCCCAGAACTTAATGGTACTTGAAGAAGTAGCCCAAGCAGTTTGGGCTATTCACAGGAGTAAATGGAAAGGTTGCCAAGTGATATGATCAGTGAATTACATTGGGTCTATCATTTCAGGCAGAAAAGAAATTGAGCTGCAAGACTCAAACCAGTCAGTAGATAATAAGAGCTCATTGAACATCTGTGAGATAGGGCTATTATGTTGTATCCTTCCTCTAGAAGCCTTAAAACTCATTAGGGAGAAAAGACAAACATAAAAGTGAAATAAAAATCATGTTAGTATACAATGATATATGTAATTCATCAAGTATTTACCATGTACCCAGAAGAGTGTTAAGTGCTTTACAACATATTCAAATATATTCCCAATTAAATGAGATTCAAGTTATTGTTTTTATATTGTATATAAACAGCACACAGAGGTTAAGTATCATGCTCAAGGCCACATCCACATAGGCACAAATTGGCAAACCTAATGTGTAAATCCAGAAAGCAAAATATGTGCTTGCTTCTAAAGACCAACTAGTTACATTGGTTATTGATACAAAATTAGCCACCAAAGAATTGACGTAGAAACCAAATACCATATGAATTGTCATGAGGGTAAGAGGACTTTTTGTATTAATAAAGAATGTGATTCACATGTTTAAGTAAAAAAGATGAAACACCCCTACCAAAGATGCATGAGATCTCCACTGGTCATTTCTTACCCAACATTTTATGGGGCATTTATTGCCAACAAAAGTTGATCTATTGAACAGCCAGAAGCTGGTAGACAATTTTGGGTTTACTAGTGCAACCCCTGGATTCAATGGTGCTACCTCCCTGTACTTCATTGTGTACAAGGATAAAGTTAATGGTGTATGACTAATGGTATCATAAATTTCCAGCCACTACTTAGATATTTGCAAGCTGCTTGTCACTACATATTGGGTTTGCTCACCCCAACTCCCTTTCTTATTATCTACCACCAACTATTTCTTATGACTTTGAGATTCATGAGAGAAACACAGCAAACTGGAACAAATTCATGGAGTTCTCTTTTGCATGCTAGATGGTTGACGTATGTCAAATTTGAGGAACCCAGTAAATCAATGTAAGCATGCTGCTAAATATCTCCTTATCTTTCCTCCACAGAATGACCTTGAGAGTTTCATATAAAAACAGGTCATAACTTACATGATGTTCAATCAAAGAGAAAAAAGTTTTCATCCCACCAATTATAGTTTATGTCCTTGAAATTCCATAATGAATAAAAATAAATTATGAGAGCAGTATCTGAAAAATAAAAAGACAAAATTCAGTTGGATTCTTGGCATTGTGTGATGGTGGTCTCACTGATTTAGCTCAATAGAATCACCCAGATAGGTTTTAACAGACTAGTTTTAAGAGCATTATTTTCAAAGACATATTTTATGGCATTCTGGATATGTGAGCTATTTCATTCAGTTTAAAAACTGCATTTTGGACAAATAAAATTGCTTTTAGGAGAAGCAAATAAGATAGAAATGAAAAATTATAATAACTAATGAAAGAAATTAAATAAAAATTAGTCTCGTAAAGAGAACATGAATGGGAAAAATGTTCTTGAAAATTTATATAGCAGAAATGTTCCTGGAAATTTTTATGTCCCTTCTATTCCCATACAAACCATTATCTTCTTTGATGTTCAAACTTCCCGTTTGTGGTAAACTTTCATACTCTTGTCTGAATTGGGAGCAGCTGCTCTAGTCAGAGGACTCTTCCTATTTGAAGGCTTTCTTGAAATCCACTATCACCCATGAGAATTAGAGGTACTTTCATCAAGCTTCTATAAGAACTCTGAATTTACTTCCACCAGAGCATTGATTATATTGACTAATGAATATCCAACTTCCTTGTTTATCAGGAATAGGGACTTTGAATATCCAATTGTACATTTAGGATCTGATACCAAATATGTGATAGAGGATTAAATAGATGAAAAATAAATTAATAGCCTAAGGAAAAAACAGATGTGTACTTCATTTATCTCATGTGTCTTTAGTAAATGAGTAGAAACATAGGATTCCTTTGGCTACCAAATAAATATATAGAATCCTCAGTTAATTCTGAAAATCAGATAAACAAGAAATAATTGGCAACATGACCATGTCCTAAATATAACATGGTGTTTTTATATTTTACCTTGCAACCCTAAAAGTTCAAAGAAAAATTTCATGTCAACATTAAAAAGGTTCCAATAACAGTCAAGCATAATGCAAAAAACTTAGAGGAAGTACACTGCCTGCCCTAATTGTTTAAGCATAAGAGATGTCAGAGACAAATTCTTGTATTTGTTCAATACTTTCCCATATTTCTCCTATTAAGCAGGACATTTTGATAAATTTTTCATACAGGTATACATAGGCATTCGGAATATATTATCTTCCATATTCAAATTCTACATTTCACATTCAAGCAGTCACTTTAACAATAAAATTCTGTTGACCTTGCACTTGCCAGTTTTCCTTCAAATACTGACTTAAATACAATGTATCATAAATGTATTTAAAATAGTTTTAGGTTTGAATTGACCTATTTTTTAATTTTAGTTTCACCTCTGCTCTAAGTAAGGGTATTGTCCTAAGATATCATTCTAACTCTGTGCAATAGCTATAAAACACAAGTTCTGTTATCTGACTCACCAGATAATCTGTGGGTTGATGGACTTATTACAGTCAAGATGTGCACTAACATGTGAAATGCAAAGTTATCAACCTACTTGGTATTCACATTTTGATTACAAGTTCTCTTTCTTGCCTTTTGATTTTTAATCACCTATGATTTCTAAAGACAATAACATAAAGAATTTAAACCAAAGAAAAGAAGTCTATGCACATACCTCTTCCTAAGTTTTCCCTGTCACCAACTTTCCAATCATGTTCCTTCCCAGTCCCATTCAGCCAACTCATTAGCTATATAGCCCATGAATCAGTATATAATTGCATAGATGGCCATTTCTCCTTCTAAGCAAAGTGTACAACTGGGTTCAATGTCTAAAGTTCTACCCACTCAGATTTTTCTCCACCGTTCTTTTTCAGGGATGCTCCAGAAAGAAGTTGTAGTGGTACATTTTCAGGTGGTTGCCAACATCATGCAGAACCATCTGTCTAGGCCATAGTTGTCTTCCTCTGCCAATGGATTGTATGACACTCATATGACCTGAAGAGAGAAGACAGTGTTTCAGGAATAGGAACCATGGGAATCTGAGCCACTTATTCAATTAACTTACTTGTGCCCTCAGAGTCTGCTTGGGCCCATTCACATGTACCACTTATATATGAGAATGGAGTGCTGCTGTGAACTCTCAGATTTAAGGCTTGGTGAGTCTGATAAGACCCAGCTCATGACAGAAAGCTCAGGTTGCATGAAAACTTGGATGCCCGTGGTCAAGCTTTAAGTTTATTCTAAGTCCCAGAACTAGAAAGAGCTGTCTTTCAAAAGGAGAGTAGTTACCTGCAGGGCCTTGCTCCAAAATCCTAAAGGCCTATGCCTCTCTTAACCTATAGAGGCCTGTCAAAGTTTCCAAACAGTATCCCTGTCTGCCTTCTATAACTCAGGTATTGCATCTGCTAAACCATAAGTACCAATTTCCAGAGTAGCTCACACAGGGACTCACACAGGGACAGTAGCCTGTCCCTGTTGAATAGTCATCTCTTGTCCTAGGCCTCATTCAAAACTAGCAGATTTTGGAGATTACTCAATAAATGGGCCGGAGTAATATATTCAAATAAGGAGTATGTCACACCCAGTATACAAATAGACACACTTGGCTGTGTCATCCCTCCTTTTCTTGATTGTAGGAGGGACCAGATGCAAAAATTTATCCTTAACTTAGAAGAGACAACTCAACATGCTCCATACCACTGGAACTCTAGAAATCCCACTGAGTTAGAAGGTCTCTGAATTTTAGTCGTATTTTTTTTACATTCAATGATATGCAGATATCTTACCAACTGTTGAGCGCATACTCTCAGTGTTATATCCTGTAAGGGCGGAAAAGTAATTGAGGTCCCTGTGAACTCAACTGTGACATAGAGCTGAACAGGTCATATTCTCCTGAGGTAAGAAGAGAGCAAAGTTCTCGTTCTAGCCTTGCCAGCTGAAAGCAAATGCTTCTGGCGGGTTTATGGATTAGGTATGGAGAAAAGGAATTCACCTATTCAATGGCTGCTTCCCGAATCAGGAGATGTGTTAATTTGCTTATGTAATGAAACCACATTGAGTATTGTTGCTGCAATTGGAATCATCACTTGCTTAAACTCTCAATTATCCATTATCATTCTTCAGGATTTTTCTTCCTTCTGCACAAGCCATATAGGAGTGGTAGTAGAAATCACCAGTCCTGACTCATTCAAGTCCTTGATGGTGGCACTGATCTATGGAGGTTCAACAAGGAGAAACTTGGCTTCCACTATGTGCCGTTCACTATTTTTCTTTTTTAAAAAATTTACAAGTATCAACACATATTAATTGTCCAAATTAATAGGTTTTACTCTGGCATATATTCACTTAGCTATGCAACCCCAGTTATAAATGTACAGGGGTTTCAGAATTGTTAACCCATAGCTCCATGGGAAAGAAGATCACCACCTAGAGTATAATGATTATGAATAGTCACTACATTTATAATTTCCAGAGGTATGTAGAGCAGCATCTTCCTTTCCCCATATCCTCCAATGAGGTTATGTTCTACATTGCAATATAGTTGAACTCTTTTGTTATAATATGCATCTCTCTTGCTGCTAGGGTTCTAAAATTTCCTAATTTATTTTTTACTATTTTTAATAAAATTAAGCTTCATACTTTGTGATCTGAGATTGCATAAGTTTACACAAATGGTGTAGTGTCATATATCTAGTATCATACAGTGTAGTTCCACCATTATAATAAATTCCTTGAACTTTACCCCTTCAATTCTACCTCCTTACACCAAACCTTTGAAACCACCAATCTACTTATTATCCCAATAGTTTTGCCTTTTCCAAAATGTCACACAAAAAGAATCATAAAGCATGTGATCCTATGTATTGGTGCTTTATTTCATTTAGCAGTATGTATTTTTTAAGATGTATCCATTTTTATATGACTTGATAGTTCATCCTTTTCATTGCTAAAATAGCATTCCATTCTATAGGTATACCAGTTTGTTTAATTATTCACTATTGAAGAACATCTTGACTAATTTCAACCTTTGGCAATTATGAATAAGTACATACATACATTTTACATATTACTTAAACATAATTATGTGAGTCAGAGTACAGTCGGGAAACAAATAACATATCTGTAATTTGAACAGCCAAACTTAGTATAAACAATTGTTAGTACTAAAAGGAGTAAAATATGATTTTAAGGCATGTAGGAAGCAGCTATTATTCCTATGTTTGAAGGAGAAAAAAGAAAGAATCTGAGACATAGTAGACACATAAAAAAAATGTAGTTGTATGTGTAGAGGTCATGGCTGCTACAAGAAAATGCAGCTATTTAGTTGAGAATAAACTTTCCCAGAATACAGGCCAACCTTAACTGTGAGGGAAACTATAATGAGGACTACTGGCCATCCTCAATGTCTGCTTCTTTCCACGATAAACACATCACACTAATATACAGACTGCCATGCATAAAACAGCTTATGAGATGAATAAAGGGAAATTTTTTCTTCCTACTCTTGCATTACAGATTACCTATATTACCATTGACAGAACATAATGATGTGTGAACTGTGAAAATAGAAATGCTTACAGAGTACATGTTATGATTTAGATATGAAGTATCCCTCAAAAGCTCATGTGTGAAACAATGCAAGAAGGTTCAGAGGAGAAATAATTAGCTTGTGAGAGCCTTAACACAATCAGTGATTTAATCCCCTGATAGGGATTAACTGAGTGGTAACTGAAGTTGTAGGGTATGGCTGGAGGAGGTAGGAATTGGAGGCATAGCTTTGGGATATATATTTGTGAAGTCTCTCTTTCTGCTTTCTGATCACCATGTGAGCGGTTTCCTTCTGCGACACTGTGATGCCTTGTTGTTCCTGCCTCACTGGATCCCTGGGGAATGAAACCAGCTGCCTGCCTACGGACTAAGACCTCTGAAATCAGGAGTCCTCAAATAAACTTTTCCTCCCTTAAGATTGTTCTGGTCAGATCCTTTAATCACAGCAGCACACACACACACAAAAAAAAGCTGACTGAAACAGTGTATCTTCAATATCATAAAGCAGACTAAAGAAAAAAATGGATTTGGAGTGGACAGGCAATAGATTAGTAACTAACCCAGTAATTCATTTGTCTTTTTGTATCACGGAGTCTGTATTCCAATTTTTTAACTTTGGAGTTGAGGATGCTTACAAAATAATATACAGAAAAATCTCATCCCATCAATTTGAAATCAATATATTTTTCTTCAAGTTTATTTTGGAATTTAAAATAAATTAAAGTTTCAAGAAATAGATTGCAAATAATACATGTATTCTTAAAAACTGGCAATACATTCTCAAGCTTTATGAACCCCAAGACCTGTGATTAAAATAACTTTAAATTTATTGCAGTTAAAGTAATTTAAAAATGTAAACCATCAAAAATACTGCTATTTTCCTCTTTGATATGCATTTATATGAGCAGACCATCCTCATCTTTCAACTCTTAACATTCAATAAGATTTTCAGTATAAGTTAGTTTTCTGGTGAATCTCTCTAAATAAATCATAAAGTATTTTAATCGATACTATTTTACTAAAAAATATAGGGTTTTTATTTGATTATGGATTTTAGTTTTCAGCAAAGGTATATTTCAAGACAATAATGCTAAATGTACAAATTTCATTAGAAGTCAAATTAAGTTTGACTAATTAAATTTAATTATTCACTAATTTTTCATTTAAAGAAAGCATTACTGAGTCAGGCACAGTGGCACATGCCTGCAATTCCAGCTATTCTGGAGGCTGAGACAGGAAAATCACAAGTTCAAGTCCGGCTTAGGCAACTCAGCAAGACTCTATCTCAAATGATGTATGGGGGTGGCGAAATTGGGGGTATAACTCAATGGTAAATAAAGTTTTGCTATGTTTTATCCTCATTACTGAGGAAAAATAAAAAGAAAACATTTTTGAAATGGAATTGTAGTAGGGAATCAGCTAGAAATAAGAAGGCCTAATGCAGACCTTCTGGAACATTCAATGTCTACCTATTTTTACAGAAGGTAGGTATAAATTATAATCTCTTACTAACAGTGATCTTTTAAAGAATGAGAAATTGAGTATTCCTCTTTCTGTTTTGTACTCTGCTCACCATACCTTACATCTCCTGAACCAGTTGGTATATCTGAATATATGAATACACTATGTACTCAATGGTTTCTAATAACCCTTAGAAAAGAACCCAATGTCTGAAGGTTTTATAGATAATAGAATCTTACATTAAAATGGAGTCTACTACTTTAATCTCTGAGACGTGATGTTTTGCAGTCTTACCAATTTGGGACTTTTATTGGATCACTATAAACATTGAAATTGATCATTTTGAAGAGCTACATTATTATATCTTATTGTTAAAATTTCTTTAAAAGCAATCCATAAAACAGTCATTTAAGAAATCATTAAAATTACAGTGTTGAATCAAATGCTACTCTTCTATAATTGAGCAATAACCTGAAATCTAAAATTCTAAATAATGACTGATTATATATTATAGTTTCACAAAGACATCTTTTTTTAAAACTAAGGAAAAGAACAAATAGAAAGGTAGCTTATGGCATATTTTGTATTTGTTATTAACAGTAAGTAACTCAACATACCTTTAGTCAGGATCCTTTTGGTGCTTGGCTTAGGGTAAACTGAAAGCTAATGAGCTGGGCACCATGATACATACCTGTCATCTCATCAACTCAAGAGGCTAATATAGGAGAATCACAAGTATAAGGTCATCCTCACCAATTTAGGTAGAATCTCAGCAACTTAGTGAGATCCTGTCTCCAAATTAAAAAAAAAATAAATAAATAACAAAAGAACTAGGGATGTGGCTTAGTGGAAAAAATTCAATCCATGCTACCTCTGTGTCTGTTATAATTACAGAAACTGAGGAGCACCAGCACTGATCTCAAACTTCATTATATTCTCAAACTTCTAAGCAAAGGCCATGTTTAGTTAAAGATCAACAGTATTTTAAGCCTGGTATGGTAGTGCGTGCCTATAATCCCAGGAGCTCAGAAGACTACAAATTCAAAGCTAGTCTCAGCAATTTTAATGAGCCTTTAAGCAACTTAGTGAGGCTCTGTCTCAAAATTTATAAATAAATAAATAAATAAATAAATAAATAAAGCTGGGCCTGTGGCTAAGTGGGTTCAATCCCTGGTACCCTCCAAAAAAGTAAATTTATAAATTATGGCAAAGTAATATTATAAAAGCCTTAGGTAAATAAATAAATAAACAATAGTCAGCCACAAATGAATGAGAAAGATAAGGAGAACCTTGTCTGCTTAGACTTTATAGCCCAGTGATAATGAGATAGGACAAAGAACAGATAGCATAAATAATGAATGATTGGGTCAGTGAGATGAGGGCTAATTCAAAAGGAGACAAAATGCTAATACCTCCAGAACACTTCCCCCTACTCCCAGTCTGTTGCCAAGGTTACCCGAGTCTCCAGAGCACTGTTGGTCTCCGCATAAAGTTATTAATGAGTACTCCCTGGGTAGTTCCTTTCCTGCCTTTATGGGCAGGTATGGAAAATAGGGAGAGATACTTCTTGGGCATCTCCTTTCTGGCCCTTTGATCATGTAGACAAGATAAGAGGATGAGGGGGCATGAGAAGAAAGGAAACCTAATCTCTTAAGGGACAAGACAACTCCACTCCCTAAGGCACAAGCTATGAACCCCTTCTTTTCTAGAGGAGTCTCTCTTTCTCTGTTCTATCCCTTAAATAAAAGTTATTTCCTTGCCTTATTTGTTTCTCAAATATTTAATGTTCAACACCAGGAGTAGCAAGGACCTGATCCTGATTTTCAAGACCTGTTTCAATAATATCAGATAAAAAACCCATTATACTACACTAGTATAGGGTTAAAAAAAAAGTCACTTTGTTCAAATGAAAACATAGTCAAGAACAAATAAGAGGTAAAGTATAAACTGTTTAACAGAATAAACCTTAGATCTGTAAATTTCATATAATTATCAAAATTTCTATTTTTTAAGAGTCAAATCAATGTCTCATTTATGCTAGGTAATATACTCATCTATAACAGCATTCACTGATTCACTCATTAATTCAGCAAAAAATGCAGAGACCATTTACTATACGTAAGAAAAATAAAAATTGTGACTTAGGTATTTCTGTACCTATACAGAAATTGGGCTGTGTATTGGTAAAGAAAGTAACATTTTGCATTTTCCTGTTAAAACAATTCAGCCAGATTTTTATTTCAGGCACAAATGGATAATGACTTGTCTCATGGAAAAAAAAAAGAAAACATTTCTACTGGCTTCACCTTGTAGCTGTAAATTAAATAATGATCTCAAAAGCTCTCTCAAAATAGAAACCACTTCCTCACTCAATTAGCACAAATCTGCAGGCAAAGTTCAAAAGATAACAACACATTGGTCATGTGTGAGAATCAAATGATCTGAGTGAAACAGAAAACAATATACAAAAATCTGTGAAACATTATTTTGGTTGGGAGAGTATGACCAGATGCTGCCATTCTTCAACCAAACTCCTGGACATTCTTAATTTTTTGTCAAGTTCTCTTTATACAAAACAAGCAAACAAATAAAAACTATTCAGATTAAACAAAAGCAGACTCTTTTTTGTTCTGTGCTTAAGTGGTAAGATCTGATATAAAGATAACAAGTGATCCACAGAACCAGTGACTAAGAAACATGGCAAGTTCTCTGGTCAGACAGGATCCAGAAACTGAAAAATCTGAGAGTGGCCAGAAACCAAACCTTACTCTCTCTGTCTGGGCTTCTCTCTGCAAGCTTCTTCATTCTTTTTATTTCTACATGCATGTAGCAGGAAACGACCACTCTGCAGCCTCATTTAATATCATCTAAATTCTAGAAAATGGCTAAAGCCAATCACCAGCCACACATGAAATTACATCTTTCATAGGAAGCTGGCTCTACAGCATTAATGTGGCAAGTACAGTGAAAGTGATTCAGATTTTAAAGAACAATAATTGTGGATCAGACAGATACTCAAAGATGACTAATTTGCTTATAAACATTACATCTTTAGATATTTTCAGATTAAGAAATGTCTCTTTTCTGATTGAAACAGGACATACTGATAAAAAATGATTTAACTGAACACCACTTAAGTACAATTGATTCATATTTTCATATAACATGAAATGTTAAAAATAGTCAAATAGTCCCAAAATTTTATGCAAAGTTATAAGAAAGAAAACTACTAATAAATTTATTGATCCAGAAGCACACACAGAAAAAAATTACAAGCCAGGAAGGAGTAATTGTAACAAAATGGTTACAGTCTATATCATTTAAGCTGGTAAAAAAAACAAAACAAAACAACAAAAAACATTATGTGTTTTATGAAGACATAGAAGAGAGAAGTTCAAAGACTTCAAACATAAAGACATGCTAAGGTAATGGAAATGCTAACTTCCCTGGCTTGATTATCACACATTATAATCATGTACTAACTATCATACTGTACTCCATAAATTATAATAATTATGTGTCAATTAAAATGAAAAACAATATATTGACTTTAATAGGTAAACAAACCCAGTGGTGTGAAAAGATAATATATAAAAGAGAATAAACAGTTCATGAAAAAACATGAAAATTGTTTTTCCTGTATCAAGAATGCAAACTGAATCAGGAAGATAATATTATTCGTCTATTAAATAAGTACAATTACATAGTTATTTTGCAAAATTCTGAAAATTTTATGGTGAACTTAGTATATATGAATATCTCTGATGGTACTTTAATTTGGTGAAACTCTTGTAAAGCAAATGTCTTGGAAAAATATATTTGACTTAAAGTGTCATTTCTATCATCTAAGGAAACATAGAAAATAAGAATAAAATATTTATAAGTACAATATTTAACATCAGAATATTTCCTATTATAGCAAAAAACATAAACATCAGAAAATAAAAAGAAAGTATTTTTAAAAAGTGTGACAATGTTCACCTAAGGAACTATCTAACAAATAAAAGTGATAATTGAAATCTAAGTGACAATTAAGAAGGAATCGTAACATGGAGACTTTGGTGTAATGCTAAATGAAAAATGAACTGCATAAAAGGACAGGATTTGTCACCACATTGAATTGCATATGGATATTAATTAAGGAATAAACCAAAAATGAAAGCAACTCATTTTAGGGTTGTAGTATTATTATGTGTGAATTTATTATTTTTTTATAATCACTTGGGTATATGGTTCTTCTTTTTATTGTTTTTAATTAATACCTAATAAGTTGGTGCATTTGTGACGAATAGTGTGATGCTCCCATACATTTATACATTTTAAAACAGTCAAATCAGCAAATTTAGTATATACATTACATCTTCTCATGCACTTACCATTTCCTTGTGATAAGAACTTTTAAAATCCTCATTTCTAGGTATTTTGAAATATTTGATACAATATTGTTAACCCTGGTCATTCTATTATACAACAGCACATCAGAGTTTATTCCTCCTACCTAAATTTATGCCTATAGGCTCTCCTTCTTCCTGTCTCCTCTACCTTCCCCAGCCTCTGGTAACCACTCTTCTACTCTATGAATGGGATTGGCCTCATTAAATCTCAAATATGAATGAGATCATGTAGCATTATTTGTCTTTCTAACATGATGTCTGCTAGGGTTATTAATGTTGATACAAATGGCTGAATTTCATTCTGAATTTGTTTTTCATTTTGGTTTCTAATAATGGTAGTAATTTTGCAATATCCTGCCCAGCAAACATGCCCAGATGATTTGCCTGTGTATTGTGACATATGCAATATCTTTTTTGCAAGTTTCAATATTTTCTATTCCTTTTGCCATAATCAAATTTCTTTCCTGGAATATAATCTACCTGCAGACACCTAAATAATAATCCTCAACAGATCTTTCACTAAAATGCAACATTTTAAGGATGTTCTAGAACCCTTTCTATAAAAAGTTTTCTTTGCTAATTCATCTTAAACTTCCACTCTATTCTACTAAATGTTTTTCAAGTTGACCAACAAAGGTTGGTCTGCTGCCCAGGACTCAGGTTGTGCTTCCCCTTTGGAATCAAGACAAAAGAGTTCAGTTTTATTTGGGGTTAATTCCTCTAAGAATGAATTTTTATAACAATAAAACAATGAAACTGGAATTCATCTGCTTCTGCCTACAGGTGGGGATTGCATAAGCTGCAGACCTCTGCAGCCATGAAACTTGTTGCAGCTCTTAATGGCAGGCTGTGGCCTTCAGTGTGACAGAAGACCATAGCAGCTCACTGCCAATTTCTTCTTTCTCAGTTCTTGTCTCATGGATTTGAAGAATGAAATCCACAGATGAGAATGAGGGAGTGTAAGGGTATGATTCATTCAAGTGTGTATAGAAAAAGAACTCCCACAGGGCAAGAGGGAATTCACGAAGGGGTTGCTCTGGAGTATGCTAATCTGTGGGTTTATATAGCATTTGGATCAATGTAATCAACTCAATGAAGTAGCATTTGGAAAAGCACCAATGCCATTGATTAGCCCTGAGATCCCATTTAGGTCTGCCCACCTGGTCACACTTGGCAAGGGGAGCAGCAGTAGTCAGCAATGTTGGCATGCTGCAGTCCTCCGGGGTTGCTACTCTGCCACCACTGCTTCTGGGATAAAGGCTTACATTCTCTCCTCTGGAGAAGTACCTATAAGTGCTATTTGGAGAAAGGGATGATGACCTCTCTGGTTATTTCAGATTGAAAAGGAGTGTTGACAGGGGATGGCAATCAGGGTCCTTCTACAGAGGCCTATAGAAAGGGAGTTTGGTTTGGATTCCATCTGTAGGGTCATTTGGCCCCTTGTACATCAGGGCAGTCCACAGGCTTATGGTGTTGGTTGGCCAGAGACTGGACCAGATATATATAGGGCAGAAATCATGTTAAGACAACAATCAACAAAAGTGTAATGCATTTTCTATAAATAATTAACCCCAAAGCAATTTATTATTAGCCAGTTTCTAAAAACCATGAGGACAGGTAACTTATTAAAGCTTAAGATATGCATGAATATTTTCAAATAAAAATTATTCATTGTCTCAAAAATCTATATCTTCTGCTTATTGTCTACTTTTACTATACTCACTCATATGTGTATATTCTAGCACTTTCTAAAAGGAAGTTTGCAGAGGAACAATGTACATCTTCCCAAAACTACAAACAATACCTGATCATCTGGAGTTCCTACAGATTTAAAAACAGAACAAAACGAAACAAAAATGCTGAGGTCTTCATGAAAGAAAAGGCCCCTCACTGGGAATACCAAAATGATTAAAACCTTACCCATAAAGATATTAAAAATCCATTAAGGAAAAGACAAGAAAATAGACAACAACCATCAAAACTTGATGAAGGCCTTTTTTTTTTTAACTGAGAGAGAGAGAGAGAGAGAGAGAGAGAGAGAGAGAGAGAGAATTTTTTAATATTTATTTTTTAGTTTCCAGTAGACACAACATCTTTATTTTTTAATTTTTTTTTTTTTTATGTGGTGCTGAGGATCGAATCCAGCGCCCCGAGCACGCCAGGCAAGTGCTCTCCTGCTTAGGCCACATCCCCAGCCCAAAGGGGGCCTCTTTATATAATAAAATTTTAATTAGCAACTTTAATCTTTTATATTAAGAATTATTTCTGCTACACATGTTTTGGGAACAAAACATTCTCCTGCATACATCAGCTATATCTAAAAGAGAACAATATGTTAGTCATAGCCTGAATTCAAAAACCAAATATAGCAAGTTCACCCAAGGAATGTAAGATGTAATATGCATCCTGATAAATGATCAAACTTAATCAATAACACCATTTGGAGAATATAAATGTCTTTTAAAGACTTTTTTAATACATAAACTAGATGCTGTATCCATAGTCATTCAGAGTTCAAGGATTGGTGGGCATTAAATAAATACTAGAAGAATAATAATTGGAGGGGAAACCATGCCAAATAAGATTTCTTCTATAAGTACTTAAATTCCTAAACTCAAAACTCACAAATTACAAATATTCTTATGAAAATAAGAATTTTCTTTGAAAATAATAGAAGATATTAAATCGTAGCTTATAAACAATTAAAACACTGGGGAAACATATACCTGTATTATTGAAGGAGTGAAAACTGATTTATAGGCATCATTTATGATCCTCTCAGTGCTATAATTTCTTCCTTACTCATTTTTTTTCCAGCTTGACTACCTGGAATTCAGCTTCAGAACTGAAATAGGAAAAGTTTTTTATATCGAGCTAAAACATGTAAAATGATGTAATAGATTAAAAGCAACAAACTGTCTAAAAGCAGCAAAAATGCCAGAAGAGGAAGACAGGAAAAATAATGATGATTGCTTTCAGAAAGAAACATTCAAATGGAGTTGATTATGGTTGGCCACAGAGGGCTCAGAGGTCAACATGGGCATTCCTGTTTCACAGCCCAAAGTAGTAACATGTTCATAATGGAGGTACTAATTCACCAAAATACATAATTTGTTGAATGGAACAGAGGGTTGTCTGATCCCTTCTGATATTTTTCTGTTAGATATTCTTCTAATAGTAAAATATACCAAGAAGTATAAAATACAAAGGAAAATTATATGCATATGGAAAATTCATTTTAGTGTAACATCTAATTTTATAACAGTATTAGATATATAATTTTTATAAAATGTTATCTTCTTTTTTATTAATTAATTTATTTTAATTAGATATTTATGATAGCAGAAAGCATTTTGATTCATTATACACAATTTCAGCACAACTTTTCATTTATCTGGTTGTATACGATGTAGCGTCACACCATATTTGTAGTCATACATATATTTAGGGTAATGATGTCCACCTCATTCCACCATTTTCCCTGCCCTGTAAACCCTCCACAACCCTCCCTCCCTTTTGTCCAATCAAAGTTCCTCCATTTTCCCATTGCCCCAGCCCCATGGATCAGCATCCACTTATCACTTGGGAATCAACTTAACAAATGAGGTGAAAGACCTCTACAATGAAAACTACAGAACACAAAAGAAAGAAATTGAATAAAACCTTAGAAGATGGAGAGATCTCCCATGCTCTTGGACAGGAAAAATTAATATTTTCAAAAATGGCCATATTACCCAAAGTGCCATACGGATACAATGTAATTCAAATTAAAATTCCAACATCATTCCTTATAGAAATAGAAAAAGCAATCATGAAATTCACTTGGAAAAATAAGAGACCCAGAATAGTCAAAGCATTCCTTAGCAAGAACAGTGAAGCAGGACGCATCACAACAACAGACCTTATACTGCAAAGCTATGGTAACAAAAATGGCATGGTATTGGCACCAAAATGGACATATAGACCATGGTACACAATAGAAGACAAACCCACACAAATACAGATATCTCATACTAAAATATTATCTTTGTTTCTTAAGCATTGGTATTTGTATTTTAGCAAGCAAGAGAGTAGGTTTTATAATTTAAGTGTTTAGAAAGAAATCATGTTTCATTATAATTATTCTTCTAGCTAAAATTTATTGTCTTGACATATCTGTATGTACACATAGGTAAGTTATGAATCTGTAATTGGATTCATTGGGTTAGCTACAAAACGTATCAACTATCTTCAAGGAACTCAATTTTTAATATAATATTCCTGTTCTAGTCAGCTTTCACATCACTATGACCAAAATACGTGATAAGAACAACTTAGGGGAGGAAGACTTTATTTGGAGCTCACAGTATCAGAGGCATCAGGCCACAGATGGTCAACTCCATTGCTCTGGCTGAGCCCTAGGTGAGGCAGCACATCACCAGGGAAGGGCATGGCAACGGGAAGCTGCTCCCCTCAGGGCAGCACGGAAGAAGACAGAGAAGGGGTGGGGCAAGGTGTCACAGGGAAGATGTACCCTCCTAAAGTAGGACAAATGAGGCTGGACACCAAGGAAATAGCAGGAAGCAGGTTTATTGGCTGCAGCCAGTTCAAAGTGTTTTTTGTTTTGTTTGTTTGTTTATTTGTTTGCCTCCATCAAATTACCCCTAAACTCCGAGTTCAGAAAGTTTTAGAACTTTATACCCAGTGTATAAAGGGAGGGGCTCAGAGGCTCACAATCTGTTGTTAGTTCACACAAAAGCAGGATTTTCACTGTTCTGGGCCAAGGTCACTCTGTGAAAATCAGTGTCTGGGAAAGGGAGAGTCCCCCTTTCCCTTTCTTTCCACCAGCTGGCTCCAAAAAAACCTAACTATTGTCCTTTGAGGTGGAAAGGCTTCTGTGAAGGCTTCAGACCCAGGCTGGAGCCTTGAGACCCTTATCACACTGTCTATGTAAACACACCCTCCATCTGAAAACTTTGTTATAGAAATTCTTGCTGAAAGTCCAAGAACAATTATGCTAAATAGAATTTTTGAGGGTCTCTGGAAAAGCTTAGTTATGGCAAGGGTCTTCTGGGTGGAGATCTCTGGCCTGCTTTACTACCTTGGTATTCCCCAGTGACCTACCTCCCTAGAGTTACCACCCAGTCAGTCCATTCAAACTAGTATGAACTGATTAAGTTAGAGCTCTCACAATCCAGTCATTTCACCTTTAAACATTTCTGCATTAATATAGGAGCTTCTGGGGGACATCTCATATTCAAAGCATGACAATTTCCATAAGCTAAGTTCCCTTGTCCTACTGTTCCAAATATTGTCAAGAAAACTTATTTTAATCTAGTTCGATAACTATATTGAACCTGTTGTCTTTTTTTTAAGAGAGAGAGAATTTTTTAATATTTATTTTTTAGTTTTCGGTGGACACAACATCTTTATTTTATTTTTTATGTGATGCTGAGGATCCAACCCAGCGCCCCGCACATGCCAGGCGAGCACGTTACCACTTGAGCCATATCCCCAGCCTGAACCTGTTGTCTTTTAAGTATCATCCCCACATATTTTTTTCTCAAAAAAAAAATGTCTCTTTCAAATAAAAGTAATATTTGTTGGTAGTATAGAGATCAAAACCAAAACTAAATATTTTATTTGTAAAAAAAATTATTTATTAAAGAATAGGATAACTCAATTAGAAAGAACTTTCAAGTGATAATATTTATACTTTATGATGTGCAAAATGGTAACATATGCTATTGATACCTCCCCTTGCCCTTCCTTGACACGATATGCTCAGAGATTTTATTGAAAGAGCAACCTAGTGTGCCCTTACTTAAAATAAATCCTCTTGGCTCACAATGTTCAGTACTTAAGACTTCAATAATTATCGTATCTTCTGAATATCATTGTGGTTTAAATTTACTATAGATAAAATGGAAACAACAATTATGTTCATCAGTTTTGGAGGTATGCAAGTACCTACTGCAATACCAGTTTTTTCCTAATATAATTTACATGGCATAGAAATTTAAGAATATACTCATCAGAGGCACATTTTTAATATTTAAAGAATAAACACTTAACAGAAATATGCCTCTCAAATAGCCACTACTATACGATTCAGCATGCAGACACCTATAACACCACATAATATGCCTCTATTGTCAAATGTTTAACAAGGGCTAAAATTTAGGTGAATTTTATTAAGCACTCATTTTTTCTTTAAATAGAGATCTCAACCTCTGTTCATTGTATCAGAATATCATTTATCATATATTTTAGGGGCAAAAGCAAATGAGTAAAACAATCAAAACAGCAAACATTTTTATGGAGGTTGACTGAATTAACCTCAAACTATACATTTTGTATATTTTAGAAGAGATGATAAGTCTTTGAAAAAAAACTACAGTTGAAGTAAATGAAATATACTCCTTTTCTTACTTAGCCCAATGAGTAAGATTTTCAGTGGCTGCTTACGAGGTGACTGTCATGTGATAAATCAATATCTTAAAAAGATAGGAGATCAATTATATGCTTTATTACCAAGGTAGATGCTTTCATTACCATAATTTTACTGTGGTGACAACAAATTATGTTGGGATAATAAAATTAACTAAGTTATAACAATGTTGTTTAAAAGCACACCAGTTTATAATGTACATTCTTATTTGTAAGATGTCTTCAAATAAAATTTTCAATTCAGGTATCTATTCCAAACAGGTGAAAACCTGAAGAGCAAATCATTGAGCCCAAGAAAAAGACATATTTAATAACAGGTTTATATTACTAAAAATTCATATTCTATATTTATTTATTTAGGCTAGTGGGGATTGAATCCAAGGGGAATTAACCACTGGGCCATATTCCAAACCCAATTTTGATATATTTTTTTTTTAATTTGAGACAGCATCTTGCTAAGTTGTGTAGTACCTTACTGTTGCTGAGGCTGGCTTTGAACTTGTGATGCTCCTGGCTCAGCCTCCTGAGTCACTAGCTAACAGGGGTGCACTACCACACCCAGTTACATTCTATTTTAAAGTATTACTCAGCTGTTTTTGTTACTATTGCTTTGTAATATAGTTTGAAATCTGGTATCCCTATACCGCCTGATTCACGCTTCCTGCTTAGAATTGCTTTTGCTATTCTGGGTCTTTTATTTCTCCATATGAATTTCATGATTGCTTTATCTATTTCTACAAGAAATGCCTTTGGGATTTTGATTGGCATTGCATTAAACCTATAGAGGACTTTTGGTAATATCACCATTTTGATGATGTTAGTTCTGCCTATCCATGAACAGTGTATATTTTTCCATCTTCTAAGATCTTCTTCTACTTCTCTTTTTAGGGTTTTGTAGGGTTTTCATTGTATAAATCTTTCACCTCTTTTGTTAGGTTGATTCCCAAGTATTTTATTTTTTTTTTTTGAGGATATTGTGAATGGAGTGTTTTTCCTCATTTCCGTTTCAGAAGTTTTGTAGCTGATATACAGAAATGCCTTTGATTTATGCGTGTTGATTTTATATCCTGCCACTTTGCTGAATTCATTTATTAGTTCTAGTAGTTTTTTTGTAGACCCTTTTGGGTCTTATAGGTATAGAATCATGTCATCCGCAAAGAGTGATAATTTAAGTTCTTCTTTTCCTATTTTTATGCCTTTAATTTCTTTCATCTGTCTAATTGCTCTGGCCAGTGTTTCGAGAACTATATTGAATAGAAGTGGTGATAGAGGGCATCCCTGTCTTGTTCCAGATTTTAGGGGGAATGCCTTCAATTTTTCTCCATTGAGAATGATGCTAGCCTGAGGCTTGGCATAGATAGCTTTTACAATGTCGAGGTAAGTTCCTGTTATCCCTAGTTTTTCTAGTGTTTTGAACATAAAGGGATGCTGTACTTTGTCAAATGCTTTTTCTGCATCTATTGAGATGATCAGATTTCAGAAACTTTGTGATAAGTTGTCTTAACCTGAAAGAAAAACATTCCAAGACCTTCCATCATCTGGGATAAATGTTTTGCTTCAACTTCTTTTTTACTTTTATTTTTATTTTTTATTTATTTTAATTAGTTACACATGAAAGTACAATGACCTTGACATATCATACATTTGAATCAGATGGGATATAATATCTCATTTTTCTGAGTATACAGGTTGCAGAATCACATTGGTCATGCATTCACATATATACATTCAGTAATAACACTTATTTATGAATAAATGTTTTTTAGAGAGAGAGAGAGAGAATTTTTTAATATTTATTTTTTTTAGTTTTCAACGGACATGACATCTTTATTTGTATGTGGTGCTGAGGATCGAACCCCAGCTGCACGCATGCCAGGAGAGCGTGCTACCACTTGAGCCACATCCCCAGCCCAAGTAATAATACTTCTTAAAACATCATAGCTATTCCTTGAATAATGGGCCAAATAGCTTTACCAAGAAGAGAAAGGGAAAAGAAATGTGGATGGAGGTAGTTTTGAAACAAAACATTACATAATACTATACTGAGATAATTCATGATAATATATAGTCTGCAAATAATTTATTTTTTGGCTTACCTATACTTCATATTCCTTGATTCCCATTTCATTTTTAATATTTACACAGAGAGAAAAAAATGAATGGGATAATATATTGACAGATTGATGCATGATATATATATGCATATATGTGTGTATATAATATATATATAATTTTACCTACAAAGTGAATTAAATTCATCAAAATTTGTTTTATTATCTATTTAATGCTAAACATCTGTATAGGTAATTCATAAAATTTGGCTCTGCCTATCCTAACAAATGCAAAACATGAAAATGTCCAGGATTTTTTTAATGCTAATTAGGGGGAAAACTCCCATTGTTAATTCTTATGGACTGGAAATTCCTTTTTCTTTTTAAACCTAATGTAAAGAGTACACACTATGGATAATATACTACAACTTGATTTATTTAGAAAGCAAAGAAAATAAATTCATATTATTAAAACCTAACTGCAAAGATTTCAAAAGTTCCATTAATACTAGTCACCGATACTAACACAATTTTGAAAAGTAAAGAATTGAAGATATTTTAACTTTGTTTTCAAAATGTTAAATATTTAATTCTAAAACACATCCTGACTGAGAACTGGAAAGAAACTTAAGATATTTGAAAAAAATCTGTTTTTAAAAATATATGAATTTTAGTCTTGTAGAATATAAATTGCTGAATGAATTATAAATCAGAAAGAAGTGATTGCATTATTTACTCCTAGATATATTAATCAAACCATTAGTAACCAAAACTTTACACTGTTATTTGATACAAAGTATTCTAAATTTCCAATTCTATCTATAATGTTTTCCAGTATGTTATAAATCCTTTATATATAGAACTTTAAAAAAAAAGCCTATGTGTTGACGATCCATATTAAGGTTATTGAACACATTGGTACTAAGGTCTATAGTTAGAAATCCTTAAGGTTTATGAAAACTATTTCTGTGTACATTTCATAATCAAAATTTATTTCAGCAAGACTTCTAAACAAAGTCTATTGAACTAAACATTCAGGTATGAAATGCAATATTTGATAAATTTAATATACACAGGAATTACAGATAAATCCATTGACTTTTGGTTAATACTAAATTTCTTTTTAAAATATAGACAATGAAAATAAAGAACACTAAATTCATGAATTTGTTAAACTTTCTTCCTAATGTGTATATCATTATACAAACATATATATCACATACACATATATATATAATATATATAATATATATGTATGTGTATGTATGTATATATATATATATATATTTATAAACTTATATAGTTAGCCTGCCATATCTGTGGATACCACACTTGTTGATCTAACCAACTGCAAATTGAAAATATCCTGGAAAAAAATTGAGTCTGTACTGAACATGCACAGATTTTTTTCCTTGTCATTATTCCCTAACAATGAAATATAACATCTATTTCCATAGCATCTTCATCACATGAGATGTTATAAACAACCTGAAGATGATTTAAGATATGCAAGAAGATGTGCATAAATTCTAGACAAATACTCCACCATTTATACAAGGAACTTGCATATCTATGAATTTAAGTATCTACAATGGGTCCTGGAACTAATTCTCACCCAGTGGATACCAATGTATAATGACTGTATAATGACATTTAGATACAGATACAGATGTAGATATAGAAATAACATATAATATATACAAAATTACAAATGAAATTATAGTTCAGGAAAATAGCAAAAAGAGATTTAATGAAGTCAGGGTATGGAAGATGATTCCCTACGTGACTTTCCATTTCTAGGCAATTGTTTCAATGTTAAACATAGCCTTTGATAAATTATGACCCCTTTTCTGTCTCTATAGTACTGTCTTTGTAATGTCTATATAGAAATGTAGACATACAGTGTGAAGCCTATTATGTCTACCTTTGGTCACTCAGCTAACATTTTTCAGATTTATTTGTGCTATTAAATATATTGGAGGGGATGTCACTTTAAATTACTTTAAATTACTCAGTAGTATTCCATCCTATAGATATCTCATATATTGTTTATCTATTTACCAGTTAATAGATAAGTGTGTTGTTTCCAGGTTCTGGCTATTCTGATTGAAGGTTAATGTAGACACTCACATGTAGGTTTCCTATGGACATGTTTTCATGGCTTCTAATTTATATTGCTTTATAACAAATTACCACAAATTAGTGGATTGACAGAACACAAATATATATTTGAAATTAATTCAATGTTTCTGTGGGTGAAAGTCTAGCATCTCTTAAGAAAACTTTCTGTGTGGGGTCTCACTAAGCCCTAATCAAGGTGTGAGCTTGAGGATATATATAAGATATGCAAGAGGATGTGTATGAATTCAAGGCAAATACTATACCGTTTATACAAGGAACTTGCATATTTATGAATTTCATGTACAATTTAGGATTCTCTGCTAAATTTATTGATTCTTGGCACAATTTATGAGAACCCTACTTACTGGCTACTAGCCACAGGTGTCCCTCTTTGCTCCTAGAGGTTACTCACATCTTCCAGTCACACGATTTCCTCCAAACCATAGCTGTTTGCTTCCTCAAGACAGCAAGATGGCATCCCTCTCATGTGGATTCTTTGGGATTCTAGGGTGAGGCATGTAATAGATTGTTAGCAGAGAAATGACTTTCCTATTCACCTTTATCATATAGCATAACCTAATCAAGTAAGTGAAGATCTCATTTTTTTTTTTTACAGAACTGACCACAATCCAGCTATAACAATTAAAGGAAATCAAACCAAAGCAAAAAACTTATATGCATTTTTCTTCAAACCACAGATACCCACTGTTATTACACCTTCAAAATAAATTTTAAAAGACCAGGGGTTTATCCTTCACAGATTTATTCTTCCCAACAGTACCTTGGGGATGGATATATATATATATATATATATATATATATATATATATATATATATATCCTCTCTCTCTCTCTGTCTCTCTCTCTCTCTCTCTCTCTGTCTCTCTCTCTCTCTCTCTCTCTATATATATATATATATATATATATATATATATATATATATACTGAAACTTCTGGAATATATATAATGCATACTACAGGAAATAAAACTCAAAGACATTTATTTTATTGTATTGGGGTTGAGACCAAAGGTATACTAATACTTTCCACATTTAGAGATTCTTGGGTGGGAAATGTCATGAATGTCTCTGGAAGGAAGGGATTCAAACTTGGGCTTAGACAGAAATTAGACATGCACACTTGTCAAAAGCATCTATGATTTATCAATGTCAGTGACTGATAAACACTCACCTAAAATCAAACAGTGAACCCTGTAATGCTCTGAGTGGGCTAAATGTACTGTACAATAATAAAAAGCAAGATAACAATTTAAATAATGCTCATTTTAAGAACAACTACATAATCAACCAGACACTAATTCCCTCACAGTTTTTTAAAAAATTGCTAGATATTTTTTTACAAGATTTTACCTGGATTAAAAAAAAAAACACCATGGGCTGGGGATGTGGCTCAAGCAGTAACGTGCTCGCCTGGCATGTGCGGGGTGCTGGGTTCAATCCTCAGCACCACATAAAAAATAAAATAAAGATGATTTGTCCACCAAAAACTGAAAAATAAATATTAAAAATTCTTTCTCTCTCTCTCTTCTCTCTCTCTCTCTCTCTCTCTCTCTCTCTCTCTCTCTCTTTAATTTTCAAATGATGTATTAATGGTACAATAACAGTTTCAGAGTACTAATCACGTGTATTCATCTGAAACAACCGAGAAATTAAATAATATGTTCTCTGTAGATGTAGGACTTGGTGAGGATCATTCAATATTGTTAACTTGTGACTTAAATGACTGAAGGATAAAATAGAAGAAAGTAACTGATGCAAACTTTCGCTTTTTTACCCATTATCACTCCAAGGTCCCTGTCCCAAGCTTAAATGCTTCAGGAATCACCTAACTATGAAGCTCTCTGCCATTTCATTGATTTCAATTCCACACTCTGATACCCCAAAAGGTTGCATCCTTCTGTGCTTGGGCCAATGCCTTAAGAGATGCATCCCCTCCCACTTTCTTATTCTCATTTTCATTCTCCCTCCCCTTCTCTCACAAACACACACAGTCTGCTGTGCTCTTCTATTTTCCTTCTTTCCCCATGCCTTCTCCACCTTCTTGGTGATTCTACCATTCTACACTATGAGATAATTGCCTATTTGCAAAGTCAAAACTATTTTCATGGATAAACATCTAATCTGCTTTTTAAAGACCTCTGTGGGAAAGAAATTCACCAATAACCAATTTTACACTTTAAATGTTTTTTTCCTAGCAACTTTTCCTCTCTTAATAAGCTACAATAAAATATTTATTCTGGTTTGTGACAGATGGTTCATCTCTAAGAACCCACAACAGTGACTTAGATGTTTTCAAAAAAATCTTGCAAAAAATAAGTATCACGAGAAATGTTATTCCACAAAGTCTTTTCCTAGGTAGTCATATAAGTATTCATTCATATTTGAATGAAGCAAAAGTAACTTTGATCTATAATAAATGAGATTCTTTACAAGACTCCCCACTGGAGAATATGTCTCTCCATATGCAATTTGAATTGCTACTGAATCTAATTCAGAATCAGTTTGTGATATTTTATTAAATAGGTAGACATTTTGTACCTGCTAAATTCAGCACTTTCCTTTCAGATTGCTCCTTAAATTGTCATTAAATGAAAATAAAAATATTTTAAAGTGCTATGCTAATCACTTTTCAAAAGAAGGCCTGATGTTTCCTACAACTTTAATGCTATTTGTTACTCTGATTACTGTAGTTCATCAATATCTCATTTATTTTTTTATCCATTTCAACTCTAATGGTCATTTGGGACAATGCAGAATAAGAGGGTAGCTTAGAGTAAACAGCCAGACATAGGTATTAAAGTTTTTCACTCAACCTGCTCTTCAATAGAAAGAAATTAGGGACAAGAGGGGAAAGAGAAGGTTAAGAATGTGCACATAATTAAGCTTTATTTTCTATCCTATGCAATAAGTTCTCAATCAGCAATTAACCTTATATCACAGAAACAATGGTTTGTGTATTTGTGTGTGTGTGTGTGAGTGTGTGTGTGTGTGTGTGTGTTTATATGTTTTGTTTCTCTAGGTGGAGTTAGCTGTTAGCAAGTCTTCTCCAACTCATTGAGTTTCTACATCCATCTCAGGTGCTAGATGACTGTTAAAAGCAGGGCTACATACTCAGTATAAAAATCAGGAGGAAAGTAATAATTCATCACTTTTTTTACATGTGCTGTGACCTTGGAATAAAGAGAAAGAAAGATCTTAGTATTTTACATTTATTTTTTTCTCCCTTAATGTCACCAAAATTTTTCAAAACATTTGAACAATTTGTCTCTTAGATGTATTCAGATGAAGAATTTGTCCCTGGATCTTTGTGTTTAAATATACTAAAGAGTCAAAACATTGTATTAGTTACTAGGAAACTGTTTAGTATAGAAAATTTTAAAAAATGAAAGCATTATTTTCAAATTTGTTGTCCCACATGAATTTGGACAAAAGAAGTTTATCATTTCATGATGAACTCATCTCATGTCCTTGCACTTTGCTTTTCATTTGTTCAATAGGACTTAATGTTCAGATATGCATGCCAAGAGATGACACTAAACGGAAGTTGAGATCATTGTGGTTAACCTGAGAATATGAGAAACCAAGCAGGGCTGAATTTAATTATACACATCGCATAAATCAGAGTGAATGGTAGAATCAGGCTGAACTATGTGCTGCAAAATAGGCAAAAATCTTGATGTGTTGACAATAATAGGCCACAGTGAATCTTGAAATAAGCATCTATCCATTGGGAGAAGTGAAGTGAAAATTTTCTCAAAAATAAGATCACTATAAAAATGAAATTTGAATTTGAACCACACGAGCTCATCGAAATTGAGGAATTTATGCTTCTGGGACAAACTTTTCAAATGATCCAATTGTTTGGTTAATCCAATTTATCTTGCTCAACAAATACAATCCTAGAATATAGTATGACAAAGACAGGACATTGTTCTTTCTTATATTTCTCAATATTTTTGGAAGTGAGGCCATGTGACTATTTCCGGCAAAAGAAACCACACATGAGTATTCCAAAGCAAAGTGCTTAATTACAAGTGGAAGACCATTTAGTGCCTCTTTGCCTATTACATGTTTGGGATATGCCATGTAGATGGTTCAAATATAAACTGGTGGAGACTCTGTCAGCCAGGGTTCTGAGGGAAAATGATTCAAGCTCCCACCAAACCCCAGATACTAATTTGAATTGGCTATGTTTCACAGAAACAAATTATTGTCAGTTTCAGCTACTGAAATTTTAGGTTTAACTCATTACTTCAGCATATCATAACAAAACTGCAAAAACAATGAGCGAGCCATAAGAAAAAGAGATGCTACCCTACCTGTTCCTCTCCCTACACATCTTTGAAGAAGAGCTGGTCAGATATCCTTGTGTGCACATGACATATGAATGTAATGTTTCTGATAGCAATCAAAAATATCACCTGGGTCACCTATTATATTAGAAACTTACATACATACCCACTCTTTCATCTATACATATACACATATATTAAAATGTATCCTACATTTTCTATATTCTCTGGAATTTAAGAAAGAGCTTTGAAAATGAACATGTCACATTTTCAAGCCTCTTTTTCTGAGTGAATGAAATCTGTAGTTTGTCACTCGAACCAGACTGTCCTTAAGGAAATCCTGTTTAGCTGATTGTCTTCAACAGCATTTGACAGATGTGATTAATTAAAAGATGTCTGGAATTGTTATTAAACTGAAAATATACAGGTAAACATCCAGAGAACATTTGCCAGATGGTCTTTTGGGAGTGTAACATAAATTCTTCATGAAGAAATTATGCTGTCATCAATCAACTATTCCTGACAACAATAAGTGCATCCTTCTCCTTGTCTCAATTGTTCTATTAATTATTTGTGGCCATATCCTTAAATTCTCTTAGTAATATTTTTTCTTAAAGTTGACATGATTTATTATTGAGAAAAGCACTTTATTATATTCTGTAACCAGTGGATTAAAACACCTGTCATACTGTGGGGCATAAAATGCTCGTAATCCCTACATCAGAAGAATAAATGAAAGATTGTAGCAAAGTAGGACCAATATATAAAAAAAAGTGGATGCTCTAAAAATAAAAGCTTTGTACAATCAGTGCAACACAAACCACATGATGACGAAATCACTTAAAGTGGTTTGGTTCGAGCATAAGTATACCCTTCCCTGGGATCTGGGGATCTGAGACCCAGCAAGTTTAATAATGCCATTCAGGTAACTAGAGGAAGCCAAGTCACCTACAGCATGGAGAAAGTGGGTCTTCAGTAAGATGAGTAAAAGTTAATGTATTCAGGGAGACTGAGAGGAACTACTGATGAAATACTTCTAGAATTTGAGTTTGGTTCCCTTATTACTGAGGCCTTGATGTATACCTATATTTTGACTCAAGAATTCTTATGCAACTCAGGTTTTAACTGGATCACTTGCCTCTTAAGTCCTAGATAATGAGCTTGAACCTTAATTCTACTACTTGTGGACAATTAAAATAGTTTCCTAAGATTCCTGTTACTTGCTAGTGATTTGGAGGAGGGAAGGAGGGACAAGGAAGCAGCTTAGTTTTACTTTCACGGTCATTTCTAGCTCCTGGCTCCTATTGAATTCTGTACATTTTTTCTAACTGATGATGTACCTTTCTGATTTGTGTCAGACCAGTCTTGGAATTATACTACAATCTCTTATTCTTTAAAATAATTTATCAAACCTCATAACTGCAAGAAAACACTCTGGTTCTCAAACAAGGGGTGTGTGTGTGTGTGTGTGTGTGTGTGTGTGTGTGTATGTGTGTGTAAAACTCTACTGAGTATTTGTTCTCCGCGGACACAACATCTTTGTTGGTATGTGGTGCTGAGGATCGAACCCGGGCCGCACGCATGCCAGGCGAGCACGCTACCGCTTGAGCCACATCCCCAGCCCCTCTACTGAGTATTTGAAGGAACCAGAATATGCTTAAAAAATAAGTAAAAACAACATAATTTTTTTAATATTAAACTTCTGACCACCCCATTCCAGGAATGTGTTTTTTCACTGACCCTGTTGTTCCACTTAGAATTCCACTTTCTCCCCATTTTGCTGACTTCTATCTCCCTATCTTCCTATTTCCCCTTCTCACCCTCTATGAATTATCCTCAGAGCACTGCTGTGAAATTCAGCTCAAAGTTCAGATTTGATGGATTCAGATCCATCAAAGGAAAAAAAACTAAATTAATTTAACAGTGCTCATTCTCCATAGACAGCAGTTGTTTTAGATACTATAATAAACTTGTCCTTTTGATTCATTGCTAGGTCAATCTTAGGATTCCCAAACTTACAAATAAAGGCATAATGTATTTGCAAAGACCAGTAGAGATTAGCAAAATATTTTATTTATGTAACTTAATTCCATGAAACTCAACTTTCAAAGTACATGTTGTGTACTTCCAGAGTAAGCCAATTTGGATTAGTAAAATACTTGTCTCTTTTGTCTTAGTTTTATTAAATATGTTTGCTTTCAAGTATATAGGGCACTCCTAGGCAGGAGGGCACAGGGTTGGAAAGCAGAAGTTTTGGGAGAAATGATTTAATTAACAAATATAATAAATGTTAAAGTAGATGAATGTAACAAACTGTGTGTTTCTAGAAAGTTTTCAAAGGGTTATATTTTCTGCAATATTAATCACTAACTACTCATTTAGTGGATAAATATATTTTTATAAAGAGTGAAAAGGTAAAATTTAATAGTCTAGGCCTAAATTACCACATTACCTTAACTACAGTGGTCTACAGGAAAACACATATTCTTGGTGTCTAATTATCAGTATTTGTCTGTATGAAGTCCTCAAACAGTCATGTGGTATTTCTAATTCTAAATGTCTACTTGATATCTAAAATGACAATTTCATATTTTAAATACACAAAACGTTAATCAACATCTCCTGTGTAAGATGTCTTAGCAGAATTTAACCTTTTTATTTCAAACTCTGCATTCTCACTGCCCTGGGCAGGTAATAGGTTAAGATAGGACACATAACTTAAAATCAGTGAAATAAATACTTAATCAGAATAGATGAACGCATCTCCTTATGAGGCCCATTCTCTGGTGGTGTAGTATTGCCGGGCACCTGCCATGTGTCTTACCTTTTCCTAAAAATGGTGAAGAACAACAATGACATCAAAAAGGTGAAAACATCTCCAGCAAGGACAACATTTCAAATTTCCAATATATTACCATCAGTGACGAATTTAGAAACCAAAGCAAAGTGTGCACAGTGAATGGAAGCTTTGGCAGAAATAATGATGTTGCCTGAGTCTCACTGCTCACCTATGAGAAGTGCGATTGGCTGGTTAGCTCCAACTATTAGTTTCTTCACAGTCTGCCTTGGCTTTTGAGCCAAGATTAAACTTTTACATTGGCTTCCAGTCAAAGACCAATTAAAGCTAAGTAAAAGGCACTGCACCCAACTCAGCCTTCCACTAATGTAAATCTTTTCTCCAGAGCTCACTATCAGGCTGGCAGAGGCATTTTTAGTACTGCATGGTAATCTAACTGCCTCTTTCTGCTCCCTTTTCCTTTCATAGATTTCACCCTCCATTAAATCTTTGGCAATTTTAATTTTGTTTTATTATCCCATTTCCAGACAACCCAATAAGCACAGTTTTTACTCCAGGAAAGTTTGAGAAGGCAGACAGTAACATAGCAGATAGGACCACTTGCTCATCCCTCAACCAGAAAGGTAGACTCATCCTGCATGAAAACTGAGCAGCTAGTGGTTGAAACTTTAACTCATACCACTTGAGAAAATGTGATCATGGATGAGTATGCCCTAAAGAATGTGTGGATGAGGGATTTTTAACTACTCACAATAACTGTAAGAATAATAGAATTAAATGATTTTTTTTTACCTAAAGGTGGATAATGAACTGTAAGTGAACAATAACTTTAAGAATAATAGAATTAAATGATTTTTTTCCCTGAAGGTGGATAATAGAAAGATGAGAGAAATTAAAAATGCTGGAAAGCTAAGTATGAGAGTAAAACACTTTCTTTGGTAGCCAAAAAGAAGCCTTCCTCTCAGGAGATGGGTAAATATAAAAATCAAGACCAATATTTAATAGAGTTGCTAATCTTCAAAGATGGCTAAATATTCAAGGCAGGGCTAATTCACATCCCCAGTTGTGAAATACCATGATTCTGTCACATGGCAGAGGGACAATCTAGGTGTAGAGAATGTTCCTATTCCCCATAAGAACTACCACTTCTCCTATAAAGAAAGATCAGACAGGCATTTCTCCCATTCTCCCACACAAAGCAGCAGATTCCCCTCAGGAGTTTCCCTAGCCTCTTCTCACCATCAGACCTATAGCCAAGGTTAAGACAAAACGGTGCATCCAGAAGAAGGAAAGTATGGGGGCTAATGAAGAAGAAAATAGACTATATTCCCAAAGTGAAGCTTGTTTTGAGAACAAGATGGTAAATTTTATACGTTCAAGCTAATAATAGTGATTGCACTACAGCTTTACTCTGGGAAGGCCTTAAAAGACAGTGACAACAGGAAGAGTCATGGGAAGTCATTCATTTGTAGGAAAGGTGAAATGGTTCTAGAACTATATAAATTCTCATTTTAAATATTTACTTTATGATAATTTGGTATTTTATTTGTGAATATCCTACTATTTGGTCAAAGACCTTAAAGAGAAAAGGTTGGAAGACCAGACACAAGAATGCCTAGGGTAGATGTTCATGAAGAGGTAAATTAAGTGGACATAAAATGTGAAAAACTATATCATGTTAAATCCCATCAGAAAACCACTAAACAAGAATGCCGCAGTCTGGCTGGGCACGATTCAGGAGCCACTTGTCAAAAGAAATGAACTTTATTTTTAGAACCACACACGCCAAACAAAACAGCTTCTCAGGAAAAACCCTCAGAGCCCAACTGCCACCACTGGCTTCCCCCAAGCCTGTCTCCCCAACACAAGCCTCTCTCCACCTCCCACAATCTTCCTGCTCTTGAGGCCGATTGGCTGAGTCACGTGGGCAGAGCCAAAAAAGTCCCCCAATGAGCAACTCCATGGTCTGAAAGGGCAGGGAAACAGCCCAATGAGCATCACCACAGAGGAGCCAATCAGCTAGATGTTGCTGGGGCCGCTGTGAGCCAATCATCAGCTGGCAGTCTGAAAGGGCGGGGAAACAGCTCAATGAGCATCTCCAATGAGCATCACTGCAGAGGAGCCAATCAGCTATATGTTGCTGGGGCTGCTGTGAGCCAATCATCAGCTGGCAGCTGGAAGTTTGCTGGGGCCCTTTCGGCTGTGGCTCTCAACACAAGAACATAAATAGAAGCCACTGATATTATCTGGCTTTTTAAATATGATCCATTCTCACTAGAGTTGTCATGATACACAAACAAATAAAGTGGCCAAGAAAGCTATTCATGACCCTAATAGCATAGGCAGATTCAGCTACTGCTACCTTGAAATGTCCAACTAGTGAGACCAATGCTGACCTCAGCTATGGCCCTATACCTTGAGAAGCCAACACCTTGGTGGCAAATTGCCTACATTGGGTCCCTTCTGTCCTGAGTTAAGTTTGTTGTCATAGATATAAACACCTCTTCTAGTTATGGGTTTGCCTTTTCTAATCTGAAAAGCAGCAATCAGAACAACTACTTTGGAAGTTACAGAATTCCTAATCCCATATGAGATGGACATTCCACCAGGAAGCCCACATCAAAATATGAAGGCTTGAGAGTGTATCTAAGATCAAAAATTTCACTGGTCTTTTCCTACTCTACTCAGAATCTGCCAGCCTAAAAGAGCATTAGAATGGCAATAGCTCTGAGGCTACTGCCCATGAGAATGAATTACCTCTTTCAGGATGCATCCTGCTGAGTCACAAAGTGGACAGAAACGTGAGTGTAAGAATCTTTTGGCAGTAGCAGGTGTGGTTCCACTTATCATCACCCCCAATGACTCACTTACAGACTTTGGGTTTCCTATACCAACAGTTTGGAACTCCACAGGTTTAGAGTTCGATTCCACCAAAGGGTATCACTTTCAAAAAGAAATGTAGCTAAGGATTAGTTAGCAAAAAGGGTTATCAAACATGTCAAATATAATTGACCCTGATTATCAGGAGGTGGTGATATTGCTCACCTGGGGCAGGTATTGCTTTTTATTATTTGTAGGGAAGATCTGAGCTGTGGTCAGTCTAAGTGTTCCCCACTACTGGGGTAGAAATGTTCTGTATATTATATAATACAGAACTGTGAATCATGATATTTTCCACTGGAACTGTGGTAATCATCATTCTTTCCAGGCCCAGGTGAGCACCAAGCAAGGTCATTATTTCCTCAGTCTTACAAAGTTTCCTCATTTGCATGTTCTGATCTGCATTCATCTGAGTATTGGGGAAAATTTGAAGATTCTACTCAGTTTTCATTTTCCTAGTATTCTGTCCTATAAATTTTAGACACTTGGTACCTCTGCAGACTGTCTGTTCCATCTTCTCAACTATCATATGCCAGGCTTTTCCTGGATTCACCCTATCTTTACCACAGCTTGAAAATTCTCTCAAAGCAATAAGCTTGGATAATCATCTGACTCATCTTGATGTTGTTGCTGTTTCTCGAGGATCATTTTCTGGTGTGCATATACACATATCATAGACATATGTGGGCACATATGTGTACAGGTGTACATATGTGTGTGTATACACATACAGATATACCAGCTCATTTCATATTTTGTTCATTATTCCAGGTGGTCAGATAAATCCAACCACTGTTCCTGCATCTCAGTCAGAAGCAAATATTTTCTCCCCATCATCATTTTAGAAATACCATTTTTTAATTAAAATATTGGTTATTGATTTTCTCTTACCTCCTATTATCATGTTTTGTTGCTTCTATTTTTAGAGGTCTCTGGAAAGTCCACTTCCTATTAAAATTGTCAAATTACATTTTCTCCAAGCAGAAATATTTTCATGATGCCTTATATTCAAGTTGTCCTCTTTAAATATTAATTGGATTTTGAAGTCTTACTACTCAAAGCACATGATGACTTACAAAAGAGTTACT
Organism: Urocitellus parryii; assembly: GCF_045843805.1. Classification (NCBI taxonomy): domain Eukaryota; kingdom Metazoa; phylum Chordata; class Mammalia; order Rodentia; family Sciuridae; genus Urocitellus; species Urocitellus parryii. Next base: position 43,383,753 of record NC_135533.1, on the reverse strand, counting down.
TGCGGAATTATTTGCAATGGGTCTATCTTATTTAAAGGAAAGGAAAGATACATTTCCCAAAGGAATGTTTATAAATATATTTTCTAAGCCAGGGCAGTAATAATTCCAAAGCTTCTAGCTCAATGTGTAAATCAAACATAAAAACCCATGAGAAATTTGGGGACTTTTTCCTGCAGGATTTAATTCAAGCTTTTCAATAAAACAGGATTTAACCAACTACCACTTAGGTTTAATTCAATTAAATGAGTGGATATGATATTCCATTATGTAGAAAGGCCCACAGTGCTGTGAGAAGAGGACAGGACCAGCCCTTGAGGCACTGACATCATTACTGTAGATTAAATGAGGGCAACTTCTATATAACAGGGCATGTTATCATGATGGTTCCAACAAATTCTCACTGAGGATCAAATTAGCTGTCATGAAAAAATGTAAAATTGATATATCCCCTGAGGGTTCTAATTAAAGTTAACAGGACAAACCTGTCAAAAGAATGGGACCAAGTTCAACAAAGACAAAAATGTGAGAATATATTTGATAAATTCTGAGGAAGATTCATGCAGATAATTCAGATTGGCTATGATATAACCTACACATACATGAAAGTAAACTAGAAAAAGGGGAGTTAGATACTCTTTGCTGAAAGTCTTTGTTATCAAGCAGAGGAATTTCTACCTAATGATAATAAGGAAGTTCTAGAAAATTTTTGAACTTGAGAATGACTACCGACAAAATTAAAAAATGTAGAATGGTGAGCACAAAATGATGAATTAGAGAACCTAAGCATTAAAATAATCCATAAGAAACATCAGAAAATAGGACAAAGCGAAGATATTTGACAGAATATTTTGCAGAACATGTGACTTTTTAAAAGTAAATAAAATTCTAAAGTAAAAGAAACAACAGTGGTGCAAGAAGAAGCGAAGGAATATTGGAATAGTATTGATTTCCAGATATCTCTATTTATGGAAAGTGTAGAATTTTTAGAAAACAAAGTACAAATATTTAGCAACTTTAAATGGTCAACTTCAGAAATAAATTAGAACAATAAACAGTAAAATGTTTAGATGTCAAAATATGAGATGACCCCAAATTTTCAAGAATGTACTGGAATAATACATACTAAGGAACCTAAATTATTCAAGTCCATTGTCCCAGGTAATTCCTTTCAAGGAGCCTATGCTAGTGGGATAAAAATTCTTAAAAAATATATGTAATCACAATAAAGTACTACACTCTAGCATTCTTAAAGTACTACAAATCATTTCAATTGTTCAAGCAGACAAAAAAAAATACTTTGAACCATGAAAAAAAATATTTAACCCTTGCCCCTTCACCTAGGGATTCATCTTCACTGTCTCACCCATGTAACCATATTTCAGTAAATTATAATCTATACCACTCACATACTACAATGAACAAGTATTTCCTTTCCACTAGTTACATATTAGGAAGCACAGAGACTTTCTAGGACCATGGAGATAACATTATACATGAAACATTATAACATTATACATGAAAATAAGATCTACAGAAGTCAAAGTGGGTTTGTTGTTGTTGTTTAATATGTATAAGCTATACCAAAATAAGGTGGGGGGAAGAAAAATAAAGCAGGAGAAAGAGGGAATTCCATGAAGATAGAAGAGAGATCAGTGGAGTAGAGGAAGTGAATTGAGGGGGAAAAGGGAGGAAGGATGGAATGAATTTGACCTTATTTTTCTACATACATACATGGATACATACACAGTGAATCTCACCTTCATGTATATCCAAAGTAAAAACTTTTAAATAGAAGAAAGGTCAGTAGAGTAGAGGTAAGAAAATAGGGAAGGGAGAAGGGGAGGGAAAGAGAAGTTCTAGGGACTGAATTAGAACAAATTGTATTCCATGCTTGTATAATTATGTCAATATGAACCATAAAAATTTGCATAACTAATTAAAAAATAATACTCTCTTATTACCAAAAAGACCTATAAAAGAGAAAATGACTCACAAGAAAAAAGAGATAAAGATAAAAATAGGCAGGTGTCTTTGGTAATCTTTTGGAAACGTAAATAAAACTGCAAATGAAGATCCACCCATATGATTTTGACAATCTTATGCTTTGAGAAAAGTGATGGGAGCAAAAAAGTAAATCAAATATGATCCTTTGACCTTAAGAAGCATGCTAGTGGGTGCACAAAAAAGTGCCAGTAAAAATACAATGTTGATTATGTGCCCATCATTAATACACATACTCATCATCTAGCAAATTTCACTAATAGGTAAACCTCACTATACTCATGGAGTTTCCCATCTATTTGAAAGGATAAACATTTTTCTTGTTTATTAAAAATCAAACAGTAATATTTATAGCAATTTTTTATTTTTAATTAAAGTTTTATTCATATTATTTTCTTAACGTAAAACTACATTAAGAAATTTTAAGTGAATAATTGCCAAATATTATAAAGACAGTCATTTACAGTTTAGAAGTAAATTTAGTATACGTCTCAAATTTATGTCTATATAGAAAGTTTTCAAAAAACTTTTTCATAACCTATTTTCTTTTAAGTTCAGTTATGAAATACAAATGAGCAAGACACTTTTTTTCTTTCACAAAAGCAGAATTTTGAATTTATCCAGTATTTGTAGTGTTAAGGTTTCCCATTAATAGGAACAGACAGACATGAGTGGTGGGAACATGAGATTAAGGGAATAATTCTATTAAATGTGCCCCCTTTACTGACTCCCCACATGATTTCACTTTTAAAAAGCAATTTACTTGCAGCACTGTCTGGCTTAAGTTGACAGAATATGTTACATTCCTCAGCAAACTATTTGTCATCTGCAAGAGAAATGCAGGCCTGAAATAATTCCAATAAGAGGAACACATGTTACCTTGAAGACGGAATTTTTGTGACCCTTTGAAATATCAGATTCTGGAAGATAAGGATAATTCTTTCTGACCATAAAACCTATAAGAACAGGTTTTAATTAGAACTAGTTGACATTGGTCAAAGTAACCTAGAATTGTCACTACAGTGGGGACTTAAAAGTTTGATGTTATCCTGCTGTCAGTTAAAAGTCAAGAGGTAGACATGGTGGAACTTCTATGAAACTCCTTTAAAACTGGAAGGCAGGAGAGGCTGGCTGTCCCACTCCTCTCTGAGAGATCCCACTTTTTCCCTTCAGAGTGTTCTCTTTCCCATTTCCATTTTTTTTCCCCAATAAACATATGCCTGATACTCTGAACACATGATGCTTTCAATTTCTGAGTTGTGCCCAGTCCGGTAGCACAATGAGTTTGTATATAATTTAAATTGCAATCTCAGGAAATATGTTTGAGAAAAGATTTTTAGTTATCAGGTAATTAATCTTTTAAATGGTAGACAAATTAAATTTTTCCATGTCACAGACTGTTTAGAAAAGGAGAAGTTTTCTAACCGACTTATTGTTAATATTTCAGTTGGTACCAGAACAAGTCCATGAAGTTAAATTATGATCACTGTAATAACTAAACCTATTTGAAATCTGCTAGCTATAGGATTAATACAAACATTTTGTAAAAAAAAATATATATGACATAAAAAAATAATTCTTGAATCTTTGTTTTTTAATTCGTATATTATATTTAAAATGCTATTACACTACAAACGTTAGTTTAAGAAAAATAAATATTAACTATTATATTTAATATTAGAAACATCATTCTGAGTTATATTTAATACCTAATATAGTCTGTATTGCACAGAGATAAACATAAAATTGTGTATATATGAATATGAGAATTTCGTAACACATCTTCCTAATTATAAATCTAAAACTAGAAAGATTTTGAAGGCAGTACCTTAGTTCAGAGACTGCTTCCAGGCCAGAAGTCATCAGATGGCTGCTTCAAAATAATAAAACTAGAAAATGCACAGGAAGATTTGTGGTCATTTCTTTTTTCCTAGGATAGCAGTGTTTCAGTCACCTTTGCAATGCTGTGACTACAATACCTGACAAGGACAACTTAGAGGAGGGATGATTTATTCAGGGCTCATGATATCAGAGATCTTGGTCCAGCTGATTCCATAGGTCTTGACACAAGGCGAAGCAGCATATCATGGAGGCAAGGGTGTGGCATAGAGAAGCTACTCCCCTGATGGCAGCAAGGAAGCAAGAGATGAGGGAAAAGGGTCACAGAGAAGATGCATCCTCCCAGGGAACACTCCCAGTAACCCACCTCCTGCAATCACCCCTACCTGTATAGAGTTACCACATAGTTACTCAAATTATGATGGACTGTTTAGGTTATAGCTCTCAAGATCTAACCATTTCACCTCTAAATATTCCTGCATTAACAGGAGTTTGGGAGGATGACCTCATATCCGAACCATAATAAGCACTGTTTCCATTGTACCATGATAAATGCCAGAATTAAGGGACTTGATTTTAGCCTGTTTCACTAAACAGATATTTTACACTTTTTAGATAGGAATTCAGCAAATTAGACCTAGAAAAAGAGGACAATATTAATATCTTGTTAGTATTTATTATTGTCATTATAATTTATTCTATTTTAAAAACATGTTTATATTCTCAAAAGACATTAGGAATACAATCATTTCTCAAATAACATAAGGAAATGTATTCAACAGAAACTAAATATAACACTACACTAAACATTGATTAACTAAATATAACACTATACTAAACATTGATTATATTTCCTCACAGTGTATATAGTCAACATTAGTAAAGCTCAAAGGAGATATTCTCTAGTTCTGCATCATCTATCTTTCCAGCTAATGCTAATAATAATTAGGTACCAGAGAACAAGAAGACTGGATTAAACAACTAAATTACAGATTACATTTTTTAAATTCTGCTTTTTTTCTAGGAGATCTGAAAACAAATTTCAAATGATACATTCAGAAAACAGTCAAAAAGAGAACAGAGGTCTCTTTCACCAAGATATTAAAATACATGGTGTATAATGAACATACCTTATTTCTATATCTCTAATAACAGCTTGATCTGTTTTATTTTTTAAATGTCAAACATTACCCAATAAATTTTTATTTCTGGGAGGGAGGAGTACCAGGGATAAAACTCAGGAGCACTCAACCACTGAACCACATCTTCAGCCCTATTTTGTATTTTACTTAGACAGGGTCTTACTGAGTTGCTTAGCACCTTGCTGTTGCTGAGGCTGGTGTTGACACTGAGGTCCTCCTGCCTTCGGAGCTGTTGGGATTACAGTTATATGCCACCATGCCTGGCTATAAAACAATACAATTTTTGAATTTTAGGTGTTCGTCGTTTATCATAAATTTGAAGATTTTCTTGTGTTTTTGTTTCCTTTCATTTAGTTATTTGTGGGTAATTATCTTGCTCTGCTGATTTTTGTTGTTGTTTGTTTGTTTTGCAGTGTTGGAGATTGAACCCAGGGCATTGCATTTTCTAGACAAACCTCTACCAGTGAGCTACACCCCAAGTCCTGTGTTGTACTTTTATATGCCTATTAATATTTTATTCTGGACTAATTATAGTGGTATGTAAATGCATATGTACATAAACTTTGGAGTATATTATTAATAAAATTTGTAAAACTTTTTATTATTTTTCTAAGTATCTACTCTACAAATTGTTGATGGATAAGTACTGTCAGATATTTTAAACTATTCCACCTGTTTAAATCTAAAGTATCTTCTCAATTGTTTAAAAGATTACAAATACATGTAGTGTGTGTTTTTACTGATGTTACTTTTTTAAAAGTGAAACTGCTAATTTGTAATTATGTTTAATCTAAACAATTTTGAGTTATCCCCAAAATTTCCTTTTTATAGAAGAGAAATATAGTCCAGTAGAGAGCAGGAAAGACTAAGACCTGGATCCTTTCATAGAGCCAAGTTAGATTCTTTGGCTCTGAATTAGTAATTCCCAGAAATTGATGATGTCAAGTAGTTCTTGCTATTAAAGAGTTGCTAGACAGCAATGTTGTCCCTCTTCAAATATAGACTTTAAAAAATTGCTCCCCAGTGCATCCCAATCACATGGGCATCCCAATCACAGTGCACGCCCATCACATGGGCATCTGATTAAAATGCAGATTGTGACTCAGTGGGTCCAGGATGAGCCTGAGATTCTCCCCGAAAGAGCTCCTGGGTGATAACACTGCTGCTATTCCACGGGCAGATTTTGAGATGCAACAAGTAAACCACATTTCCTTCCGCCTTCTCTTTATGCTTTCCCCAACCCATATAAATAAACTTCAATAGCCCTACAAAGGTGTTTCTGAAATTCAATAAATCAGAATGCAGTTCATTAGAGAAAATGAATAATCATCCTTCTTCCCAGTGTTATGATTTTACTTTAAATAAAATTGAATAGTAGCATTATACCACATTTCATGTTATTATAGGTTAAACTGGCTCTGCTTGACTGATTTGCAATTTAATTGCCATTTATGGCCTTATTTCTTTGGGAACCAAAATACTAAAATCAAAACAATTGACTTAAAAATGAACACTTGGAACAATGCCTACTCATAAGCTTGGATTCTACTGTATTTTATAACCCAAATAAAAGATAAAAAACCAAATGTACCAAGGTAAAATACTATAATATGTGGGAGGTATTTTAAAATAAAGCCCACAAATCATATTAAACATAACTTTTTATAATATAGAGAAATTATGGAAATAATAAAACAATGAATTAAGTTATAAAGTGAAACACTGAGTTTATAAAATAAAATTTATATAGCATTAGGAATATATAATATTTCTAATGAGTATTTAAATATTTACCTTAGTTAAATTATTCATTAATCAAATATTGATTGAATACCTCAAATTTGAACAATGGAGATAGAAAAATAAGTAGGGCACATCCTAGAACTTCTCAAATAAGGCAGACTAATAAAAATTTTAACAAACAATATCAATGCAACAGGAGAAGGAAGTATCATGTGATCATCATGAGCAAACAGGTGTGAGAAATTCAGCTCCCTAAACTCAAGGGAGGCCACATTGTGAAAGAACTTGGCAAGATCTTGAAGGATAAGTGGACAACATTAACCAGGCCACAGAGACTAAACAATGCTTTTTGTATGCAGGAATTAGCAAGGTGAGTGAGATTCCATCCCTGAGCATCTGGGGTGAGCTGTGCTGGAGGAGACTGCCCCAATCAGGAAGGATCTAAGCCAGGATAAAAAACTTTGACTTGATTCTCCAGACTCACCATTTGACTCACCAGCAAATATGTACCCTACAAATGTTTTCCAAGGGTGCACAGGCAAAATTGCAATATTCATATATACTCTTCTAAAAACTGATTTCAGAAGAAACTAAAGCCCATAGTGGTTTACTTAAACTTTTTAAAAAATATACCTACCTAGATCTTAACACAATGCATTGCCTTAGGGAGTAAAACTTTCCCTGAATCGAACAAAGGTGATAATTGATAAAATTCTTTCAAAGTTGAGAAAGTAATTTTAATATTTGCATATAAAACTGGGAACAAATCATATGCTTTCCATTTCTTTGTTCTCAATAATAGTAAAAGAAAATCTAAATGAGTTGTCACATAGTAGAGCATTTAAAATCTGTACTGGATAGTAGATCATCATGTAATTTTTGGTATCTAACTCTAGGACTCTATGCAGCCTCAAATGAGTGATATTGTCAATAAAATATTTCTTTGATTTCTATATATTTGCATATTTGAAAAAGTTTTCTCAATATTTATATGAAAAATATAGAAAAAGTAATTAAAGAGGCCATGTTTCCTAAAAATTAATAATTTTTTTTTACCTCTATGACATAATTGATAAGATCCTAATGAATTCATTTAAAAGATGCATTGCCAAAAAATATTTAAGTGACTATTAATGACCTTTTTAAAGCCTGAAGATTTCTGCCCTGATAGTAAGGGGAACTGAATGTTTACATGATCAGATATGAGTCTCAAAACTACAAGTCTAGAGATAGTATTAAGAATTAAAAGGAAACTGGACATTGTGGTTCATATCTATAATCCCAGTGCCTCTGGAGGCTGAGGCAGGAGGATCACAAGTTCAAGGCCAGTCTCCACAATTTAGCAAGACCTTGAGTAACTTGAGCAACTGATGAGACCCTGTCTTAAAATAAAAAAATAATAAATGCTAGGTTTGTAGCTCAGTGGCAAATTGCCCCTGGGCTAAAGTCCCAGTACCCAAATCCCCAAAAAATAAAAAGAAAGAAAGTAAATGAATAGAAAGAATTAATGGGATAGTTAGGCAGGTGTGGTGGTACCTATAATCCCAAATACTGGGGAGGATGAGAAACTTTTTTTTAAACAGCATTAGATAATAGTTAAGTTAAATTATCTTATTTGTTCAATACTTTTTTCCTGATCAGTTCAACTTTGTAACAGAAATAAATAGATTGAAGTGGCTATTTTCACAAGCAGTTTGACAAAAACATGTAAGTAGAAAAACTATTACTTAGTATTTTGTAATCATTAAAAGTCAAAATACTTGCTTTAATGGGATTAAAGTTCAATTGAGTTGACCTCTTTCCCCATTTGACTTGGCTTGGTCTGGCGCTTTGAATACCATTATTTTTTTATTATTATTATTAGTTGTTTAAAACATTACAAAGCTCTTGGCATATCATATAACACTAAAATTTTTGAGTCAATGAATGCACAATTTTTATTTCTGGAGATTGTCTTTAAAATACCCTAATTTTAAACTTCAGCATAGAAAAGTTTTCATCAAGTTACTGGCATAGTAATTTTTCTCTGTAACTTAAAGATTTTAATTCACATTTAAATTGTATGATAATTTACATATTTATAGCATATAATTGACCTTTGAAACAACACAGGTTTGAACTACAGATTTGGTTATATGTGAATTTTTTTCTTTTTCTTTTTCTTTTTTTTAATATTTGAGGTACTTTAAGAAACAACAACAAAAAAACATATCACCTAAAAGTATTCAAAAAGGTAGGTATGGGCCAGGCGTGGTGGTGCCCGCCTGTAATCCCAGCTTGGGAGGATGAGATAGGAGAATTGATATTTGAAAGCCAGACTCAGCAACTGTGAGGTTCTAAGCAACTCAGTGAGAACATGTCTTTAAATCAAAATACAAAATGAGGTTGGCAATGTGGCTCAGTGGTTGAGTACCCCTGAGTTCACTCCTGGTCCCCCCCCCAAAAAAAAAGGTAGGTATGGCATAAATGCATAAAATATGTAGATAATAACCTATTATTTACTACCATAAAAATAAACATAGATCTATTATGAAAAATTCAAAATTTGTTAATATTTAAGCATATAGAGATTGTCCCTGACTCCATATCAGTAGAGAGAAATGTAAACACATGAAAAAATACAAAGTTCAATAATTACTGCATAAAATTAAGTCATTAATAACTCACTTATGTAATAATATTATAGGTACTCCCTGTTACTATTGCAGTGAGCTCAAGGGTTGTAGTCTCCACATAAACCATCATGTCCCTAAACTGTCTGTGACTCTAAGCAATTCTTCCTGAGCAGTTCTTATCTCCAGTAAATTTCATATTGTAATGAAAGGTGATCTCTCAAAGTTGTTGCATATTTTTCACTGTAAACACCTATAACAAACAAAATATATGTTAATCAACTATATTATCAATATGGATTCTGGTAGGTATGTTTTGGGCACTCAAAATTTTTATGTGAATATTCCAACCCCTAACCCCCACATTTTTCAAAGGTTAATTGTAGTGTTTATAGAACAGTACAAATTGGTATTATAAAACTAGAAGTAATACAAAGCTAGAACAGAATAAGTGAGCATTACTAGTCTATAATAAGTAATAAATGGCTAGATTGGAAAAGAAAACAAGTCTAGATTTTCAGTCAATCTCCACGTAACCAATTTAAGAAATACACAGTTGAAGCAACCGGCAACATTTCAAATATGTTTATTAAAATCAGTGAAAAATTATTTATTGGGGTTTATGCCACCTATATATGCCTTATTATTCTATGGATTCTGAGAAAATTTTTCAAAACAAGTTGTCCATTGATATAAATTCAGCTTCATCTAAAAAAATTAAAAAATAAAACTTATCCTTGAATGATAGCAAATTTAGACAGATAACTTGAGTAAGCCAAGAATCTGCAACTGAAACATTCAGTACTGAAAATTATACCATGAATTATGTAAATTGCTATAAGTTACTGTTTTTTGAAATGACAGAATGAGGAGATAATATTTAATTCAAATGAAAAGTAGAAGGCAGATTCACTAGTAGGTAAACTTCCCATATAACATGGCAGTCATTGTCTCAATAGGTTCAACCATTATTTATTGTAAGACACACTGCTTTCCTCTGGAAGTTATCTTCTCAGTGACCTCAGGTACCAATAAATGTTTGTTAACTTGGTTCATCAGTAAAGTTACACTCCACATTCACTTGTTCTAAGACGTGCTAACTCTTTTTGATGAATATCAGTACATTATATAATACAAGGTGAAGTTATTTAGTCTTAATAGTTTGAAACAGTTCCTTCTACCATCACCACTCCCACACATACCGACATTAGAGGAAGGATGTCCAGCTTCAAACCCATAAGCTCCAGGTCCTAACAAATAAAACAAATAAACCTCACTAAAGTATCTGAATGTCAATTCAGTTGCAAATGAACATTTATGAATACAAAACTAAGCATTTAAGTAAAAATCAACTTTAATAAATGCTTTCAGGTCTCTTACTTCATGTACGGAGAGCATTTTAGACACTGCTGACTAATCATGCTTTTCTGTAGAGCATTAACACCTCTCTTCAATCACTCACCTTCCTCTCTCTAGTCATAAATGATCAAAATCAATTTATAGTAGTCGAGGAGTTACCCTGTGTCTAACTATATGTTAGGTGCTAGGACTCAGAGGCAAGAAACACTTCTCACTGTCACCATTTACATCCTAACCACCAAAGCACACAATAATTAAATAATGAGTTACTTGAACCGCAGTGTCACAATGGAAATAGATAACAGGGATACCTAAGTTACTTAAGAGTTATTTAAGGAATCATGAAAGATTTTCTTTGGGCATTCTTGAATACAAGTTCAAGTTAGTATCTGATAAACAAAGAGTAAGCTAGGTAAAGGGTGAGGATAGAAGAGGGATAGGCAGGGAGCACTCCATGCAGAGAATAAGACACCCTGAAATAAAGTAGCTCCATATCATAGTTCCCAGAACTAGGAGTCCATTTCAAAAACATATAATAGAACATAAAAGTAAAATTGCATTTTAACCAACTTGAGAAATATCAAAGTTATGCCTTCAGGAACTTGAATAATAGTTAAGGATTCGATTCGTTTTAACAATGAAACAATTGCTTTTCAAAAATTCCACTTGTCATTAATGCTTATGCATTCATGAATACAATTTGCAAACTCTATATACTGATTAATATACTGATTAAGCTTTGTACTCTGGCAGCTGTATTCATATACAGCTTGCACTAATTTCAACAAAGTCTTTTTTAATAAGTAATTTGTCATTGCTAACTTAATCCTCAATGAAATGATACATACAGGAAAAATAAAGATAATCAGAAATCACTGTTTAATTTTCAGTGTTTAAAAAGAAAAAAATTTTAAATAGATGTAAGAATAATACTCTTGTTACAATTGTGAAATTTAATCTTTTGAGGTTTATGAAAAGAAAAATTATGAAAAAAATATAATCAGGAAATATTTTAAGTAAAAAAGATGTTAACTACAGATAAATGGTCAGATTTAATTAATGTTTTTATAGAATGTTTTGTATAGTAGATCAGTTTTATGAGAACACCATAAAAGTAAAATGAATGAACAAAAATGTTATACTTATTTAGTCAGTTATCTTCAGATAACTTTATATCCAAGAAAATAATTGAGACTGTCACAGGCTTCAAAATACATATTTATTCTTCTTTTATTCATCTATATATGTATGTTTTTCTATACTTATGTGAAAAATCCTTTAGAAATATTTAGTAATGCTAAAGTAATTTTTACACAGAAATTCATAGAATGAGACACTCTTTTATTAGTTCAAAGACTGGCTTGATTTTTTAGTTGAAATATATTTTTAAGAGTTTACAAAAATTCTATAACTTTACTGGATAACATTGGATAAACAAACATCCATCTCTATCTTCTTAGGTATTCTACAATGACTCTTGACAAACATTCAATGATAAAGATAAAAGTACCTTAATTGTGCATTATAAATTGTTTCATATAACACAATATTTTGACTCTAGTATCAAAAAATATGAGATGATAAGTATATTCTGATCAGTCTGCCCTCTTAACTTCAGGTTCACTCAAGAGGTCTGATCACATAGGCAAAGAAATATTATATGTAAAAATATTAAAATGTGTGTGACTTTGTTTTCTAAGGATTTTTCCATGTTATAACTATTACCCCCTCCCCAAATATTGTTTATTATACACCTTCACTCTCAAAAGAGCAAAAAGTGTACTTGTTTGAACGGTAAATCAGATGATCACTTTGACACTGGTCTTGGAAATCGGGATCAGGTCTTTTTTCTCCTTATGTTGGAGATTAAACACTAGAGAAATACTGAGGCAAGCACAGAAAGCAAGTTGTACTTGAGAGAGGGATAGAGATAGACTTCTCAGGAGAGAAGGAGACCCAAGGCTGTGTATCTGCAGGAGGGGGATGTGTCTTGCTTTCTTATTGACCCCCAGAATCCCTCCTACCTTTTCTTTCTTTCCCATGTACTAGCCTAAAGGTAGGAGGTCATCTTTGGTGTTGGGAAGTGGAGGTGGTAGCAACCAGTTGAATGGGGAAGTGAAATACAGAGATTAGCTGTGAGCAACTCATGGTCTTTTTTATGATAACCAGCCCTCATCTTCTCAATTCCCATCATTCATTACCTCCACTGCAGGACTTCTGCCCCCAGCCTCAATTTGTTGAGGAATATGTCATTTTAGGCAAGGTGGGGCTGCAGACAGATTGCCTTTTGGCAAAAAAAAAGCGCTGGGGAGTACAGTACAGTAGGCTTATTTTATAGAATTGTTCTCTTAATCTTGTTTTCCCACCATCCTCATCTATTTGTCCCCTTACAACTCTATGAAAAGGGACACAAGAATAAATATATAACCAGGTGACAGACCAACTATATCCAACCTAAACAGGGATAAAAGAAAGGAAACCTACAGATCTAGACCTCCAATGTAATATACTCCTTAATAAAACTGATCTTATCTATAATCATATTAATTTTAATTGGTCAAAATGTTATTATTTTATATCATATTATTTTATTTATATTTTTAATAAATTTATTATTTATAAATTTATTTATTTATATTATTATAAACCACAATTAAAAGACAGATTGTAAGACTGAATGAAAAATAAGATTCAACTAAATGTTGCTGGTGACAAATTTAATTTAAGCATAACATGAAAAAAGGTCTAAAGGTAAAAATATGAAAACATATACTATGCTAACAATAATTTTTAACATCTTGAGAGGTTATATTAAGTTTAGACAAAATTGATTTCATTAAAATCAAGAAATCCATTTGTTAATGACAAACAGGTGATTAAAATGATATAATATCGCTAGATATTTATACACCTACTAATAGAGCTTCAACACATATGAAGCAAAACTGATACACTAACAAGGAGAGACAGAAAAATCTATCAAAGTAGTCAGAGATTTCAATAATTTTACTTTATAACTGATAGAAAAAGTAGAAAATCAATAATACAAAAGAATAGAACTTTTTCACCTAATTTGTGATCATATAGTATTCCACCCAATATTTGGCAGCAAAGTATGCATTCTTTGCAAGGGAACACAGAAATATATTTTTGTCCATAAATTAAGTTATCTGAAATCCCATATTTATTGCCACACTATTCATCATAGCCAAGAAGTAGAAGTAACCTACATGTCCATCATGGATAAAGAAATTATGGCACATATATACAGTGGAATACTATTCAGCTATAAAACAGGAAAATCCTGTGATTTGTGACAACATGGATGGAACTAGAGATCATTATGTTAATTCAAATATACCAGACACAGAAAGACAAATACTGCGTGATCTCACTTGTATGTGGACTCTTAACAGAGTTGATCTCATAGAAACAGAGAGGAAAGGTGTTTACCAGAGGCTAAAGGAAGAAGGGAGAAGGAGATAGCAAAAGATTGAGGAATAGGTACTGAGTAACAAATAAAGAAGAACAAGAAGTTCTGGTGTGCTGTTGTATGGTTTGGTGACTATAGATAACAGATTATGTACCATCTATTTCAAAAAGCTAAAAGAAAAGATTTTGCATGTTTTTACCATGAAAAACTAATAATTATTTTAGAAGATAGCTATATGTAACCTGATTTAAATTTTGTACAATGCATTCATGTATCAAAACATGTTTACATGTTTACAAAGGAAATGCCACAATTTTATTCTCTTTCAACACTGAGTGATAGCCCATTGTGTATATATAGCATAGTTTCTTTATCCATTCATCTATTGAAGGGCATCTAGGCTGCTTCCATAGTTTAGCTATTGTGAATTAAGCTGCTATAAACATTGATGTGGCTGCATTTTTATAATATGCTGATTTTAAGTCCTTTGTAAAGAATACTTGCAGAGAAAACCTGTGAAGCGGCAAGCAAAGGACAGACAGACACACACACACACACACACACACACACACACAGAGACACACACACACACAATGTAGAAGCAGGCAGACAAAGGTGGCTGCTCCTCTTTGATGCTGCATTTATTAACGCAAAAAAAAAGGTTACATATTACCCATCACCATGACTAAATTCTAACTAGTATTCCTTTAACCCTGAGTGTTAGCTCAGGATAAGTTACAGGTTAATACAAATTCAGAGCCCCTTCTCCCTAAAGTCATCTCTATAGAAACTAGATAGCGCACCTGTGTAGTTACCTTAATAATCTCAGGGGAAACTTCTGGGCATTCCAATTGCAGGAATCATAGTGCCAGTTAGTCTCTAACCCCCTCGGAGTTTGCTCACCGAACGCTTCCATGTTTATTTCCATAGTTAGCATACCTACAGTTCTTTGGGTAGAGACCAAGGAGTGGGATAGCTGGATCAAATGGTGGTTCCATTCCAAATTTTCTAAGGAATCTTCATACTGCTTTCCAGAATGGTCACACCAATTTGTAGTCCCACCAGCAATATATGTGTGCCTATCCCCCGACAGCCTCGACAACATTTATTGTTCTTTGGATTCTTGATAACTGCCATTCTGACTAGGAGGAGGTGAAATCTCAGAGTAGTTTTGATTTGCATTTCTCTAATTACTATAGATGTTGAACATATTTTATATATTTTATTGAATGGGTCTTCCTTTCTTGTAGTGCAGATCCGAGGTATTACAGTTTCTACCCTATAATTTTATAGTGTCCCTGTAGATTACCGAAGCCAGAATTAGACAGGCAGTCAGTATAGATAGGTAAATTGAGTCAGCTCCAATCGAGGAGGCGAATTTTGAGTGAGTCGGGGAAGATGGAGACTGTCCCCAGAGGGACTGAAATGTTAATTCCTTCAGGGCCCTTCCTCCACCCTTATCAAGAACCTGCTCCTGCTCCAACCTGTTGCTAAGGTAACCTGTCCCAGGAATTGGCCCTCCCTACAGGGAGCTATAAGTTTGTTAATTAATGTGTCCTGAGCTGCTCCATCCCGCCGGCTTGGGCCCACCTGTTTCCCACCTTTGGCTATGCCACCTAGCATTCCTGGGTCTACTCACTCACATGTGCAGGAAAGAGAAAAATAAGGGGAAGAGGGCAGAAGAACAAAGGAAGCCTAGGACATATAAAAAGGGCAGAACACCTTGTTTCTTGGGATACCAGGATACCAACTATGGCCTCCTTTTCCCTCCTAGGAGAACTATATGTTAACATAGTTCTATATGTTAATATATAAAACCTAAATGTTTATATATTAACTATATATTTTTATATATTAACTATATGTTAATATATAAAACCCCCATTGATTTTATTTACAAAGGGATAACAGATTTGCCTAGGCATGCTTCTCTAATGTTCAAACTCTAACATTTGAGGGAGCAAAACTTGTCTCCAGTAACCAGTGGTATCATATTTGGAGCTGAAGGTATCATTACCTGTACCTCACCTTGGTTTTGCACTTCTAGACCCTGGCCACCAAATTATCCCACAATAAATGCTACTGCAACTAAAGGTGGTAGTGGTGGCAATAGCAGAGGTAACTCAAGGTAGCAGTGGGGATTTCCTAAGATGGATGCAACCACTTTCAGAGTTGGGGTTAAAAGGGTGGGGCTGCCTGCTCAGAAATGCAGCTGCCTCCAGTCCCTATCTGTTGTCCCAAGGTGGAGGCTACTGCATGAGGTAGTGCTATGGTGATGGCTGCAGTGTCCCAAGATAGAGGTGGGTTAGACCTGGGCTCCTGCATGGGTTTGCCAGTGAGCTGGGTGGTCCTGGGACTAATCTTGGTCTTGGGTCTCACATGGGTCAAGGGGTGGTCCTAGGCCTGGGGCTTGATTTTGACATGGATCTGCCAGTTGAGGAGGTGGTTGTGGGCCAGGGCCTGGGCCTTTGCTACCCCATGGGTCAGTGGGGAGGTCTATCTATCCCTATCTTTCTATACTCAAGTAATCATTCAAGTTTAAGGACAAAATACAAACATTTAAAAAAAAAACAAAACTAATAGAATTTATCATGAGAAAATATTAAAGAATATATTAAAAAGGAGTTAGGAGTGGAATTTAAAAAAATTAAATAAAGCTACTATATTTCTCTAGTAATAATTAATTACATTTAACCATACTTTAAAATAATTAAGAGAATGCCTTGTATATTAGTAAGCTAATTTATTTGAAAACCAAGATGAAAGGGACAATTTCAAGAAGAAAAATGTCTCAATAAGTAATACAATATGATAAGGACTTTCATAATTACTTCAGTTAATATTTTCAAATATCTTTCTACAGCAAACCTCAAGTCAGAAATTCTTATTTTCAAACATAAGAACATATGATACATATTGTATGCAAACTATTTCAACAAATAAGAGAAAAATCTTCCCCAATTACATGAGTTATTATCTTGATAGGAAAATATAGTGAGTACTCTATAGATTCTAAAATTATAGCTCAGCTTTAGAGAGGAATATAGGTGCAAAGTTTAAAAAAACTAACAAATTGAAATGCTGTATAAAAATAAAATGTCTTGATAAAATGGACCATTTTCTAAGAATTAAAAGGTGAGACAATATCAAAAACTCTACCAATGCAAGCCATAATAACAGATTAAAGCATAATACCCAATAATAATTGTTAAAAATAAGCAAATATATATTTGTATATATATACAAACAATTCAGTACCAAGTCATAAAAAAATTAGCCAACTCAAAATAGAAGAATACTCTTAACTGACAAAGCTGATACTTCTGGTGATGAAAATCAATCAGGACCGAGTTCTGTTTCCCCAGATGTGAAGATTGAACACCCAAGAAAGGCCAAGGCAAGGGTAGAAAGCAAGTTTTATTTAAAGGATAGAACAGAGACAGACTTCCTCCAGAGAAGGAGCCCCAGAGCTGGGTATCCAAAGAAATGGGGGTGTCCTGTACCTTTCATACATTTTAGATTTTCTTTGTTCTCATGTCTTCCTTCCCCCTTATCTTACCTCTCAGCTCTCCCCATCCTGAGTACTTGACCAAAAGGTGGACCAAATGATTGAGTGGTCCAGGCAGGAAACTAGTAGCCCAGGAAGCATTAATTAACAACTCCTACACCTCCCTGCAGGAAGAAACAATTCCTGGGAGGCAGGTTGTTTTAGCAACAGGTTGGGGGAGAGGTGTAAGGATTTTGGAAATATCAGCATTTGATTTCCTTTCCTTTACAACCAACCCCCATCTTCCTAATTGGACCCAATTATTTATTGTTTATATTGACTGTCTTTTTGTCCCTCAGCCTCAAAGTCTACCTACCAAAATCCGGTAGCAGTTAATCATGATTTTGGAAGCATTTTAACAAATTCCAAAGTAAGAAAAGGATTCCTATTTTCTTTTCCTTCATTTAACAATGAACCAAAATTACTGGTCAAAGTAATTAAAGAAAATGAGAAAGATAATGATAAAGACAGTGATATGAAAGATTGTATATGTATGTGTAATTAAGAGATATTATAGATATAATAAAGAGAAGATATAATATAGAGAAAAGCCAAAAAACTCTAAATATGCAATTAACATAATTAGGAACTTGCTACATATACAAGAAAAATATTCAAAAAATATATTAAAAATTTTGTGGGAAGCCACTAAAGAAAATGTATAGGATTAAATATCTGTACCAAAAAAAGAAAGAAAATTTTCAAAATCATGATGTTATTTTCTACCTTAAGACACATTAAAAGGAAATGTAAATACAAAGTAAGCAGAGGAAAAAAATAATAAAGAACAGATAGGAAATAGGTGAAAGAGATATCAGGAAAAAAAAAAGCAACAAACAGTAAAGAGCACAGCTAAAATCTGGTTGTTTGATAGGAATAAGAAAATTCATCATCTTTATTTAGGAAAAAATTAAAACTGCCTATCTTCACACAGGCCAGAGTTGTCTATACTAAAAAACACTACCCAAAACAAAAAAGTTCCTAAAAGTAATAAGTGAGTTTACCAATGTTTCAGGATTCCAGATCAATATACAATAAAGAGCCGAGAGGGCCTTAAAGTTCCTCCTCTGCTTGACTGAACTTGAGACAACCATTTCCTGACGATAGCCCCTTGATCTCCCTTTTCTTGGGCATTTACTTTAGAAAAACTTGTAAATTCTTTTTTTAAAATTTTTTTTATTAGTTGCTCAAAACATTACAGTGATCTTGACATATCATACATTTGATTCAAATGGGATGCATAATCTTATTTTTCCACGTGTACAGATTGCAGGATCACATTGGTTATACAGCCACGTTTATACATAGGGCCATACTAGTGTCTATTGTATTGTGCTGCCCTTCTTTATCTGCCTCTTTGAGGTGGAAAAATTTTTTTAAAGTCTCTTATTAATGTGATTACCCAGGAATGTCTTACTTAAAATGGGAGTTCATAACCCACTTGAATCAAACTGTGAAATATGATATATTAAGAACTATGTAATGTTTTGAACGACCAACAATAAAAAAAAAAAAAAGAACCTGAGAGCCATTCATTTTGTAATCATCAAGGATATCATCTCTCCCAGTTCACACCAAGTTGTAAAACTACCTTCTGTTATGAAAATGGGGGAGGGGAGTTTACTTTACCTTATGTAAGCCCAATTAGCAAACAGGTGGCCTATAGTTCTCCAAGTCTGACTCTTAAGTCTCTTTAGCCCTTTGTTTCAGGGCAGGTGAGCTCAGCATGTGTACGGGCCTCCCTATTATAACAGTATTAAGGGAAGTCTCCCTTGCCTGTCTGACAATGTCTCAAGCTATTTTTGCTTTGACAAATTCAGTGTATTTCTATATACTAGCAAAAAATAAAAATAAAAAATAAAAGATATAAAAATTTTACAAGACAACATCTACTATAGCACGAAAATATAAAACCTGGGCTGGGGATGTGGCTCAAGCGGTAGCGTGCTCGCCTGGCATGCATGCGGCCCGGGTTCCATCCTCAGCACCACATACCAACAAAGATGTTGTGTCGGCCGAGAACTAAAAAATAAATATTAAAAAAATTCTCTCTCTCTCTCTCTCTCTCTCTCTCTCTCTCTCTCTCTCTCTCCTCTCTCACTCTCTCTCCTCTCTCACTCTCTCTTAAAAAAAAAAAAGAAAGAAAGAAAATATAAAAACCTAACAAAAGATGTGTAAGAGTTGTATATTGAAAATTAAAAGATGTTGATGATAGAAATGAAAAATCTAAATAAAAGAGGCAATCTGCTAAGTTCATAGACCATAAGATTTACATGAAGATGTACATTCTCCCCCAAATATATCTATGGCATCAGTGCAATCACAATCAAAGTCCCATCAGGGCTTGTTTATTTGTTTTTCCTTTGGCAGAAATTGAGAAGCTCATTGTAAAACTGATTTTAAAAATGCAAGTGAATTAGAATATTACAAATAACTTTGAAAAAGAACAAAGCTGGAAGACTACACTAAGCATAAATCCAAACAGTGTATCTTTTTAGTTTTTTACTGGTACACTGCAGTTATAATAGCAGGATTCTTTATGTCATATTCATTCATGCACAACAATTTGACCAATCTCATGCCAGGACCTTCCCTTTTCCTCCCAATTCCTTGTTGACGTAGAAAAATAGATCATCAGAAAAGAGCACAACCCAGAAAGTCCCACAAATATATAGGCAATTTTTTTTTGACAAATGTGTGAAGGTAATTCAGTGAAGAAGAATTTTTCCAAGAAATGTGAAACAACTGGTTATCCATGCAAAAAATATGAACTTCAACCCAAACTATACCAGTAGTAAAAAACGAATTCAAAATATGTCATATATTAAATACTAAATTTAAAACTATAATTTCTTGATGAAAATATCAGCAAAATTGTTATTCTTTGCATTAGACCAAGATTTCTTAGCTATCACACACACACAAAAAAAAAAAAGAAAAGAAAAAGAAATCACAGAAAAGAAAAAATAATCTGAACTTCATGAAAATTAAAACCTTTTCTTGTTTTAAGCATACTCCAGGGAGAATTGATAGCAGATTGGAAAAAAAAATTATTTGTAAGTAATAAATCCCATACAGATATTGACTGAAGATATGCATTTAGAAAAAGAGAAAGAAAGAAAGAAAGAAACTCTCAAAACTTGGTATGAAATAAAAAAAAAAAAAACATTAAAAAAAATGGGGGAAAAAGTTGAGTAGTCTCCTCATCAAAGAGATCACATATAAGATAATAAGCATATGAAATGGCACTCAACATCATACATCCCAAGGAAAGTGCAAATTAAAATCAGGGGATACCATACATCCATTGGAACAGGTGAAAATATTTAAACTGACTATACTAAGTTTTGTGGAGGAGGTGGAAGAACATAGGGGACTCTGAGCTACTTGAGGGCAGGGAGTTAACTGTTTCTTCTTTATATTCCCAAAGCCATCAAGATGTTTAGCACAGAGCATGTAATACCCTAACATTTCTTTCAGTTCTATTCATAAATACGCATCCAATTTTTCATGGTGATTTAGCAAATAAATATCTATATTATTTCCCATAACAACAAGCTAGAGTACATTTTTTTAAGTATTTAAAATAAATGTGTTAAGTAATGAATCCTTGAATAAGATTATTTCTTCACCTACTGGTTGTAAAATGTCAAAATTTCTAAAGAAGGAAAAATGTAAAAAATGTATCCATTAACACTATAAGTATTACAAATTATAAATGAAATAATATTCATAGTTCTCACCTTGCTCCACTTAAATTATGTTGATTTGATCTCCATTGATATCTTTTATAGTTAATTTTTATTTATAATCCTAGTAACCTCTGAATTTTTTATTCATAAATATTTTTTCCTTTTTTAGGGCTAGGCTATTTTTTAAACTGCAAAATCAAACAGGTATTTTTTTAAAGCATATATTGTACTCATGAAGAAAACCAATTGAGTTTTTAATATAGATATAGTGAGTTAACTGATAAGCTTAACATACAACATAAATAATTAAAATATATGGAGTGGAACCAAAAAGAAAGCTTAAGTCAGAGTATTACATAATGCATTGCTGAGGTTACATTTGGCTCATAGATTAGCTCTCTGTATTAAGGAACAAAGTGCATTAGTGCCATCTCCTGGCAAGTAAGATGGTCCTTAAGCCATGTACCTCTCTAGTAAGTCTCTTAGTAAGTAGTTCATATTTATTAAAATGATGAGTAAAAGAAGCCTATTGATTTTCCTCCTAAAGTAAGACTATTTATTAAATAAAGTAAAGGAGAATTAAAATTTTCATCTACCTACAATTATTACTTTTTTATTTTTTAGTACCTTACCTCAATTTACAACATGAATTTTTGTAGCTTTAATATATAGTTATAGAATGTTCAGATATACAAATTTTTATATCTTATGAATGCATTGAAAACATGTTTACAATATAAATTTTAGAAATATATCAATTATAAATGTATATTATATTTAGTATGTATCAAGAATATAAATTCAACTTAGAGGGACATGGAAAAGTTGACTCATGATATTAAATTCCTAATAGAACACAGTAAGGATTCCTGTCTTTTTAAAGACTCTTACATGACACGCGTACAGAAATGTTAATAAGATTACATGGAAAGATATAATTATGTACCAAGGGTGTGACATTCTCAGTCCCTAATTGTCTGTACTTGTTTAAGAAACTATTTTTCCAATGCAAAAGGCTTAATGGCTTAAAAAAAAAAACTAATTATTTATGTTTCTGACTTCTATCAGAAAGATCAGTGGTATGAGTTCTACAGTCCCATATCCTAAACTTTAGCCCATTTCTTTATATTTTTAATTCAATAGAGATATATGTATATATGCATTTCACCTTTTTTTCATTTTTCCATTTCCACTGTGGATGATCTTTCAACTTTCTTGTGAAATGACAATTTTTTATCATTTTCAAGAAATAATAACAAACTGTATACTCAATGAAATATTACTGCTTAAATTATGAAATGGAGGTTGCTAACTTTAATAAGACAAAAGACTAGAAAATCTTCAGTGACTATAATGTCCATGAAGGTAAAAAGGTTGCTTTTTTGTTTCAAAAACATATCCACAACACCTAAAATAATATATAACCTACAGTAAGTGTCCATGTGTATTTGTTTTTTCTTAATAAAAGATTTATTTAGATGTAGAAATTTATTATCATAAAAAATAAATTAATATGAAATTCAAATTGAAAGGTTTTCTAAACTTATGGTTATTTCTTATGTCTCAGAATACTTCAAATGAAATGTGCATGTGTACACACAATCAAAATTCATAAGCTACATTAATTTACATATAAACTCAATGTACAATTTTATATTTTTTCCTCATATTTTCTCTATCCATCCAATTACTCTTAGCAATATTATTTATGCTCAGGGTTTCACTGAGTTTTTCTATGTGAATGACCAAAGTCTCTACCTATGGCCACACGTTTACCTCTATTTTCTAGAATCAAACCACATTTTAAACTTTCTGCCATGTATGTGTAGATATATACATATGTAGATATCTATATGGAATATCTGCTAAATATACCAATTCTACTAACACTTCAACCTAATAATATACAAACCCGAGTAAATAACTTTCCAAATATATATATTTTTTCTTTTATTCTTTATTTCTTTTAACATCAAACCATCCTCCCAGCTAATAAGACTTAAAATTCTGTTAAATTCACATATATCCCTCAGACCTGAGATGGACACACACACATATTTTCCATTCTCACTGTCATATGCCAAATTA
The DNA here is from genome assembly GCF_045843805.1 of Urocitellus parryii. Taxonomy (NCBI): domain Eukaryota; kingdom Metazoa; phylum Chordata; class Mammalia; order Rodentia; family Sciuridae; genus Urocitellus; species Urocitellus parryii. Next base: position 43,360,297 of record NC_135533.1, on the reverse strand, counting down.
ATATCCTGATGAATTCACATCTAGCTGCATTTAGTGATCAGTCGAGGGGTTAAGAAGTCACTGAGCTTTCATTGCTGCATCATCTCCTAATTCCTGTTACCATTTTAATTATCTTAGAACAGTATTACTTGAAAGTGTTCTAAGTAAAACACTAGTTCACTGTGTCAAGTGAATAAAAGTCTCTAGCCAAATAAGTTGGGGAAAAACTAAATTTAAAAAACTTAATATTGATTATTTCCTACAGAGCCATTAGTGTAATGCAAATGTGAGTCTCCGACAGAGAAAAGTACCAAGTAGTTTTCCTCTCTTTTACTTGGAAGTCAAACATTTTTTGTGGACCATTTCTTGCATCAGTGTTCCATTGAGGATGCTTTGAAAAGTATTGCTGAAGAGCATCATCATGACAACTTCTCTCTTTGCTCAAAAATGTAATGGTAAACACCACACAATCCAGAGCAGTCTATCCAGTAAGCCAGCCACTAGTCAAGGACAGCTATTTAAATTAAAATTGGGCAAATTATGTAAAATTTTAAAATTCAGTTCCTCAGTTACATTGTCACTTTACAAGACCTTAGAACTACATGGAGCTAGTGACTGCCTTATCAGACCACAGAAATAGAGAAGATTTCCATCATTACAGAAAGTTATATTGGACAACATTGCTCCAGAATAAGACTAACTGTATTCAACCCTGCCATAGTCATTTAACATGGGGCAAGTGCCTGCACAACTCTGGATCTCAGTTTTCTCATTGATATACTGAGGATAATGATAAGCATTGTGAGAATTAGGTGAAATAATACATGTAAAATGCTTAGAATAGGAGCTGATAGTAATAATTCAGTAAGTGTTAAGCAATATTATCCATTTGTGTTATTAAATTGCTATCCAGTGCCAGGTGAATAAACATCAATATTCTTAATTTGCTTTTCAAATCCGTTTTTCTTTGTCTCCACTTACCTGTTCAAGACCTTCTTTTTGCTATTTCCTTGTATTTACCTGGTTTCTAATCAAACTCACAGGTTCAATAAATAGTCCAGAGTTTACAAGCTCTGAACTTTGCTAAAGTGCTTTTACTTTGCCCAAAATGCCCCCCTCCACCTCCTATATCTCCAGATCTAAATCCTGTCTTCAAAGTCAAGAGCAAATTCCACCTTTACCACAAACAAGAAATAAACTCTCATGCCTCTGACTCTAATGGCTGCCCTTTCATATGTTTTTGGAAAGCCCAATCCTATTTAATATGTATATATTCATAAGATTTCTACTACCTACATTGCCCTATTAACTACATTATGTATATCTTATACATTCAGGTAATCAATAAGAAAATAAGTCATATTCTAATTTGGAGATTTTAGCTCTGCACAGTTTAGCCTATGACCATACTAAGTGACAACTGCTGTTTGCAATTATATCTTATATGATATTTAGAATACTTACATGGTCTAAAATTCAGTCTTTCAAAGTATATGAAAATGATAAGGTGAGATTTTTTTCTAATAAGAAAAAAATGAGATCACGGTTATTTATTGGATCAATGGATAATTGATATAATCCAACAAACCACAATTGTTAACATAAATACACATCTTACATGAAGAAATTGTTTTAAACCTTCATTTTCAAATGAAAGTTTCTGAGCTAATTTTATTCCGAGATAGAAATGGAATCAAAAGCATTAGTCTTGCCTGATATGAATTATCACTGAAATTTTACCACTGGGTGTTCTTTCCACCTGCTTTGAATGCTTACCATAAAGTGACAGAGAAAAAGGATAAGAACATATCCATCCTGAGTATGTGATTTCATGAATGTAAAACACTTTTTAAAAAATCCAAAAAGTCAATGTACTAATTAAAAGTGCTTTTGGATATGAGTAATCTAAGTAGCTAGTGATATTTATAGACACAAACTGTACACTGAACAAGCCAAATTTATGATATATCCAATATACCAGCAACTTTTCTTTCATTGTTAAGAGATGATGAATAGTAATTTCCAATCCCTCTTAAAATGCATTTGATATTTATGAATGGAAAAAAAATTCTCTGTTTCCAATAGAGTTTGAAAGAACTCTTAAAAGCTCTGAACCTTTCTAAGTTTTCACTATAATAGTGAAACATAGTAGCAGTTCAATCATTGATTATATAGATGTCAATACTGGCGATAATTTCTAATATAGACACATTTCCACTGCTTAAAGCAGCTCTTTGTTTTATAATTTGTTGCCAGGAAGGAAAACAGTTTAAAACCACTTAGAATTTTTACCACCATGAATATTAAATTTAGAAGGGAAGTGGTTAATTGAAATTGATTAAAGATATATTCTAACTGGGAGTGGTGGCACATGCCTGTTATCCCAGCTATAGGAGAGGCTGAGGCAGGAGGATCACAAGTTCAAGGCCACCATGGGCAACTAGAAAGACCCTGTGTCAAAATTCAAAAATGGCTCAGGATATAGCTCAGTGGCAGGGTGCTCCTGGGTTTAATCCCCACAAAAACAAAGACAACAGCACATCACTTTTTTCTCCTATCCCATCAGAGACTTTACTTTTCTAGGGCAAACACTTCAGCTAGCTTTTAGAACTACACATCTGATGTTTCTCTGTGTTAGTTTAAAATATATACCAAGCCCTACTCTAAATAAAATTGTAAAGTTAAACTCGCTGCCCTTCAAATTGCCAATGCTAAGTGGCAATTAGAAATACTAACATCATACAATGTACATTGAACAAAATACCAACTCTGTGCTCAATTAAAACAGAAAAGAAAAACTTCTAATCCCCCACTGATTTCCTCTAACTCGGTGGGCTTAATTCAAAAGATTAAGAATAAAATATATCTTTAACTTTATTGGACATGATAAAGCAGAAAAAATATGTAAATGTAGTACATATAAAAATATTTTATAGCTAGATTTTAATATAAAAAGAATCCATATTTAAGTATTTGTACCATATTTAAGCATATATAAAAGGAAAGAGGATAATATAAAACATCCTTTGATCTATCTCACATCTTCATCCTATTTTAATATTTTTGATATTTGCTTCAAGTAATATTATCCTTGGGTAACACTTGGGTAATTTCATTTCAATTTCTCTGTCCCTCAAAATAAAAGATCATATAAATTTTATCTTTGTGGTTCTAATGCATACTTCCATACCTTACCAAATATATATATATATATATATATATATATATATATATATGATATTTTATTTTTACATTTTATATAAGTGGCCTCATACTTAAGGTATACTTCTTAAACTTCCTTTTTCTATCAATAATAATTTTATAAATATTTTGCTCACTGAAACTATAACATATATGGATAAATGTCTTATACATTGCATGAAAATGCTTTAATTTATATTAATTTTTCTCCTGTTGATAGAAATTGAAGTGGTTTTAAATTTTCAACTACAATAAAAATGCTGCATTAATCAATTTTGAACATAAAAACTTGTTTATATTGGCAACATTTCCTCTATTTCAGGAAATAAAGTCCTGAAAGAGTGCATTTTTAAAACTTTACTAATATTTAAGAATTGCTCTTCTAAATCTTGCCACTAATATTGACTTCTACTATAGTAGCTTATGAGACCTCTGATTGTTCCATATTCTCAATAAACATTAACATGTCATTATTTTCTGTTTTTCTTATAAATATGATTACAAAAATTTAAATTCGAATTTTGTTTATTGTTAATGAAGTAAACATCATTTCCTATCTTTGTGGGTGGGTTATTTGGTTTTCCTCTGTTATAAATCAGCTATTAATATTTTTCGTCTATTTAGTGTTTGGCTTATTTTCTCTAAGATTAATATGTTATGCATTCTAACCCTAATTGAATGTATGGTTTTCAAAATAGCACATACAATTTTCCATTTGTCTTTTCAGTTTTAAACAGATTCATTTTATGTATAGAAGTTTTTAAGTGTAATACTTTTCAATCAGTTAATCTTTTCAAGATGTACTTTTTATGTCTTTATTAAGGAATCCTTACTTATTCCAAATGCAAAAGTATCATATTATGTTGGCATCTAATAATACATGAGTTATGTGCTGGTTTTTATTTCTGTAAAAATTTATTTGGATATGTGATATATGGTGTTCCATGATTAAGCATTTAATCTTAATAAGGGTCCAAAGATTTGCCAAAGAAAATGACTTGCTTTCTTTCTTGCTTTGTGGAAGGATCTTGCTTTGTCACAGGATCCATACAGCATGTCTGTATTACTCCATCTTTTAAATAACTTTGGATTTGCTGCTTCATAAGGCTCAAAGGGCAACGATGTTTGAACTTCAACTTAAATAAGCTTGAAAGCCTTCAACTCAGGGTCCATCCAAAGCAGAGTGGACAGCCTTGCAGAGAGCTGAGTAAAAGGAGCCCAAGCACCTAGAAAAACAGTTAAATGAGGGATCAGGATTGGTGTAACACAATAGGAAGTTGTATAGTATGTAAGGAACTGAGGATTCTATGCTAACTAAAAAATTCAAAATCATTTTTTAAAATACCACCTTATGTATAACTTCTTACTTAAAATATAAAGCAACATTTGACCATGCTAAAGTGATCATAAAGTAGCAATTCACAATGGAAGGAATATGGTCTTCTTTAGGCACCTAGACATGTCAGAAGAATAATAAGGATGCACATTTAAATCTCTAAGCCTGGCTGTTTGTATTACATACATTCTTCTTTTCTCTCATGTGGATTCCAGTTCATACTCACTGATTCTCATGAGAAATGATAGTGATGGGAGCATGTTATACCTGCAAATTATAGACATGACAAAAACTACAATAAAAAGGGCAAAAATCGATCCCTTAAAAAAATAGAATGCTTGGGTCTGCAGCATTCTACAATTTGATTGGAAATTCCAAGTAGCAAATGAAAGAATGTGCCCATTATAATTATACTAAAGCAGTAATAGAACATGAACAAAAAGAGACATTCAAAGGTAAATAAATACTGGTCATGTGGGCACACAAAAAAGTGTGCTTTAGTATGTCCAGTATGATGTAGGCTATCATATTGTGGCCATTAAATGATGTCATTAGAAACCTAAATATCATGGATAATTCCCTTATCCTGATTCCCTTGATCCTAAGAGTATTTAAGGCATCGGTATAACATGCTTACTGAGAGAAATACATTATTAGGACTGACACACATATCTAATCTACCTTCACATTCTTAATTAACTAAATAGACACCTTGATTTTGTACACTGGATTTTTCTGAGCTTTAATAATATAAGTAAGCTTTCTCTAAAACAATTTTTTTAAGCACATTAATGAGATGAAGTTTCTAAGCCTCAAAATCTAAGAGCCCATGTCTGGACAGTGAAGACTTAACTAGGTGAACACAACATACAGACTGATGGGACCAACATCCAGGCTCCTCCAAGTGATACATCTCAACCTGATTACAGGTGCTCTTCCCAAGCCTATGTTTTCTGTACAGCCTTAGAGCACTGGAAAGATTGATGCCTATGTAAAGAAGTACCAAGGCTACCATGAGTCAAGATGATGGATGCTGACTTTGAGAATGAGGGACAATTTAATAGATTTATCCTTATTCTGGGCCTTGAAGAATGAGTTGGTTTGTGGCCTAATGAAAGCCATTCTAGACTGAAGAGAACATGAAGTCTTCAGAACACTTAGACAAGGTTAAACTTTTTTATGTATCTATCACTAAGGTTCAGTACAATTTTTATAATTTGTCCTTTTTTTGCATCTTTGTGTTCGTTTTTAGGGTTCCTCCAACATTGCTCTGTGTCAACTTTCTGTATCAAGAATATGAAATGTTTGATATGCATGGGATTTACAATTTTGTGTGTTTAGATCTATGTAGACTTTTCACTTTAAGATATATACTAATGATTATCTTTAAACTATATATCTAGAGACTAAACAAATATTCATCTAGATAGATTTTTAGAAATGTTTACATTTAAGTTTTACTTCACCTGAAATTTCCTTGAAGCATATACTATTACATAGAAGTAGGTTTGCAAATAACTTGCTAATTCTCTCACATTCCATATTAAATTTTAATTTCCCATGCAAACCAGAATGGACTTCTGGATTATGTTTTCTTCTATGGATTTGATTGTCCTTACACTATTTAAACTTTTTTTCATCATTTTTTCTAGTTTATTTTTAAAAATAAATAAGGCAGCCAGGATCAGGGGTGTACACCTATAAATCTGGCAACTTGGAGGCTGACATAGGAGGATTACAAGTTTAAGGCCTGCCTGGGCAACTTAGCAAGGCCCTGTCTCAAATTAAAAAATAAAAAAGGCTGGGCATGTAGTTCAGTGGTCAAGTGCACCTGAGTTCAATCCCCTGCAAACCCCTCTCCACACCCCAAAAAATCTAGTAAGACAAATTTCCTTTCATTATACACAAAAGACTGAATATACAAACTGACAATGGCCAGCCCATACGTGACAAGAAAACTTCAACCTACAACTTAAGAGGAACTATCCTGGGAAACTAAACCACAACTTCTGCAGCAATCAATGGTAAAAACTTGGCCAGGTCAATGACTGACAATTGCCCTGTTCTGTTCCATGGCCAATTTAAGGCAAACTAGAGAAAGTCAAATAAATACGCTCCCTTAACCAATCACATAGAATGCTCTGATTCTAATTAACTTACCTCTACCTTCCCATACAGACAACTTCCAACCAGAGCACACCTGAATCCTTTTCTGACTTCCCTGCTTGTCTTTTGAGTTTCTACCAGACACAAGATACTGTGGCTGACACCCTTTCTGTGTAGCAAGCTCTGAATAAATAGCCACTATTCTTATTTGGAGTTTCTTCATTTATTTCCACATACCCCTTTTTCAGAATTTCTAGATCATAAATATCTCTTAATTCTTCGGGGAATCATTTCAAAGTTGTCTCTCTTGAGAATGGATACTAAAACACCAAGGAATGCCCAGGAGCTGTGTTTTCCTTTTCAAAACCACAATTTTCCCCCAGGAATCTGTGTTAAGTCAGGAAACCACCTGGACCTGGGAGGCCTGTTCAGAGATGTAATATTGGCATCTGAGGTTCTACCAGAGACTTGATGGACTTATATCGGGTATAGATTGTTGGACACAGAAGCATCCTCATTATAATAAAGTTATGGTTCCATTTTAATATATAAAATTATAAAATTGAGAGAAATCTTCTTGAATACAAAATTCTCAGGGCCAAGAAAGTCCCAGAACATAAAGTAAATAATATTAGTAATCACAACACAACTTTCTGGAGCTGCTAATTGTCAGAGACCAAAGAAAACTGAAAATCCTCACAAACTAAGATATGTTAAGGGTTTGGGCTCTAACTAATAACTTAGGCATTCACTGAGGTTCTGATTCCTGCAATGGAGATGATCTACAGTGGTGATAGAGTTGGGGTGAGGAGGGGATTGTGGGAAGGTGAACTCTAGGCCCTTGCATAAGCAAGAAAAGGACTCCAGTATCCAAGGTAAATAAAGACATCCTGATCTAAAGTCCAGGAGAACTAAGTACAATATCAGTCAGGTTTTGTTTTGTCTTTTGAAAAACTTCTTTAGAGCTGAACTATAAAAATAAAAATAAATACAAATGATTTTATAATAATTAGAGGATCCTTTGAGCTAACTTTCAGATTATACATTTTACACACATTAATCCTTAGAATGACGCCTGTATATATAACTTGGAGTAAAACAGTGTATATAGCATACTTTTGGAATATATAATAAGTCAATTCTTTTTTATATAAAATAAAACTATTTTTAGAATTCAGTAAAAGTAACTGATTTTTTTATCTTCCATGAAAATGTCATAAATTCTGAGTTTACACTTAATTTAGGGCAGGTTATGAAGTATTTCTTTGAGGAGGATAAATGCAAATTTGTGTCCCTTGCAGAGTTTAAGTTTTAGGAATAGAAATCACGTAGGCAGCAGGAAGCAATACTGGAACCTACACAACCCAGCAAAATGATAGTAAGAGCCTGATCCAATAGGAAGATAGAGTTGGCTCGAAGATACATGGCAGAGTTCCAGAGGAAAGAAGAGCTACAGACATCAAGGTGGTGATGCTCCTGAATGTTTGTCAAGTACTGACAGGGCATGCAGAGAGTTAAACTCCTATGGTGGAGCAAAGTAAGTTGTAAATCCAATAATTTCCACACACTGTATCTCTGAACACACAGAATGGAGAGTCTTCAGACATTCAATGGAATTCCACAGGGCCCCCCATAAGGTTATATTAGTATATATACATTATATTATATCTTATGCATTATATTATATCTTATTCATTATTTAAATATTCATGAAATACTGTTTATATGTGTATAAAGATATATATATATATGCATATATATCTTGTGTGTCTACAGAGACATTAGAGAGAAAGAGAATAAGCAGTTACCTATTTAATCCAATGTTAAAAAAAATAGTTTTAAAAAAGTATTCTCTACATTGCTGAAATTCTCCCTGAATTGGTATTAATTTAACTGTTTTGTTTATAGATTTCTTCTTTTAAACAACAACACTCCTGGGAAGTATCATTAAATCATTACTACCTTGGCTTGGAGGAGCTGCTGGGATCACTGAAGGAGGGCCCTCCTGAGATTCTTGATAGAGCTAGTATTTCTCCCTAACAACCACAGAAGACTAATTTTCACAGCTCGACTATCCCTCTATCCAAAGGCATAGTTTTAGCTCTACAAATGTGCTTAAATTACACTCATTACTAATGAAGAGACCTTAAGAATTGCAATGTGCCACAGAATCAATTGCTAATTTCTAAATGGAGTTTTAACAGCATGCAGTCATTAAGTTTTTATATTTCTTAAATTAGTTGAAAAGTGAACAAGTCATCTCATGAGTATATTTTTGGTCTGCATGCCAGTCAGCCAGACTGATGGATTCTCAAACAGAACTAACCATTGTTTTGGTTTCCTCCTGGAGAAGATGTTTACTTTGTTGTCTCCTCTCATTTTGTCTAATCAACATGCCTTCATGTGTGTCTGATTTTCTGACCATTTTCTGTGAGTCAATGTTTATAAGCCAAAAAAAAAAAGTGTTCCCTCTAATACACCTCTAAATTTTTAAAGAACATTATGCAAAAAAGTGCAGCAATGCTTTAAAGTGCATATTAATTTAAAATGGAATAATTAAATACTAATATTATTTATTGACTGTGTGCCAGACAACTCTAATTTGTTCAATTTGTACTATTCAAATACGTAGTTTGAATGAGGAACTTTGAAATGAGATGACTAAAGTTATTTTTCCAATTAAGGCAGCTATATTTGTTACATTTTGACTTCTTAGCATCTGAAGTATTTATTTTAACAGAAAAATTCTCAGACTAGAAATTGGCAACTATGAATTCCTTAAGAAGGTAAGATAATAATTATCCCATAGCTAATCAGATTTAAAAGTGGAGGCCACAGCATGGTGTTTTTAATCTGCTTTCTAAAACTCAACCCCAGGCTACCTTTATCCCTTAGGAAACCCACAATACAGATGCCCATCATCACTCTCCAGAGGAAATTTCCCAGCCAAGTAAAGCAGCTAATTCTATCAGTTCTTCAGACATTTAGAAAAACCTACTTTTCACAGATTTATTCTAACCTCTGCCCCAATGTTTAAGAAAAAAAAACAGTTTAAATTTTATGCATGGACATTTTTAAATAACTTTTGTTGAGAAACACTTCTACTAAATGCACTGAGAGCTCAAATCTTTCACAAATTTCTGCATTCATAAAGAAGAATTAATGTATATGGAGAATATTATTTTTTTAATTTAATAAACCTCCTTTTCAAAATTCATGCCATGAATTATAATGCTTTTTATCAGCACTGGGGATTAAAACCAAGGATGCAATACCACTCAGATATATCTGCAGCCCTTTTTGAGACAAGGTTTCACCAAATTGCTGAGGCTGGCCTTGAACTTGTGATCCTCATGCCTCAGCCTCTGGAGTTGGTTGGGTTTCAGGTATGCACCTCTTTGCCAAACTAGATTACAATTTCAAGAGTTAGGAATGCTACATGTATGGGTGCCTTAGATTTTTTGTTTTTGTTTATAGCCATCATCTTCTCTTTGCCTCAATACTGCAGACCAGTGAGCTAACTCAACATAGGCTAAAATTAGAAGAGCTCCTATACAAAAATTGTTGTTTCAGATTTGAGCTAATTAAAACATATTTATGTTAATCAGCTTTTCATTATAGTGGCCAAAATACATAGCAAAACCAAATTAGATGAGAAAAAGTTTATTCTGATCTCATGGCTTCAGGGGTTCAGCCCATGGTAGATTGACTCCATTTCTCTGGACACAAGATAAAGCAGAACATTATAATGGAAGGGTATTGTGGATACTGTGTTAGTCATGGTGGCCAGGAAGCAGAGAAGAAGAGGAAGGGACCACAGGAAAGATGAACTCTTCTCAGGCATGCCCCTGGTGACCCACTTCCTCTATACCTCACCTTCCTACAGTTACCATCCAGTTAGTTCCTCCATCTAGGATGGAATTATTAAGTTTCAGCTCTCATAATCTAATCATTTCACATCTGAATATCCTGCATTATCACAGGTGTTTAGAGAGTACACCTCATATCCAAACCATTCATTCTGTGTCTGGGCCCCTAAAGCTAATGTCCATCTAACAATGCAAATTGCATTTAATTCATCCCCAAGAGACTTCATAGTCTTAACAGTTCCAGCATTACCCAAAAGTTCAACTCCAGAGTCTCACCCGAGACTAAAGAAAAACTCTTGGCTGTGAGCCTCTATAAAAATCAAAAGCAATTTACATATATCTAATATACCGTAGCACAGAGTAAACATTCCCCTTTCAAAAGAGAGGAATAAGGGCATAGAAAGTCAGGGTGGGACCAAAACAAAAGACTGAAAGTCAGCCAGTCAAATATTAGGTCCTGTGACTCCCCATCCAGTATCTGGGGCACAGAGCGGTGAGATGTGCTCTCCAAAGATGTTGGGTAGTCCTCTCTCCTTGGAAAGGCCAAGTACTTGTGGACTCTCTTCCTCTTAGCCTGGCCCTCTCCTCAACCAGTAGCTTTTCTTAGAAGATTCCATTACTGGAATCTCTTAATCCAGAGGGTCTCCAATGAAGCTTTGGCTTCCTTCTCACAGTTTCACACATTACCCTCTCTAGGGCAGCCCACAGGGATTGTGATCCTACAACATTTTGACTTGTCTCCCAGGCCTTCCTTTAAAATCTCAGTGGAAACCTCTATGACCCCCTAACTCCAATATCCTGCATTCCTGCAGAACCAGTACCATGTGAATAATACCACGATCTGCTGCCAGCTTGAGCAATATCTTGGATCCCTGGGATCACAGTTGCTGTGGTTGGGTGGATAAGCAGGGTGAAATTCCTTCATAGGCCCCTCTGAGTAAGCAGGGCTCCCTCACACATTTTTCTCAAAGAAATTTTGCCTTCTATGCCCTTGGGCCTGCAAAGGATATGGCCTCACAAATTCCTGAAATGCATTCAAGCCATCTTTCCTTTTGTATTTGTGCAAAGTACTTAGTATTTCTTTAGTGGCTATAATCTCTCCAACAACAACAATGAAATTGTCTGAAAACAATTGTATTTCAAAAGATATTTATAAATTAGGGCAATAAGTATAATACTGCCACGTGGCAGTTTGAGAATATTTTGCAATATTAATATTGTAATTAATATTGTTTCTTAAGTTGTATATTCATGAATCTAAAGAGAAATATGAGTGTGATGTTGATTAGTTTTCATACTAGACTGACATTAAATGTTACCAGATGAGCCTTCTACTATTTCGCATCTTTTTCAACAATTACTGCAAGTTTAGCAGCCTTAATACAAAAATTAAGAATAGAAAAAAATACTCCAAAATCAGGAGATTTCTGTGAGACAATATGCTACTTCATGTAGAAAATTCCATACTTGTCCATGTTGCAGACACAACACAAGCACACTAAAATTATTGTATAAAATTATTTCAGGCTACATATATAAGGTATGTATAAAATATGAATTTTATACTTAGAGATGGGTCCTATCTCTATTATATCTCATTATTCCAAATCTGAAAAAATTAAAGTCTAAAGTATTTCTTTTCCCAAGTATGTTGGATAAGAATATTTAACTTGTGCTGTAAGTCTTTTAATTTTAGCCATTTTGACAATAGCTTCATTTTATTGGTAAAGGGAAGGGTATAAAACAAAGATTTGCCTTAAATCTAGTAGTATTCTTTTTTGCCATTCATGGCAGTCTATAGTTTTAATTTATTACTATGTGAAATGGCCTTAATGATAACTAGAGTTCTGTCATTCATTTATAGCAACTCAAAGATGACATAATATTTCATAGATCTGCCTGAAGATAAAAAGTCTTTATTAAACATTTATCAAATATGACTTTATAACGACTTCCAAATATAAAAGGAATGCCTTTTAAATGCTGATAAAGGAAGTAGATGTAAGAAAATGGTAATCTTTGGCATAAAACCAAATTAGTTTTGAATTAGCAATATCCAGATTAATTTGATATAATCTTTCACATGCTATTAATCTCAGTAACACATTTAAAAAATCTAAACAGATCTAAATTCAGCAATTTATCTTTTGAAAAAAGTTTTGTTAATTGAAAAACCTTTTTTAATTAAAAGAAATTTTACAATGAAAAGGGGATAATCAATTAAAAAAATTAGAACAATAAAAAATCATGTTTTATTACCATGAAAAGAGTCATATATAAGTAATATTAAAGTAATTTCAATGACGACAGCATATTTCTGACATTATAGTTCCAGCTATAATCTTTATTAAAGACAGAATTTAACAACCTAAGAAATATTAAGTACTTTGCTATCTCCAACTTTCCATTTAGTTTTAAATCATAATTTAAGTAAAAAACAAACCATAGGCTATCCAATAACTAGTGATTTGAGATTTATTTTTAAAATAATAATAACTTAGGTGAATCATATTGATTCTCTCTCTTCCACATCAAAATGTAAATGGCAAGAATTTAATCAGATAATATCCAACATGAACATATAGTAATAGCCAAATGTAGTGATCTATACCTATAATCCCAGTTACTTGGGAGGTTAAATAAGGAGGATTGCAAATTAAAGGCAATTTAGGCAATTTGGCAAGATCTTGTTTCAAAAATAAAATAAAAAGTGCTGGGGTTGTGTCTCCGTGATAGGGCACTTACCAACTATGCATGAGGCCCTGGGTTCCATCCCTAGTGCTGCAAAAGAAAGAAAGACAGGAAGAAAGGGAGAAAGAGAGAGAGGGAGAAGTGACAAACACTGGCAAAGATGCAAAGTAAGTAGAACTTTTGTACTGACATATTGAAAATATAAACTGGCATATTCATTATGGAAAACAGTATGGAATTTCCTCCAAAAACTAGAAATCAAACTGCCATATGATCAACAATCCCATTACTGGTATATATTATTGAGAAAACATCAGTATTTTTATATTTATTGTAGACTTACTCACAATAGTCAAGATATGGATTCAATCTATGTGTCCACTAATGTATGAATAAATAGGAAAATGTAGATAGATAGATAGATAGATAAATAGATAGATAGATAGATAATGTACATTAGTCAACCATAAAGAAAAATGAAATCTTGCCATTTGTAGCAACATGAATGAAACTGGAGTGCAATATGTTAAGTAAAATAAGTCAGGCCACAGAAAGTCAAATAACACATGTTCTCACTTGTCTATATGAGGTAAAATGTTGATGATATAAAAGCTAAGAATAGAATAGAAGTTATCAGAGTCTGGGTAGGGTCTCAAGGAAGGCAGAATAAACAGAGGGTGATTAATGGGTATAGGAGTGCAGATGGATAGGAGGAATAATGTACAATCCCTGCATGTCAATGAAAAAATTCAAAAAAATTATTTAAAATAACTAGTTGAGCTATTTTTAAAAGTTATTTAAAATGAGAAAAAAAGATTATTTAAATGGCCAAGTCAAATGGCTTAATCTTGAGAATATTTAGTATAATATATATTATGCATACATAAGGAAACTTAATATATATTATGTATAATATATTATGATATGTATTCCTATATTTTAAAAAGATATAGGGATACATATCATAATATATTATACCTTTGAAAAATACATATCATAATATTTTATACCTTTGAAAAAATGTATCAGCATATATAAATATTCTCTCTTAAATAGATTTTAAAATCATTGATCTTTAATTGCTCCAAGTACCAAAGCTACCAAAAAAAGGAAAAAAAAAAGTCAGTTGAGACTCCAAAAGAAAAGCTATATACATGCGGCAGGTCCTGGTGCTGAGAGGTGATAATGAATAATCCTATACAAGTGGAAGAAAGGTGGTGAGGGATAGGGAAGGAACAAACTCAGAAGTAAATGGAGATGAAAGACCATGTAGCTTCTCAGAGGAAGCTAGAAAGGGAGCATAGAGACTCAAACACTCTCCAGTTCCTGGATCCAGAGAGATGCAGGTAAACTTCTATGAGAATTCTATGAGATCTTGTATAAAATCTTTGCTACCACCATACCTGGTTCCACAGAATTTCACTTCTTGTACTCTTTAGTATGTACATTTCTCTCTCTAGGAGACAGATTCTAGTTCCTATTTTTATGCCTAGAACGTATTAATGCTAAAATTTATGTGATAAATAAATAGAAATAGATTTAATTTAAAAGTAGATCCCAAGTCCCCTCACCCTTCAACTTCACCAACCTAAGTAAAAGAAGCATATAATTAATAGTATCCTGAGTTCTACTGTACAGAAAAGAAAATGAGAGAGATTAAAACACTGGCTTCTGATTCATATCCGAGGTTTCTTATCCTTCTGGTTAAGTAATTTATATGTACAATTTAAGAAGGGCTTAAGGGAGTGAGTGGTGGGTTGAAGGAAGGTGAAGGAGGAAATTATTCTGAAAGAATTATAATTGACTTCATAGATAAAGAAGCACTAGCTTACAATAGAGTGTCAGAACAATTGATTAAAAAGTTGTGATTGGTAACTATAACTGACTGGTAAATTTTGATTGTTATTACTGTTTTAAGCAAGTAGCTAAGATGACCATATGTCTAGGTTTCTTTGGGATTGTCTTGATTTTCTTCTACAGCTCAGCATAATAACTAACAGCACTCTCCTTCCATCTCAAGAGTGGTCCAACTGGAACAATAAATTATATGGTCACCTTCACTTGCAAGAATGAAATTCAAAATATATGCAAGCTTTAAGTAGTGCTTCTTCCCAATTTGTCTGGGAAAGACAGTGAATGAGCTGGTGAAAAGGAGCAACAGAGATCTTTATCTACTTAATGCCTTTTCAAAGGACTTTTGAAAAATATTCAATAGTAGACACTGTCAAGACAGAGAGATATTACTCTGTAAACCAAGGAGAGATAGAAATGACTGCCAGACCTGCAGCCCAAGGTGATTAATGACTAGGTCTTTCTTAGCTCAGAGAAAAGGTATATTTTACAGTGGCTAGGCCTTCTCAGGACATACTGACAGGGAGGAAATATCCCAATACTCTGACTCAGTTGAACAAAGATCCAACTAGAAGTACACTTTTCCTGCAAGCACCCTAAGGAATTCTGATACACACTATCCACCAACCACATTTCGAAAACCACTTCAATAATCATGGGCAAGGTCTGATGGGTTTCTTTCCTTTATAACAATGACATTATAAAATCTTAGCCCAAAGGAATGTATTATAATAGCAGAAATCAGTTGACTTTACACAGATGCTCTTCTTCTCCATGTGGAGAGTCCTGAAGTAGATTTAACTTCTCAGTTCTACTCTTCAGGACTAAAGCAGAAGAGAAGATTGGAAGGAAGAGAGCCATTATGGTAGGCAGGCCTTGGAACTAAGGCAGCTTAACTTCACCTCCATCATGAAATTATAAGTTTCCTGGCAAACCATGATGGGAAAGCTAGTGAACTGCTTCCATTAAACCGTTCAGGTCCCAAAACATAAAGAACTATCCATGGGATTCTTGGAGAGTTGTCATGGGAGATATGATAGCAAAGTTATAATCAATCTGAAGGCACCTTGACTCCCATAACTTGAAATTTCCTTTATTCAGTAGAATTTACATAAGCTTTAACAAAGTTTACTCTGACTTGACTTCTTTTCTTTTAGTATTATAACATTTGCATGACTCAATTTTGACATCCTAAGTAAGTCCGCATAAATATGCATTTCCCATAATTTGTGATATAGCCATTCTGAGTGTATCCTTGACATTGTGTCCCCTTCTTGGTCATGCATTGATATTATAATGCTATTTACTACAAACTTGCACTGACAGCAGCTTAGAAGTGCTGTGACAGCATTTTATTTGCCATCAAAGTGAATATTGAAAGCACATTTTGACAAAAATCACTAGGATAAAAAGAAAAAAACAACCAAATATGTCTTCAACATAATCATCATAGATTTCAGAAATCAATTTAACTATGAGAATGCTACTTAGCAGTTTATTCTGGATCAATGGCCAATGAGAGATTGAACTTTACCATGAAAGATTTTCCAGGAAAATATAGGAAGAAAATTTGGCTATCTCAGGAAGTAGGACAGAATCTGAAATCTCCTGCTTATATTTTCAAATTTAGTACTTCCCCTCTTTTCATATATTGTCAGTACCTATTTCTAAAAATATAATCCAAAATAAATGGGCATTTTGCAAGAGTGCATCTAAAAATATACATTTTCATATATAGTTAAGCAGCATACCACTACCAAAAGGTAAAGACATTTGTTTCTTCTTAATTTTACAGTAGTACTTCTTGCTTAAGAAGTTTTCATTTTGGGACATATTTTATATTTTTTCCCATAATATTTCTTATTAGTCTTGCTTGTCAATTACCATCATGCCATATGCCACTAAGTATTTTTGGCAGCAGAGAGGAAAAAGTAAAATAATAACAATTAGTATTATGAGTGCAAGCTACCTATGAAATACTGTACCAAACAAACATATTGCATGCAAAATCCATTTCTTCATGACAAAAACCTTATGGAATTATTTATTATTTATGTTTTACAAATGGTAAACTAAGTCTTGGAAATGAGAGACACTTTTATGAAAACACATGGACAGCAAATAGTGGAGTTGGCATTTGAACAAGGCTGGTTCCAGAGGCCATACTAGTTCTTGAAAGAAGCAGAAGAAGTGGGGGACAGAAATGTGTTTGAAGGGAGAAGTAAGTGAATACATCCACAAATGCTTCCATGTCCTGTTCAGTGTTGCCCATTTTTTTCCCAATTGGGTGAAACCAGAATGGGATTGACCATGTCACTTCTGACAGGGACTGTTGAAAATCATCACCTGAAAAGTATACACAGAACAGACCTTCAGAGGAAGGGAATACATGGATCCTACTAGAAGAGTAGTAAATGGTCATAGAGTCATGGAAATGTCCAACTTGTGGACAGCTGGGCAGCAGCCCTTCTAAATGCATATCAGAGACAGTGGCAGCTGGGCTCCATAGGTTAGATCGCTGACAGTAAATAATAAAGATATAGTTAATGCTTGACTATGAGCAGCCATATTTCTCTAAGAAATTAGATCTGAGAAGTTTTCTCAATACAAAATTATTTCTTTCTCACTGTTGGCTAAAATATTTGTCCAGATTTTTTTGTCCACAGTGAAATTCTGCCAAGTAGCATCCAATTAAATACTGAACATCAGAGGCATCGTTCCTAAAAATATCATTTGCTGAATGACCAAAGGACATGTAAAAAGTATTTCACCTGAACCTGTTCAAGACAACAATGGTGTTAACTTAGTTTCTTATTATACAATACTAAAATGCAAATTAATTTCTTCAAAACATTCTTCACATTCCATATTAAACTAAGTTGATATGAACATTTGGCATACCAAAAAAATCATACATACTACCAACTCTCATGTCAAATTGTCCCAAATATTTATCCATTAGACATTTATTCCTAAAAGAACCAGTCATTTGCATTACTTTTCAATTACAAAAGGAGGTTCAATAAAACAAATGATTTTCCAGACACTTTTAACTGAATGAACTTGCTTAGTTGTGTTCAACTAAGCACAAGACATAAAGAGTTGGGTGATTTTCAATTTAAGAAAATGTGCTAACAATTTGTTGCTTTCAGTTTAGTGGGAAAATGTCATTGCTTAAATAATTATCTTGAAGACAGCTACCACTTGAATTCCCAAATCTATTACTTGAACAAGTTCCTGGTGATTTAGCTTCACATGTGATAATTTATAGTATGGAATGTATAAAATTCTCCTTCATATGTGTTTATGTGTGTATATGCTTGGTTCCTTTGTGGGATGCTCCTCTTGACAACAAAGTATTGGGTTTGATTTGAATGTCTCGCTATTTCTCCCCCAACACACACACACACACACACACACACACACACACACACACACCCCTTGTATTCTAAAATATGTATCATTTATTCAGGCTATTTGGTATGAACAAAGGACAGTATGAACAATTTCTCTAAGGTGAAATGTCCATGAAGGAGTTCAAAGTACACCACCCCAAAATATGCAACTTAGACATAAGAGATATTGTTCTGAAAGCAACTGAAATGAAAAAAAAAAAAATCCACAAGAAAGTCTGTGCCTACCCTGACTTTCACCAGAAAGGACAGAGAATTCTTAATCTGTCGCATTCTGGCTGGGCACAAAATCACGAGCCACTCAAACAGGAACAAACTTTATTTTTGAAACTCCCGCCAATGCCCTGTATGCTCCCAGGAAATATGCTGACCCACACAAGCGGTGCTCTCCTGGCCACACTACTCCAAACAGGAAATTCCTCCTCCGGAATTCCCTCCTACCGTACTTTCCCAACCAATGGGAACTCTTTGGGAGTCCTGCTAGAGCTCCAAAGTAGCAGGCCAAGGTGGACAGCAGGGGTCTAATATCCATTTGAATGCAGATCTTAACATAATCCTATCATCTCAATGGCTTGCTGGCATCACCTTACAACCAAAAATGCCATGCATCATTTTTACTTGGCTATGGCTCTTAGCACTAATCATTGGAAACAATTCTACACTCTGGGACAGGAGAAGTTACCAGAGGAACCAACATAATAAGCATTGTTATTGCTAAAACAATCCTTGTCTTCCATTAGTTTCCCCCATATTTTACCTTCCTCAGATTTATTGCCTTCAAAAGCCTAAGAGTCTTTCTTCTCCACATTACTTCTCTACAAATTTTTCTTTTATTATAATACTTGATAAGCCCTAAGTTCTAACCATCTCTTTGAGTTACTCATCCTTATGATTTTCATGTATTATGCATGATGCCCACATTAGAAAATTTCTGTTCTTCTCATGTTGATCTGTCTTTTGTCAGTCTGATTTGCAGAGCCCTCCCTAGTTAATGAGCCCAATATAGTAGATGAAAAACACTTTTTTTCCTCTTTGTAACATCCATACTTCCTTTTAAATTTCTTTGAGTCTTGCAAAGAGGAGAGGGCTAATATGCATGCACTGAGTTAGAGAAAAAGCTAGAATAAGAACAAAAAAAAATGACAAACATTCTATTTTCAAAAAAGTATCCCTTCTAAATAACTTCAGAATACTAAATCATGAATACATTAGGTATTGTATAAGAAAACAAGGGAGAATCCTTTATAATTAATCACTCATCACCACATGAGAAATGAGATGCTATACAGATGCATGGTTAGGTTGTACATTACAAAATTATACCTAATGCTTTTCCAAAGAAAAGTAAGAAAGATGAAGCACTAAGCAATGAAAAAGTAAACTGTTAGAGAAGACATGGAATATTAATAACTAAAAATGTATCAATATTCTAGATGTTTTGGATAATAGAATTTTATAGTGAATCTCCATCCATATCTACTAAACAATCTTGGTTTTAAGTTTAAAGTCATACATTTACACCAACAGAACTGACCAGTTCTGCCAAAATTAAAAGAAATTATTTTACCCACAAAGACCTCTTTCATCTTTGCAAAATAAACAATTATTAAAGACAAGTTACTAAACAATACAGTCAAAGAAACCTACTTAAACTATTTAACAATATTGCCTTTGTAAAAGTGAAAAATTCATACAATCTTTTAAATCTGAAAAAATAAAAATTTAGAAAAATGCAACATCTATTGACATTTGAAACAAAGAATCTATTATAAAACAGACTGTCTACCATTCTATTTTCATAGCTTAAACAAAGGAATAAAATAAATAATGCTATCAATATACACTTACAATACAATGATCATATTATTTAATTATAAACTTAAAAATAGGAGATAGATGTTTAAGTGCCTTCTTCTAATATTTTTATTTTAAGTGCCTGCTAAAGGTTAAAGAATGTAAGGCCAAAGAGTCTTGTTCTTACAGAAAGAGTAGAGAATGGCTGCCAGAAACCACAGGAGTACTCTGTAGCGGCTACACCGAAGTCACTGAAAAAGTACATGAACATATCTTCTGGCCTCCAGACAATGAAGACACACTTTTCTGATCTATTGTACAAAGTCTAGAATGCTATCCTTTAATACTAATTCAGACTTTAAGTGGGGAATATGGGAATCATCTAACATTTATTGACTTAATATTGTGCCCCACTAAAGTTCATGTCCCTGAGGAATCACATGAGTATGACAACTGCTTTATAGAAATAGACAATCTAGAAAGGAAATGAACTCACGGGGCAGATGAATAATAATAATAATAATAATAATAATAATAATAATAATAATAGAATAATACAAAAGATGCCACACTCATTATAATTAATTATAAAAATAAATTAAAACATTTTTATTGAGCTTGGCATGATGGACACAACTATAATCCTAGAAGTTTGGGAGGTTGAAACAGGAGGATCACAAGTTCAAAACCAGCCTCAGTAAGAGCAAGGCACTAAGCAACTCAGTGAGACCCTGTCTATAAATAAAATACAAAAAAAAAATAGTTCTGAGGAAGTGGCTCAGTGGTCAAGAGCCTGAGTTCAATCTCCAGTACCCCCCAAAAAACCCAGAAACCATGATTACTGAAGCATCTATTATATATACATCTATTACATATAAATATATGTGCTAGAATGATTTATAAGGACTAAGTCCCTGACAACTCTAAGCTAAGCACTATTATTATGAATAGCCCATTTTACTAAGAGAAATGGGAGGTTTGGGGAGGTTAATCTTACCTAGATAGTAAAGGGCAGAGTAAGATTAAACCTCGTTTGAGGCCAGGATTATCAGTCACAGTGTCCCGACAACCAGAAAGATACTCAAAACCCTGTGAAAGCTGAGAGCAGAGACACTTAGCCCAACTAACATTCAGGAAAGGTTGTCTGAGAAGGTGTTCCAGAAAGTAGAAACGGAAAGACTATGGAGATACACAGAGTCCCAGAGGTGTTTCATTACTACACCACGAACCATGAGCTGGCTGGTGAGCTCAGTGAGGGTGGAGGCCCAGATGGGTCAGAGTGTACTTTAAATGTTTGCCTCCTTCTTGTAGGATACAGAGAAATTTTTTTAAAAAAAAGAAGGTAAATAATTGATTTACATTGAGAGAAAGAGATCTGCTCAGTAGCTGTTACAGTTTAGATATCAGATGTCACCCAAAAGCTCTTGTGTGAGACATTGCAAGAAAGTTTAGAGGTGAAATGATGAGAGTCTTAAGTTATTCATTGTGTTAATCCCATGACTTGGATTAACTGGTACATGTGGGCTGGGTAGGGTGTGGCTGGAGGAAGTGGGTCACTGGGAATGTGCCTCTGTAGTATGTATTTTGTCCTTATTAAACAGAGCTCTCTCTCTTTCCCTCTCTCAGCTTCTTTCCATGTTCCCAGCTGCTTTCCTCCACCACACCCTTCCACCATGATGTTCTGACTCACCCCAGGTCCGAAGGAATGAAGTTGACCATCAGTGGATTCAGACCTCTGAAACAGTAAGCCCCAAATAAACTTTTCCTCCTCTAAAATTGTTCTTGTTGGGAATTTTTGGTCATAGCAGTGAAAAAGCTGACCAAAACAGTAGCTATGTGCTACCAATATGGGGAAAAAATTGAAGTAAGCAATACTGAAGGGGTAAGATGAGAGGTATATAGGGCCAGCAACAAAGGACAGTGTTAACATTCATATTTATAGGCTAACATATAATAAATGCTAAGGGAATGTTAAACTCTCATTTCTCTTCCAAATAGCCCACCCCTTAAAAATGTCCCATTAATCTAGACACATATTTCCTTCCCAGCCCCCAGTCAGCATAACCTAAATCTAGCATAGGGATTTTATAAATTTTTTGAATAAGCAAAATGTACTATCTTCTATCAATTTTCAAGACCATGGAGAAAAGAATAACTTGAATAATGCCCAATGCGCTGGTTCATTAACTCAATGCTAGTACCACCTCCATGAAAGAAACAAAGCTTGTAGGTTCCTACGCACAAGGATGTAGGTGAAAGACTACTAGCACAAAAGGGAGTTGAAAACTTAAACCCCAAGATAAATCCAAATCATTACTCAAAATTCTGCATATTAAATATTTTATTTATATTTACCATCCCTGACTGATTATTCAAATTGTGTCTTAAAAACTTAGCAGCAAAATAGAAAAACTAATATCCTTATTGAAAATGTGCATGGCATACAAAGATCATGAAATTAAAAAAAAAAAAACAAAACTAAAATGCTACAGGCAGAGAGACTATCCCTTTATTGTTGGCATTCTAAACCTGCTTGGACTTTAATAGCATTTTTAGATTTTATTAAAGTTAAAATAAAACTTGTGAAGAAAAGCTATCTTTTATACATACAATTGTGGAAACATACATTCATTATGATAGCAAATTTTTCATTAGCAATATGAGAATGTACACTAAAGAGTAAATTCTTTCCAAATAGTTTTGTTTTAAAAGTGTCTGTCTTGCCAAACTAATTAAGTATTATTTTTAGACTTCTTTTTCGGTATTCTTTAAAAATTTTGACTGACACATAATGGATTGTACATATTTATGGGGTATCATGTGATATTTTGATTCTTCTAATATGGCAGAAAAAAATGTATTAATTTTTAGAAATACTCTACCTAAGTAAAACAGACTTCTTATGACTTTGAAAGTAAACATTGATATAAAAAGGTAATTATCATCAGGTACAGTGATGCAGGCCTATAATCCCAGTGGCTTGGGAGGCTGAGGTAGGAGGACTTTGAGTTTAAAGCCAGCCTCAGCAAAAATGAGGCACTAAGCAACTCAGTAAGTCCCTGTCTCCAAATAAAATGCAAAATAGGGCTGGGGATGTTGCTCAGTGGCCCAGTAACCTGAGTTTAACCCCCGGTACTCAAACAAACAAACAAAAATAAAGTAATTACCACAATGACTTCATTTTAGACAATTCTATGGTGTAAATGTTAGTGACCCCCAAAATTTATATGTTGAAACCTAATATCAATGTGGGCCTTTGAGGATTAATTAACTAGTGAGCGCTCCACCCTATGAATAATATTAGTGCCCTTTTAAGAGAGTCATGAGTGAGCCCCCTTGTTCCTTTTGCTATATGAGGTCACAACTAAAAGATACCACCTTATTTATTGTTGCAGAAAGCATGTCATCGTCAGACATGGAATCTGCTGGCATCTTGACTTCCCAGCCTCCAGAACTATGAGCAATAAATTTCTGTTATTTATAAATTACTCAACCTAGGGTATTTGTATATGATTTTCCAACTAGACTGAGACAGCTATTTTAATGTATAACTTTATTACCTTAAATTACTATTCCTACTACCTCTCTATATTATCTCCTTTAACATTGAATGTCATTGGATAATAACCATGACAAGAAAAATATCTATGAGTTTAAAGTTTCCACATGGTTAACAATATATTGTAATATTATATCTGATTATATCTAATGTTTGACACCAAAGCATATTTATATTGGAAACTATCTAGATATTTGGGATAAAATATCTATTGACTGGGCTGTTTTTTATTCTCTAGTTAAAATGTTCCTTCATATTTATGTACAACATATTTTCTGTCTCTAAATGAAGGTCAATGATGGCCTCCACAAAAATGAATAGACAGTTAGATACAGTGAAGCACAATACAATCTTCCCGTCATTTTTGTGTGTTTATTACTAATTGCTTAAATACAACTAGCCAAATCACAGAACTGACAGTAGAAAAACAGTAAGCATCAAGGACCTATAGAGTCAAGAAATCAAATCTACAACAGTTTATCAAACACCCACCATGTGCAGCAGCTTCCTGACACAAGGCCACAACTCTGCATGGAAATTGAAGCTGGGAAAAAACCAGATTTTAGAACCTAAAAACCACTAAGTATGACTTTAAAGTGAATCTGAATATGTAACCAAGCCAGAAAATGCAGCAACTCAAAGTCAAAATAAAGAACTGGGTTGTTGATTGGAAGATAAGCAGAAAGGAAGTCAAGGAAAGCAATGAAATAGCTGGAAAAATTCTTCCAAGACCAAGAGTATATGAAGGAACTCTAGTGGCAATGTCAAGCAGATGGTAGAGTGAAAAAGAAAGTCAGCCATACTAGCAAGGACAATGCTTACTCAGAGACAAATACTTCATCCAGCTGGTAGGACTCATGGCAAAACATTCTGAGAGGTTGAACTTTTGGATTTCCTGCCCCAGTCTTTTTATAAAATTCTTGCATATTAGTCCTGAAAGGCAAGTGACTCACTGAGATGGAGATTCAACCAAGAGATTTTATGGGGGGGGCTACCCGAAGGGGAAGAAAAGGAGAGGCAGAGAGCAGAGAGAAGAGGAAAAGGGAAGAGAGAGAAAGAAAGCAGAGGAAGAGAGCAGAGAGAAAGTAGAGAGAGGAGAGAAAGAAGAGGAAGAGGGCAGAGAGCCTTAGCTTACAAGCTTCAGCTTAAGAAGGGTTGTGTAGGTGATGTGGCAGGTGCTGATTGGCAGGGTGACTCAGGAATGGCAAGGGGACACTGTGTCCAGTGGGGATTGGTAAAGAAAACTTTTGAATTTGGCGCTTTTCCGCTTGGGGCCCTTCTGAGAGGAGAGTGAGGGGTAAGGGATTTCGTGATGTTCTCGCGAGACTGAAACTTAACTTCAGTGGGGAGTCTCCCACACACCCAACAAGTTCCTTAAGGAAATGCATGCCAAATTTAACATGTTACTCATATATGTATCTAAAAGGTGAAAAAAATAGTAACTCAGTAGATAACATATTTAGTGTCAGCTGATTAATGTAGAAAAGACAATAAAACCAACTAACTTAGCAAAAAATGCTCACTAAAAGTGGCTGAAAAATACCATGAAAATCTAAAGTTTGCATATGCATTGTTTTCTGAAATTCTCATAAAATAAAATGCTTTCTTTTGTTGCCTATATAAAAACTTCATAAGCAATTGTCAGAGAAAATTTTCAGTTTATTTTGCCTTTACTAACCTCCAAAAATTGTTCAGGGGGCTTTATGTATGTTACCCCATTTAAGTGCTCTTACATCATGATGAAAGGAGACAATTTTTCTCACTCAACTGAAGATATTTTGCAACAGTTTATGTTTACAAGAGAAACTTGAGGTAATAGTTACTGTAGACATTTTTATTTGATGACAGACAACTTACACTTTTTACCCATTAAGTTGCAGGTTATTCTCCTGCCATGTCTTACTGTGCTATACTCCCTGGTTTGGCAAAATTAAGTACTACCATTAATCTCAATGCATGACATGTTACTTCACCTAAACTGACTTATTATCTACATATTCCTATTTTACATTTGTTTGATTAAAATAATACTCTGAATACTTCAAAAATAAGAAGAGAGTAACAAGCTAATTATCTATGCTGTTAGTTTAACATACCACCATTAACAAATTCAGTTTTATGCTGAACCTCAGAATGTGACTGTTTTAGTCAGCTTTTTCACTGCTAGGGCTAAAGAACCTGACCAGAACAACTGTAAAGAAGGAAAGGTTTATTTGAGGGCTCACGGTTTCAGAGGGCTTAGTCCATAGAAGGCTGGTTCCATTTCTCATGGCTCGAGTTGAGTTGAAGGAGAACATTATGGCTAGAGAGGGTGGCCAAGGGATGCAGCTCACATCACAGTGATCAGGAAACAGAGAGAGGGACTCCACACTCCAGATACAAATATACACATCAAAGCCACACCCCAATTCCCACCTTCTCCAGCCACACCCTACCACTTCAGTTACCACTCAGCTAATTCCTATCAGGGGATCAATTCACTGATTGAGTTGAGGCTTTTGTAACCCAATCATTTATTCTCTGAAACTTTATGCATTGTCTCATACATGAGCTTTTGGGGGACACCTCACATCCAAACCTAACAGTTACTTCATTCGGAAATAGGGTCTTCACAGACATAATTAGTTAATATGAAGCCATTCTGGATGAGGGTGGGGCTTAACCAAGATTACTGGCCTTATAACATGAGGGAAAAGGAAAATTTGTACATGAGACACACCAAAAGGAGGATGTCATATAAAGAGGAAAGCAGAGATTGGAGTGATACTTATAGGTCATGAGTGCCAAGAGTTGCTGGCACCCATCAGAAGCTACAAAAGGCTGGTTTTGTTTTGTTTTGTTTTGTTTTTCCTATATGTACCATGATGTAAATAACAAATTCTCTCTAAAGGCCTTCAGAAGGAACCAACCTGCAGTCATCTTGACTCCAGACTTCTAGCCTCTAGAACTGTAAGGTGATGGGTTTCTGCTATGTCAAGCCACCCAGCTTATAGTTCTTTGTTATATGAGTGCTGGAAAATTAATACCTGGAATCATTTCCATAGGATTTATGGAGGCATTAAATAAATACAAATTTTATTAAGCTTATTTGAGTAACTATGTGAATATGAGTTCACCTTTCTTTCTTGGAATAAATTTTGCAAGCCCATATTTTCTTTCATTTAGAACAGTGTTCTACCAATTATTCATGTTAGTAAGCCTCTATGAATATTTTCAGTTTTGAGACACCTTTTTTTTTCTAGTCAAATGATCTCTGTTGCTTTAACTCTTTACTCTTGACTTTCAGATAAGTTTCTATATAATACAGATCTAGAAATCACAGCAGGACGCTATCACCTACTTATCTTTCTAAAACTATTTCATTTTTATCTTAATCATCATGTAAATCACCCTACAAATCTCTGCTTCAGTAACCAAATGAACCTCTCAGGATAACTTGTTCAACTTTTCTCTGTGTTCAGGTTTTCTACTTATTAAGCCTAACTTGATGTCATGGAAGTCTGGGGGTCATTCTTTCATGGTAGCCTGTCACCTTCTTTCTCTGTGAAGATGATAAATTTAAAAAAATGTGTCTGAGATCTTTTCAAGTCAACTTTTAGGCAAAGTGGGAAAAGATTGATTCATTGACTTTAGGTTTTATTTTGTGTTTTTCCTGGGGGTCATCAGTGTAAAGGGTCAATCACATAATTCGTAAAGTGTGAAACGAAAAAAAAATTAATATTCCACCACCTTCCTTACATCGTGGCACATACAGGAAAAAAGAAATCACATTTGTACTGCTTGATGGGATAATTGGACATGGATGTAACTGACTGGATCCCAGCATAGCAGCATACTGGGGATCACCAGATGGGTGAGAGGTTCTATTAAAACTAGGTGGGTATACATTGCTTTTCGTGTATATTCTTACTGTAGGTTTACCTAAATCTCTCAAAGAGACAGTAAACTAAAAAAAAAAAAATCCCTACTTCTTTAACTTCAGTATTTGTTCATTTAATAGCATTATTTGAATGTATATAAGTGACATATCAAATATGCACATCATGATATAATTTGTTTACTTTTTAGCCCACTGCATTCCGTCATCCCCAGGGAAATATTTCTTTTAAATATACATATAAAGGACATAATGCATAAAATTATCCCCCTATACACACATACACACATTTGTTATAGAATGAGGTGACAAATCCACTGAAGAATTACAAATCTTGCATAACAGTCATATAGATCTAAATCACTCTTGTATTAAAAAACATAAATCCTGACAAAGATGCAGCCAATACCGAAATGAAATGGAATACTTATAAATTGCTTATTCCCAACATTTTTACTAAAAATTATGATTTAATGTATTCTGCTCTTTTTAGCAAAGCATCATCTTTATATATCCTTAGGGAATAATAGAAATTAACCTTCCTTCAGCAAGTTTACATACAACCATAGAGGATCAACAATTAACTAATTTATGTATTTTATTATGTCATCTAACTACATTAACTAGTTCTTATTTTGTTTTCATGACACCATTTTAAAGAGCTAGTAATTGGATATAAGAAAAAGGAGTAATTGAGTACATATAGGGAAATATTATATTTAAGAATAAAATTAAAATTTATTATATGCTATTCCTGATATTCTAAAATACTCATAAGATCAATTACATATTCCTATTCTGAAGAAAAATATATTCATAATGATCCATTTTCCTATAGATAAATTTTGTTAACAAATACAAATTTTAGTGAATTATATGTGTGACTAATACATGCATAAAGAATTGATTCATGAACAATATATTAACAAGAATTTTTATAATCAATAATATGTCTTTTCCCTGTCAGTATTTCTATCTCTCTGGCCCTTGGTCTTCAGCTGCAGGAGAAACAAAAATAACATTATTTAGTAAATTGGAAGAAAAACAAATTGATCATGACTTAAACATCTATTATGAAGACAAAATGAAAAGTGGTTAACTAAAATTAATACAGTTAAAAGAAACAAAATAATTTGGCAAATTGGTCATTTTGGTGAATTGTGTTTTGGCTAATTGATATACAGCACATTTTTATGTAAGTCTGGGTCTTCTAAAGTAACATTGGCCAAAATTTTAATAAAAGCTGGCTAGAGCCAAGTAATGCTTCATTTGCATAGATAACTGTCCTCTCATCTGGTCCCCATTACAGTGTGTTTCAATGTAATCCTCATTTGGGATAAGTTTATTTTTTACATCTTTTTCTTGCCACTGACATATCACTGAAATTTTCTCAACGGATTGAACACAAATATAAGGAGAGATTCATAGGATGATCTTCTATTCAAGTAGCCATATATCTTCAGAGATCACAAGAAAATTATATCACACTTTTTCTATTTTCTTCCAAGTGGACAGACCACACTCATTTTAGACATGTATCTTTGTTAACAGAACTAACATTTGTTTGTTTTGGCATTGACAAATTCCTCATATTCTGTTTTCTAATCTCAGTTTGGTAAAAATTTGCTTCTTAATGGCTCATTTAGTTTTTCTTCAGAAATTCTGCTGATTCTTCATTGCAAAAGTTATTACAGTCACTTAAATATTTGGATACAACCATATTCTTTCCGTAATCACTATTATTTTCCTTGGACAATAAAGCTGTCTGTCCTTGCTCTTTTGAGAAGCTAACCATTTTGGTCAGACCCATTTATGTTCACCTCTAGAAAGAAGAAACAAAGGTATTTTCTCTCCTTTATTCTCTGTATCCACTGCTATGAGCTACAGCAAGCACAGAGCATCATGCTTCATATGAAGTTATCTCAAAACTAGGTAAACTAGTCTTCAGTAGGACATTTCACAAAACCTTTTCTGACATTTTCACACACACATGTACATGTGCACACACACATATATAGTCAAAGGCACCAATATTTATTATACTTGGGAATAATTAAGTAGAATGTTAAATGTTCACATTTAATAAAATGTTCACATTATTTAAAGGTACTGAATAATGTGTTATGTGTCATTCTGGATCTTTTTAGTCATATATCATATCACATGGTTCAGTCTTCAGTCTTTTCCCATTCAACATTTTAATTCCTATTGTGAATAATGATACAAATTTTATCACTTTTACTCATGCAGCCAAATAGTTATAATATATTAGATAATAAAATCAAGATTTCATCAAATTTCAGAATTCTAATATAATATACCATGTATTTTTAAGATTAAATTTAATAAGAAAATATGAAATATTACCCTTGGATAAACGATAGTGCATTTTTCAGGGTGGAGAGAATTATACAAATCCAGTGTGCTACACTTCTCACTGTACATGATGCCTTCCCATATGTTATCCATTATAGTATAATTTATAACAAATGTAATTATCCTTATGGTACATAGAATTCAAC
This sequence comes from Urocitellus parryii, assembly GCF_045843805.1. Lineage (NCBI taxonomy): Eukaryota > Metazoa > Chordata > Mammalia > Rodentia > Sciuridae > Urocitellus > Urocitellus parryii. Next base: position 43,330,099 of record NC_135533.1, on the reverse strand, counting down.
TACAAAATAATTTTATGCATATACTCTATTGTTCAATTGTTTTCTGTTATTGTTTTCATTCTCATGTGTACTTTTAAAAAATAACTGAACAAAGGTGTGGGGCTTGTTTAATGCTTCTTAAGAACAAGATTTTTCTTATAATATTTTAAAAAGAAACTACCTTAATTCAAGTTGGCAGGTAATTTTTCTTAAGTGTCTACAATGATGAAAGTAGCATTTTATGCTAGGACTCTTGAGACTGTAAACAAACTAAGAATTATGTGGTTGAACTAAAAATTATGAGCTATGGATTCAAAATTTATTTGCATAGACCTGAAAGGCCATTTGAAAGATTGAAAATGATACAATTTTCACCAGCTTTTCCGTTCCTTTCCAACAGGGAATTGGCAGGTCCATTAAAGCCATAAAACTATGTCTGCTGAGAGGGCTCAGATGGAATCCTGGCTGACACACAGTCTGATGCCTGGGAAGCAAGAAGAAGGTCCTTAAAGTAGAGAACCTGAAGAACTTGATATGGTAATTTATATACCAGCAACACCACACTGTAGTCTTAAAAATTCTATCTATTTTTTTGTTTGTTTGATGAGCATGAGTTAATATAGGTGCATCTAAAATGAAATTTTAGAACCTGCTCTGGTATATTTTGAAATGATGTGACAAAAGTCACCTCCTAGGGAACCATATTCTCCTGAATTCACTAAAATATCTGTATCCAGTCCTGATGTTTTAAGGTAAAAGTGTCTAAAATTATCATTTCTGCATTACTAAACATCTCCTAAGATTGAAGCATCCTAATCAGGTATGTCAAGGTGACCATTACACATAACAAAAGATGCTTATTCTCTAACATGATCAGCTAGTCAGACTTAGCCTCTCACTTCCCTCATAATGATTTTCTTCCTGGTCACCTAAGAATCTGACATTTTATTTTGTCATATTTTATTTTTTCTTTTGCATTCTCTCAGGAGACACATTCAGCTCTATTTGGAATTGATTTACAATCTAAAACCTTAAAAAGATTTTTTTTCCTATAAAATATTAATTAAGTTGTGAAAGAAAATCTTCCCTAATGGTTCTGTTCTCTAAAAAACAAAGCAGACAGAAGCTCTTTTCTCCACGGAGGACTTAACCACCATTCTTTTAAAGATGGGTAGTTTGCAACAACCTGAGTAATTTATTTTCCTCATTTTATTGAGCAAAATTTTAAAATCATGGAAAGAGTACTGAACTTAGAATCAGAATATATGATCTTGAATTCATTCTCTGCCACTAGTTTGCTAAAGTCATTTAATCTTTCCAGTATGAATCTGGGTTTTGTTCACTTTTACTTACAAAAACAATATATACTTCCGTTATTGTTATGATAAAAGCAAACATATCATGTAAAGATATAGTGTACACAATTTCTACTTAGAGATATAATTTTCCTGAATAAGATTATGGACTTTTTAATTCATCAGTGTTCAGACATATTTTAGATGTTCACCAAACTTTGACCAATATGGTAACTGATAGTGGTAGTGGGCATATTAAATATGTGTTATTCACAATATTTTATATGTTGAAAAATTATTAGAAAACATCTGAGGAATACTATTTTCTCCCCAAACTTTTTTTCTAAAAACAAATCAAAAATATTTCTTTACAAATAACTAAATTTTATAGCCTGTAATAAAGACTCCAAATCATTAGCAATTAAAGACAACAAATGCAGTTAGTTACATCTGTAAGTCACAGAGAACTGAAAGTTAATTAGAAAAAAATTCTTTATTAGCTCTTACTCTCTTACCCATGCCCCATTATTTCCTTAGTACTTCACCTTCGTAGTGATTACTTCAGTAAACTGAAATGAAAGCAGAAGACAGTAGAAAGATATTGTGATAATCCTGGAATATATGGTACGAGTTGGACCATTTCACATAATAGAGAGAAGGAATTACAGTTTTATACTGGATGTATTTTGGAACAATAACATATTAATAAAATGAGAAGATCTAACTAGAGAGCAGAGAGGTTGACAAAACAATGCAAGGCTAGGCCAGTAGATCTGAGATGCTGTATTTGCCTTCAGTCTTTGCAGCTAAAACTGCTCTTGCACATTCTCAGGGCCTTTGTATAATAAACAGTCTCTTTACCTTTTTCCAATCATCTGGATGTATGATTAAATGGACCACTATTGCTTTATCTATTCGGAGATATGTATCAGTTTCACTGGAGAAGAGCCACACAAAAAATTAATAAAGTCCATGCAACCTTCCTCTGGATCCAGCTACACAAATAATCAATATGCCTATGTCAGACTGTGTTGTACTGACAACATGGCAGAAAAGTAATAGGAATTCCAAGAAGTTCTCCGTGTGATAAGTGAATACTTCATGGTGAAAACTCTTGATCAGGTGAAAATGACATGATGCATAGAGAAGTAGAAGAACAGAAAGGCTTTCCAAATGAATTCTACATGGAGATTAAAGCCTCAGAGACATGAATGACATGAATGGCAAGTTCATTGGATTGTAATGCCCTTTATTAAATTTCAAATCTTTGGTGTTTTGGTTGATTTCTCAATGGCATGGCAGTATAAGATCTAAATTTAGTGGGCACTCCTTTTGCAAGAGTGTCCCATGATTAGTAGAGGATGAGTATTTCTGCCAAATACTTCAATTTAAATTTAAAAAGATGCGTGGTTCAATGAATTGAACTACAGTATTAGAAGTTATAGTTTCTAAGATCTAGAATCAGGGTTTCCACTGTAGTGCAAGAGTGATACTATCCAAGCCAGGAAAGTACATCAGCAATTTTTCAAGAAACTACTATGTGTACCACATCTACTAGGCTCTGTAAAATGTATTTCATTAATGCTAAAGTCAAACACAGGTCCATCTGATATTTTTTCAAACTAATAATGTTTTTTCCACCAGCCTTTTTATTTTAAAAACTCTAAACTCAAACTGGGTGGAGAGGCTTATGACTATAATATCAGCTGCTCAGGAGGCTAAGGCAGGAGGCAAAGCCAGCATCAGCAAAAGCAAGGCACTATGCAACTCAGAACCTATCTCTAAATAAAAAATAGAAAATAGGGCTGGGGATGTGGCTCAGTAGTTGAGTGCTCCTGAATTCAGTCCCTGGTAAACTCTTAAACTCAAGTACTTTTTCTCCTTTTTTTATTTGCTGTTTAAAATCCATATGTAAATAAAATAATAAAAATATGGACATATAGTTTAGTAAATAAAAATTATTTTTCTATTCAATTATTTTAAAGTTAATTGATTTGTAATTTAAGCTACAGAACATTACAGATAATTGCTTCATTCTATCATTAATTTCCACTGGAACACATTTTACTTTGGAAATTATATCTCAAATTTACAAAGTACTCAGCCCCATAACAGCATAGATAGATGCTTATTAAATTTCGTTGTCTATTACTTGCCACCATTTTTATTTTACTAGACATTGTCTGATATACATGAGTTGTTTGATATCTGTAATGATAACAAAATTTCTTAAAGGGAAATACTATCCTCCTTGAAGTCTCTGCTGCATGTGTTTCACATGACAGTTTCTAAAAGTATAAAAGGGTAAAAAGAGCAAGAAATGAACATAGATTAATTTCATGAAACATCTGGAAAAAATGTGATCATCAGAATTAAATTTCTTGAAGACAGTTATTTCCAAAAGTAACATAAGTTTAGATCTGCATGTACAGCTGCCAGTAACCTTGAAGCAACTATTTCTGTCCTTGGGACAGCACACAGAAATGACACTGCCATCTCCTGAAATACCCCAGCCATAATCTGCCAATTGCACATTTTCATTTCTTTTACTTTTTTTTTAACCACCTAGATGTCTTTTTCTCTAGATCCTTCATAAACACTTTCTCTTTAACCACCGCCCCCTACAGATTCTTTTATGCTGTTTCCCAAAGCCTTTATTGTCAACTACATGTGTGAGCTCCAGTTGATTTATGATTTAACACTGCTCAAATTTCCGTTCATTTCTCTGGTCCCCATTAATATGTGTTAGATCTTAAGACAAGCAGGAAATCATGCGGCCCTCATATTTTATGAATAACGGCATTTTGGTTGATCACTCCTGTGACCTGGCTTTCCACATCTAAAGCTCTTCAAATGCCAGTGCTTATCATCAGACATGCTCATATTTTAAATATGTGCAGCGTCCCTATGTATGCAGTGACCTCTTACTTTCCAGGATAAAACTCTGAATTAAATATCTTACTCCTATTTTTTCATAGATATATATCTACCAGCATCTAGCCTGTCCATATTTAGGCATCCTTCCAGGTTCTATATTATTTTACTTTACTAATATAACCATATATTAATGTTCCTACTTTTGTTTCAATTCAGAACAAACAAAATCCTGCTGGTTTTACAAAATTACCAACGATTTCCCCTAATATTCTTTTCTATGCTTCAGGCAAACTGTTTCTAATTCAAGAGTCAGCTTTCTATATTCTGGATACAATGTGCTTTGCAATATTTTCTCCTAGTCAGTAGTTCATCCTTTCATTCTCTGAACTATTCTTTTCATAGAAAATTCCTACCACACACATGAATGTTTACAACAACAATATTTACAATTCCCTAAAATTGTAAATAATCCAAATATATATCAATGAATTAATGGACAAGCAAACTGTGGTACATCCATACAGGGGGATTCTATTCATCAATAAAAATGAATTAAATCTTACTATAGTGACAAATTGAAACTTAAAGGCATTTTGTGAGTGAAAGAAGTCTCAAAAGTTTACACACTATATATTTCTATTAATATTATGTTCTGTAAAAATACAAACAAAATCATTAAATGAAGAATAAATCAGTAGTTGCTAAGGATGGGGGAAGGTTCTGATGCAAAGGGTCAGTATTTGCTAATTCTCTGGTATACTGCAATTGTTCTATATCCAGGTGGAATGTTGATTATAAAACTCTATCAATGTATAAACTCAAAATATTCTATGCCAAAAACAGTGAACATACTTTGTGTGTGTGTGTGTGTTCAAATTAAAAAAAATAGACACTAAGGTGACAGGAAATCAACTTTAATCACAGAATGATGATAACCATCAATGTCTCCTCCATATGGTAGTAAATTCTAAGAAATAATGCAATGCCTTCTAAAAAATAAATATCACATAAACAATTTCTGTATCTTCTGCCCAAATCAAATATCCTGACAATTGCAATTATGCTTAAATTAATTACAAAAAAATTTTGAATTAAAAAATATGTTCATTATCATTATAATAATCATGTAAAATACAGTTTACAAACAATATCACTTTTTCTTTAAGGTGGAATCCACACAAATCATCTCATTTACCTAATGTTGTTGGACTTTGTCTGTTAAAGCTCTGCAACTTTGACTAACTTCTCTTTTCTAGGCTATTATGCCTGGATTTATTTTCTAATTCAATAACTTTTATTTATATTATTTCTTTACACTAAGTCATAAATTAATAAATTCCTTTTTTTGTATATAGCATTATGGTTTACATATGAGGTGTCCCCCAAAAGCTCCTTTGTTAAATCAAGAGTCAAAATGACTAAATTATAAGAACCAGAACCTAATCAGTGAATTAATCCATTTGATGGATTTATATTTTTTTCATGTTTTTTACTGGTACATTGTAATTGTTTATAATACTGGAATTTGTTGTTACATATATGTACCTTCACAGACTATAACAATATAATTTGGCCAATGTAACTCCCTAGTATTTCCCCTTTCTCTCCTCTATTCCTTACCCCTAGTTCCTTTTGTCTACTCTACTGATCTTCCTCCAATATTCATGAGATCCTTCTCCCACCTTTCTTCCACATAAGTGAGAAAAAAAATACAACCCCTAATCACCTGATTTTTGCTAATTTCACTTCACAGAATGTTCTCAAGTTCCATTCTTTTTCCTACAAATGACATAATTTCAGTCTTCTTTATGGCTGAATAAAATGCCATTGTGTATATATCTATCTCACATTCTTTATCCATTAATCCATTGATGGACACTTAAACTGGTTCCCTAATTTGGCTATTGTAAATTGAGCTGCTATAAACACAGGTATGCATATAATACTACAGTGTGCTGACTTTAATTCTTTAGGACAGGTACCAAGAGTGGTATAGCTGGGTCATATAGTGCTTCCATGCCTCATCTTTTGAGGAACCTCCATAGTGATATAGTTTCTATGTGGGTTTATTTTTCTTAGTGTTGATTTATAATATAAATCCTCATGATCTGACAAGATGCAAGGAATTATACTTTTTTGTATATTCTATAAGTTGCTTTGTGGTCTAAAGTATGTTCTGTTTTGGAGAAGATTCTGTGAGCAGCTGAGAAGAAAGTGGTTTTATCTGTTGTTGGATAAAATATTCTATAGATATTGGTTAATAAATTTCATATATTTTTTAGTCTGAAAAGTCTTTGCTGAGTTTATGTCTGAATGACCTATTTATTGCTGAAATCACCCAGTATTATTGTACAGGGGTCTATCTGAGGCCTTAATTCAAGTAGTGTCTCTTTTGTGTAACCAGTGCACCAACATTAGGAGCATTAATATTTAAAATCATTATATTTTCTTGTTAGATCACTCACTTTTTACCAGTATAAAGTGACCTTATTTGTCTCTTCTTATCAATTTTGCTTTGAAGTCTGCTTTGTCAGATGATAGTAGCTACTCTTGCTTGTTTTGGAGTTCCATTTCATAGAATACCAATTTCCATCTTTTCACTTTCAGCTGTCTTTGCATTTTGCAAGCAACATATAGTTAGGTTTTATTTTAAAATTCATTCTGCTGGCCTCTGCCTTTTAATCAGAGAGTTAAGAGCATTTACAATGTAAATATAGAGAAATTTTTATCAATTCCTGCCTTCTTGATTTCTTTCTAATATTTAATTTGGTCTTCTTTCACATTTGCTTAACTAATCCTAGAATGACATTTGTTCACTCCTGAACTCTTGAGTTTGATTTTGATTTTGGGGGTGTATAGTATTTCCATATATTGTCTATAATGCTGACTTAGTACTCATGAATTCTTTTAGTTTCTGCTTGCCTTGGAAGGTTTTTATTTCTCTTCAATTTTGAAAGACAGCTTTGCTGGATATAGCAATATTGATTGACAACTATTTTCTATACATCATTCCAAACCCTCCTGAATTTTGGAGTTTGTGCTGAGAAATCGGCATAAGTTATAACTGACTTGCCTCTAAAAGTGAGCTGACATTTTCTCTTTAGACTTAAAATTCTATGCTTATTCTCTGGGTTAGACAATTGCTGATAATTTATGAACTTTAGGAGGAATGAAGTTATCCTGTTTTGTTTTGTTTTCTTGGAAATTTTTCTGTTATGGTTTCCCTGAAGACAGATTAAAGCTCTGGAACTAAAAGCTTGAAACGAATTTTTTCTCCTTTAAGTTATTCTTGTTGTGTACTTTAGTTCTAGTGATGCAAACAACAAAAGTAAATTCTTATCACAATGAAAGGGCTCAGTAAATGTTTGCTATTTGTTGTTTACTGTCTATTTATTGACACTGGATGATGCAGAGTACATCTTGTTTTTTCTCAAAATGTCCATGAGGGTTCTCTTTGTATTAGTCTTTTCTTTGTTTTTACATGTTCCCATTATGTAAACTCAAATTGACAGCTTAGTATCTCCCATATTTTAATATTTTTATATTGTATATAAGAAAAGTGGCACATTAAATTAATTAATAAATGATCAGAACTCGTATAAATGTTGATTTTATTTATATTTTATTTTTTATTTTTCTATTATATTTTAATATTTTTAATTATTTTAATATTTTTCTATTGTATATAAGAGAAGTGGCACATTAAATTAATTAATAATGATCAGTCCTCATGTATAAATGTTGATTTTAATCAAATGTTTACTGGACATTTAGGTATTGAGCAACAGATGAATAACTGACCATAATTAGTAAAGTATCATAATTTTTTGCACTAACTACTCAGTTTCTAACTACGTTATTTATCAATGTATGGTAGTATCATAATAAGAGATAATGGAGCATAAAAGTAGCCATTATCAAACAAAAATATCTTGGAAAAATAAAAAAAAAATAGCTGTAGCTAATAGTTTCAGCTCAAGTTGACAACATAGGAAAAGTGTAATTTTCCAGGCCCAGTGTAGCACAGCTGTGATCCTAGCAACTCATGAGGCTGAAGCAGGATGGTTGCAAATTCAAGGCCAGCCTCAACAACTAAGTGAGCCTCTCAGCTGCTCTGCAACACCTGTCTCAAAATAAAATATAAAAAGAACTGGGGATGTAGTTCAGTGGTAAAATGCTTTTGGGTTCAATTCCCAGAACAAAAAAAGATAAAGTAGAAGAGGTGGGCAATATGGCAGATCAAGGTGAAGCTACATTTCTCCTACCTCAGCTACCCAGGATGCAAGTAATATGAATACTGGTTCTCCCTGATGCTAAGAGAAGAAATTCCAGAAACTGGCTGTCTACTTTATCCAAACCATTAAACATCTTTGACTCATTAAACAGGTCTAAAAAAATGTTGCCCTCAATTTATCAACATAGGGCAACCAGGAGCCAGAACCCAACCAGGAGCCATCTTGGGACTACAGTGCAAATGGTTCCAACCAGAACTTGAAACCCAGATTCCTGAGTTTGTGGTTAGGTCTGTGTGAACCTATATGAGCCTAGCAATGATTTAATGTAGCCTAAAAAACTCAGGGAAGATCAGAAACTGAGAGCATTTTGCTTGCAGAAACACATACCCTTCCTTCCTCATTCTGTTTCCTGGCTGAAATGACCTAAGCATATTTGTCTACCACACTCTTCTGCCATAATTTTCTGCCTGACCTCAGGCCCAGAGCAATACAACTGGCTGCCCACAGACTGAATCTTCTGAAACCATGAACCAAAATGAATATTTCCTCCTCTAAGTTGTTTATGTCAGGTACTTTGGTCACTGCAACTTAAAGCTGATTAACAAAGTGCAACAGGAAGGGTTGCACAATCAAAGTATGTTATATGCACATATGAAAATATCAGAGATAAATCCATTGTTATATACAATTAATAACTACTAATAACTATAACTTAAAACTTAATGTGGTGCTCACTTCAGCAGCACATGAACTAAAATTGGAACAATACAGAGAAGATTATCATGGTCCTTGCATGAGGATGACATGCAAATTAGTGAAAGAGTGGACAGAAGTTTGTCTGGAAGAACTGAAGTAAAAGTGCCAACAGAACTACTTTACACCTGTAAGCCTAGAAGCAAATTATTCGTGTTCCTACACTATGGCTTTCTGTTCTATAAATGACAATAAACACTAGGGCCACAGATTTACAAAGATATTTAACCAGAAGAGGAAACTAATCCTTCAGTAACATCAGTTTTCCCATCATTCCTTATTATATTCATTCTAGACAGCACCATGCTTTGAGGAATTATTTTTGTATTGAGTTAGCATATTTGAATTTTAGTATCTTTCTAGGACTTTGTGTTTGGACAAGTCAGTGATTCCTAACCAAATTTTTCATATTTTCTATATAAGTTCTTTTGTATTTACTTTTTACCATTTAAGATTTAAACATTTTGTTGTATATAAATATTGCCTTAAAATATTAAACTCTAGTTATTAATATGCATACTTAAGTATTGAACATATGAAGATAACTTACCAAGCCATTATTGAATTCAGTGTTATATAAGTAGTCCACTTGTTAATGATTGATATCAAATGCCGAATGCTAGTTTGAATATCCACAGCAAAATTACACCAACTCCTGAAAGAACCAAGGAAGAATATCTACTAATCCTGTGCTTAATTTATAAATTTTCTTCTCATGGCTACTTTATTATAATTATTTTAAAGAAAAAATAATTGAATGTAGGAAGCTAGAGTTTTGGAAAATAAATGCACTCTTAACCCCTAAACAACAAAGAAAAAAAAAAACTGATCTAATGGCCAGCAAAAAAAAAAAAAAAAAAAAAAAAATCAGGTTCAAAGTGGGGATTTTTTTAATATAATTTTGTTCATTCACTATAAAAACTTAAAAGACTGACATAAGTGATTGCTCAAAACTCCTTTGAATAAGCTTACATGAGAACACTCACTTCATGTTTCATCATCATTGCCACCATCAATTATAGCTCATTACACTGACTCTAAAGAGTAAGAGCCTAGCTTAAAATGCCAACACAGCTGGGAAATATTGTGAAGATTTGGCATGCAGAACACAGATTTAATTTTTGCTACTTTCTATTTGAAGAGATTTTATAGCAAAAAGTAATGTAATAGATGTACTTAACACAGTCATAAAGGAGGCTTAAATTTGAGTTTGCTTATCTTTTGGAATAAAGCCTTTTGGGAAATAACTAAGTACTTTTTTATAGTATGCCTTTTAGAAATTCTTAAGAATAAATAGCTTTTATTAGCAAATTAAATGTGTTAGCTATAAAGTTTATTGTCTTCTAACACAGGAAAAGCTGCTTGAGCACATCTTTTAAAATATTACTTTGGAGGAAATTTGATTTCCCTATATTTGAACAAACTATTTCAAAATGCTGACATTTTGAATTTTACTACAATTTTATCTTTGTATGTGTGTGTGTGCTGAAAAACTAAAGCACCGCCTCTTCAGTCTTGTTCTCTAAACTAAGCTCCACTAATTCATTTGAATTGCTCAGATAAAATAGAACAATAAATTTACATACAAACATATTCACATAGAAAATACACATGAATAAATGATATTTTTGTAAGTATTTTTGTTTAATCTAAAGATTGTCCTCTTAAAAGATCCTTCCCCAAGATACTTTCTGTAAAAGCTAAGAGAATACCACCAAAAGCACTTTTTTGAATGCTAAATGGTTCTCCATGTAACCATGATAAAGAAATGAAGCAATATAAAACTTTACATGTTTTAATATGTGCACATTAACTACCATGTTCCTTTAGAAATCTAAACCGGAGGTGATTTTTTTTTTTTTTTGCCTCCATTCAACAACTGGCAATTATCTAGAGAGATTTTTGGTTGCTATGACTAAGGGAAGAGGAATAAAAATCATATTCCAAAACTTATTTATTCCAATAGAGAATAAAACAATTGATGGAGGTGATGATACAAAATAACCTACACATTAAAAGTGAATTTGGAGGTTGCAAAAAGCTGGGGACATTATTCCCCAGATTCTCTTCAATTTGTAGACATCCCAGGCTGACACAACAAGGAGTCAAGTCATGTTGTATAGAGAAAATGTTAGTACACTTCCTAGTGGGGATGACATATAGCTTATTAAATCAAAAGGTCATAATAAGAAGAATAAACAAGTACTAATGCTCAATGCCCACATTAAGAATGAACTTTTCTCACCAAAGAAGAGAGAAATAGGGCTATTCAATAGAACTTGCCAGAGTTTGGGCACAAATGTACTTGACTGAGGGGCTAAGTAGAGAATAAACCCAGTTCATTTTCCACTTGATTCCACTTATAAAGCTGTATGCGACAGCAAAGGTCACCTAGGGGTTGTGTCTATCCAGACAGGAAGCCTTTTCGAGCTCATCTGTTTTTCTATAGGCTACCAGTTATCAGGCAGTTCCCAAACTAAAAAATAAAAAATAAAAAACTTTCCCTATGTTCATCACCTTCTCTGAATTAAGCAAGGGAATGAAGAGATGGAGGAAAAGGAGCCAGTCAAAATTCCATTCCTTGGGGGTGACTCAAAATGGGATAGGGAAGAAGAGCATGAGAAGAAGACTACCACTAAATAGGGAAGAGAGGTGGGAGGGAAAAACAGGGAGAAGGGGAGTTGCACGGAAGATGGAAGGAGAACCTCATTATGATACAGAATACATATATGATGCTGTGATGAGAAAAAGGAAAAAAATAGTGTGTCACATTAGATTGGATAGAGAGAAAGGATGGGAGAGGAGGAGAGGAGTAAGGAGGATAGGAAGGGCAGCAGAATAGAATTGACAATATGATTGATGTATGTACATTCCATGTATGTATTATATGTCAAAATTCATTCTGTTGTCATATATGACTAAAAAGAAAGAAAGAAAGAAAGAAAGAATTAAAGACCTGAAAAAAATTCCATTCCTTGGCTTACACCCAAAGAACTTAAAATCAGCATACTATAGTGACACAGCCACACCAATATTTATAGCAGCTCAATTCACAATAGCTAAACTATGGAACCAACCTAGATGCCCTTGAACAGATGAACGAATAAAGAAAATGTGGTATATATGCACAACAGAATATCACTCAGCCTTAAAGAAGAATGAAACTCTGGCATTTGCCAGTAAATGGATGAAGCTGGATAATATCATGCTAATCAAAATAAGCCAACATCCCCCTCCAAAAAAAAAAAAAAAAAAACCAAAGGCCAAATAATTTATCTGATAAGTGGATTCTGATCCATTTTGGAGGGTGGGGTAGGAAAGAATGAAGTAAATTTGGATTATGTAGAGGGGAGTAAGGGGAGTGGAGGGGCTGCAGGGAACGGAAAGATAGTGGAATGAGATGGACCTTATTACCCTATATACATGTATGTTGTACTACCAGTGTGACTCTGTACCATGTACAGCCAGAGGAAGGAGAAGTTGTGCTCCATTTGTATACAATGTCAAAATGCATTCTACTGTCATGTATAACTAGTGAGAACAAATTTAAAAATAAAAAATAAAGATTTGTTTTTAAATGTCGTTAAAAGAGTCTTGCTATATTCAGTCAAGGGTTTTGTTATGAAGCCTGGGGAAATTTCTATTATATCTTTTACCTTAGATTTAAAAAAGCTAAACTTGGGATACCCAATGCAAACAAGTGGAAAATGAGAAGACTCAAACAATATGCAGAGCAAACATAATTAAGAGCCATGGGTGAGATGAGGATTGGAAAGCAATGCAAAAAGAGGTATGACATGGAAAGTGGGAAGAGAGGTCCCTGAAAAAAAAGTTGAAATAGCATTAATGATATTTTACATGGTTTTACAGCCACATAAGTAAAAATTTCTTAAGGAATTTAAGAGATAGAATAGACTGAACAGCCAATAAACAAATAGGGCAGATACCCAGAATTCTTCCATAGCATACTAAGTAAACAAGATTTCATAAGAATCACTAAAGAATTTGCTTAATGAAATCATTTGGCTTATACATATGTAGGAACTTTGAACAAAGGTCCTAAACAATGTCAAGAGGATTCCTGTGATTTATAGGGGAAAAAAAGAGGAATTCAATTTGGACTAGAAAAAAAAAAAAGATGATGTCCTATACATATTACCTAAAGTTTTTAACCACATTCTAATTAAAAATGATTTGAGGGAAGTGAAAGCCCCCATTGTAATAGTAGTCATTGGTAAGGAAGCTCAGTCTATACACACAGCAATATAAGAAATTTTTGACACCTTAAATAAAAATAAATTTAATTAAAACTCTGGACCCCCTTTGATCATGCTGATAGTAAATTCAACCAATCACTTTGGTACTCCTTCCCCCTCTGAGAGGCCACAAAGCTAAGCCTTCAGTTATTGGCAATCTGTAATCACAATCATTTCAGTTTACCTGTTCTTCTGTCCTCTACTGATGCTGCACCTAGGACACAGGAACCTTTAGGAAGAATAGGAATCCCAATTTAAAGGGACTAGTGCCTCTCTGGAATACCAAAAAGAAAAAAAAATATGAATCATTCCTAGAATATACATACAACTGCCCTCTTTACAAACTTTGGGAAGTTTTCCTATCTCACTGTGGTCAACAGCCTTCACACTCTGATATTTCCTCTTAAAAAGGTTTAAGAAAAATACAGCTTTGGGGTTCAGTTTCTTCTGCCTTCCACCTTTCCCAATTCTTCAGGCAAGATAACACTATGCCCAGTAACTTACTTAATCTGGGAACCAAGAAAACTAGGGAGAATACACACACAATAATTTCATAGGTTATCCTTTTAAACATCATTCATTTATAAACATACTGAACTATGTGTTTATTTCTTAAGCTGTAACTTTAGTATGTGAGCTCCACCAGGTGGTAAATGCAGATACAGTAACATTAGTATTCAAATCTCAGTGCTCCAGTCACCCAATTGCTAGGCTATGGGAATTGCAGCCTTGTTACAGACCCTCAAGTTATGAGTGGACCTTCATTAAAACAGTATTTATTTAACTGTCCCATATAGTGATAATTGAGCTCCAAAGGGCTAGTCCAATCCTGCAATTTCACTGTCAACCATCATCTTTGCTACAATACTAGAGGATCTGATTTCAAGTGAAGCCTTGAAAATTCACATCATCGAAGTTGACAAAAGCAATGTTACCTTTCAGATCACAAAGAGGTAGTTAATAATATAAAATCTACGTTATTTCTTTTGAAAATATAATGAGTCTTCTGATACATCTGACATAAACAGGAAAGGGGCTATGTTGCTTGAAATGTAAAATATTCTAGTGATTAGTGATAATGGCCCTTTGATTTGTCACCCCAAATAAACCAACGTGGGTTTTCAGAAGTAAGTTTCAGGCAATTTTTAGAGAGGCACTCCTGCTCCTGAAAGGGAAACTACTTTCTCTGGTTCTAATATCATCACCAACAACACAACACTGTTCCAGGAAAATTTCCCAAGTAATGAGGTGACAAGTAGTAAAATTGTTCAGAATTATCCAAATTGTTGTAACTTATTCATCCCTGCTAACTCAGGCTTTATTGCTGAGTTGACAGACTGTTTTCTCCCTTATCTCCACAAACTGTCATTTTACTAGAGCAGTTCTTTAACCATTAAATTGTCTGAAACCAATTGGTGCATGAAGGTCAAAGAATTTCTTCTCCTGGGCTTCATGTCTTCCATGTACATTAAGATATGCAAATGTATATTTGACATTGAGGCACCCACAAGCCCACTTACTAGAAGCATCTAGTCCCCACTATAAATCTGCAGACAAGAAGCTGCTGAACTACAGCACTTTCTGATTCAATGTGCCCCTTCAAGTATTGTTAAATGGGGATGCCTTACAATTAAGATTGTAATTGGTAATTAACTGGAAATAGCCATTACCAAAATTTTCATAAAGGAATTTGCTGATCATTTACCTTTTGTCTATCTACCTGTTCCAGGTTTGTTTTGGCTATTCTGTGCCCTGCCCTATGCTTCACAATCATGAATCCTATTTCAGCCAATTGGAGACATGAGTACATCAGAAAGTGCAAGGAGAAATATGTTTGTCTATTCACCACTATCTAAAAAGTGTTTCCTGGCAGTATTTTCATCTCTCCGTTACTACAATTCCTGTCCTGCATGCTTCATCTAAAAAGACTCCATCTCTCATTGGACTAGTAATAGCATCTAAATGTTCCTAGTCTCTGAATTCCTCAAGTTCCATGTTGATTTTCTTAATCCTGCCATTCTTCACTGAATCCCATCTTTATTAAAGTCTCATATATTATCTGAGTTTAATTTTATTTCCTTCTAGAACTCTGATTTTTATAATGGATATTGGACATTTTACACATTACATGTGTTTTTAATCTTTTCATTCATATAGTAATTTAGTTTTCTCAAGCTACACTTGTAGGTGAAATTCTCTATAAACAGTGCCCATCCCAAAAGAACCAATCAGAAAGACAACTCACTATACTACCCACTACCATTAAAGCAGCCATAATTCAGCAGTTAAAGGATTAGCTTCTATGTTACCAAGATTAATGGGGAACATTAATAATGAGATCTCTTAAAACTTTCTACAATATAGGATGTTCACTAATGCCAATAAAATTAATCTTAGCATTATATCATTTTCCATGAACAATCATTCCTGCAGCTGATATGTCTGTCACATCACTGTTATTTTCAATATGCAATAGGACTGGAGATTTATGAGACAGTTTACAGGACCAACAGGTTATGCTGAGCTCAGCAGTGCTGGTAAGCAAAAAGAAATATGAAGGCAGCATTTGCTCTTTACACAAAAATCTAAGCATATTTCCCTCCTGTTTAAATTTGTTCACCGAAACCATTTTCTACACATAAGTGAACTGTAACAATGCTTGGAATGTGCTCCTTCATTCCTACCCAGTGCAGACAAGATGAGAACCATGTTTACATAAATAAAAAGCAACAGACCATGTACTTGCTATCCTTTTTAATGCCTTTCCCCATGAGTGTATATGTGGAGGTATAAAGTTCTGCTTCATACTAAGCAGTGGAATGGAATATTGATGGAATTTGCTGACTTCCAGTTCGGTGATGAAATGTTTCAGCACAGAACACCAAGACCATATTCTTCTAAATTCAGAAAGTTTAACTTCAGGTTACCAGTTAGTTATAGAAACCACAAAAGTAATTGGCTGAGAAGAAAAACACATTAAAAGCAACCCCAATACTATACATTTTTCCAACTGTATTATTTTTTTATTAGTTACATATGACAGTATAATGATCTTGTCATATCATACATTTGAATCAAATGGGGTATAATTTCTCATTTTTTTTTGATTGTACAGGTTGCAGAATCACATTGGTCATGCAGTCACATATATACATAGAGCCATAATAATGTCTATTTTATTCTGCTGCCCTTCCTATCCCCCTTCCTCTCCCCTCCCCTCCCATCACTTCTCTCTACCCAATCTAATGTGACACACTTCTATTTTTTTCTCCCCTCACAACATCATACATGTATTCTATATAACGATGAGGGTCTCCTTCCATCTTCCGTGCAATTCCCCTTCACCCTCCTTTGCCCTCCCACCTCTCTTCCCTATTTAGTGGTAATCTTCTTCTCATGCTCTTCCTCCGTATCCCATTTTGAGTCACCCCCCTTACATCAGAGAAGACATTCGGCATTTGTTTTTTAGTGGCTAACTTCACTTAGCATAATCTGCTCTAATGCCATCCATTTCCCTGCAAATGCCATGATCTTGTTATTTTTTAGTGCTGAGTAATTTCCATTGTGTATAAATGCCACATTTTTTTTTATCCATTCATCTATTGAAGGGTATCTAGGTTGGTTCCACAGTCTAGCTATTGTGAATTGTGCAGCTATAAACATTGATGTGGCTGTGTCCCTGTAGTATGCTCTTTTTAGGTCTTTTGAATCACTGTCTCTCACCATGCACAAAGTAAACTCAAAATGGATCAAGGAGATAGGACTCAAACCAGAGACTCTGCGTCTAATAGAAGAAAAAGTTGGCCCTAATCTCCATCACATGGGGGCAGGCCCCAAATTCCTTAATAAGACACCTATAGCACAAGAGTTAAAACCAAGAATCAACAAATGGGATGAATTCAAACTAAAAAGTTTTTTCTCAGCAAGAGAAATAATATGTGAGGTAAATAGGGAGCCTACATCCTGGGAACAAATTTTTACCCCTCACCCATCAAATAGAGCTCTAATCTCTAGAGTATACAAAGAACTCAAAAAGTTAAAACAACAACAACAACAAAAATAACCCAATCAACAAATGGGCCAAGGACCTGAACAGACACTTCTCAGAAGAGGATATACAATCAATCAACAAATACATGAAAAAATGCTCACCATCTCTAGCAATAAGAGAAATGCAAATTAAAACTACTCTAAGATACCATCTCACTCCAGTAAGATTGGCAGTCATTATGAAGTCAAACAACAACAAGTGCTGGTGAGGATGCAGGGAAAAAGTACACTCATACATTGCTGATGGGACTGCAAATTAATGCAGCCAATTTGGAAAGCAATATGGAGATTCCTTGGAAAGCTGGGAATGGAACCACCATTTGACCCAGCTATTCCCCTTCTCGGACTATACCCAACTGTATTCTCCTCAGTAAAAAGTTTAGTTATAGTCGGTGCACCAGAAGAGTTATAGAACTCCTTTGGTATGGAATCCAAACTTAAAATACAACACTACAGCTTATTTATTTTTAAAAATCTGGATAGATTAAAACATTTTTAAATGCTTTGAGAATTTGTAAAGAGAATAAACTTGTAAGTAAAAGGAAAACAAAAGTTGTTGAGGCATGACTAAGGCTTCTAAAATTTACCCTGAATTCCCTATAAGTCAAATTGATAGTGAAGTCTGAGAGATTCCTCAAATAAGTGGTCATGTTACCTCCACTTCTAAAGGAATTTTTCCCTTATATGCTAATTGTAGATTCAGGATCTTAGGCAAAACACTTTTTACCCAGACTTGGATCTACAAATGTATTTTAAATATTTCAGCCATTTCAAAATAGAAAATATAACTAAGGCCCTCCCTATCTTTCTATTATAATGTTATGTTATATATATATATATATAAAACTATTGATTAAGGAGATTTAGATACATTATATCTTTGAAGCATATAGAAACAGAAACTGAAATAAAATATGTGCTTCAAATTTAAATAAAACTATCTTATAATCTATATGTATAGTACAAAGATTTATTTTTACAGATAGAAAAGCTAATTTAAATCATTATTTACTGAGTACTACATAATCAGGTTATATATTATACTACTAGACACCCTAAGGGACCCAAAAAATAAAGCATTACTACTCAAAAAGATGTTCTTACATATATAAGATATATTCTTATAAAATTATTAAATATGTGATAGTATGTGACTATGATATAATAGTATGTTGCTGCGAGATGATGTTCAAGTTTAGGCTTTCAACCAGGCATTCACACTCTTGATTCAGTATAAATAGCTGCTCTCCACCCTCTACACACTTTCCAGACTGCCAGAGCCCCTCCAACATTGTTCATATTTCCTGACGTCTGTCATCACATTCTCCAGTGAAAATAAGCCCTCTTCACAGCAGCTTCTGTTTTTCCAAACTTTCAGTTCAAAGATCTTACAGTAATACCTTGATCAAGCAGGATGAGACTGTGACAAAATCATACTTCTACCCTGAACATTAACTTTCAGTGAAAATAGATTTTCTTCAAGCTTTTAGTTCATTTTCTTTCCTTTCTTCTTTTTATTAATTTCTTTTTACAATGGCTGGCTACATATTACTGTAGATTTATATTGAGTAATCCTTTAATTATAGCTTGAACTTATAAATTGAAATTAATTTCAAAATCTTATTTTCTAGTAATTAAAGACAGAAGTAAAAACCCTGTTATAGAGTAGCTTATCCATCTATTATTTAACTTAAATCAATTCTGGAAGCAGATCACATTGTAAATGAAACTGAGTCTCAGAGTTAAAAACTTAAGTGATTTCAGAGCTCAGAAATGGCAGGACATGAATTCAACTCAATTCTCTAAATGAAAAATTGGATTGCTCCTACCAGTCATTTAGTCAGGGTTCAGGCTTTTCCAAGACTGGTAGTTGGCTTTTTTCATGGCCTTTTCCTGAAGGTTCATGTGCTGATGAGAACCATGACAGAATGACAACATAAATACAAACATATTCAGAACCAATATAGCCCAGTGGCTCTTAGGAAAGAATTAAGTCAACATCTCTAAACATGTATGAGAGTTTATGGTCTTACAAATTAGAGAAATTACACAGAAGGATCTAGCGCTCTCCGCGCTCTCTCTCTCTCTCATTGTTGTTGTTATTTTTTTTGTTTGTTTGTTTTTTAAACTCGGATAAATAGGTACTGAACACCTGAAAATAATAGATATCGATTAGTCTTGCCTAGGGTAATTCTTCAGGCCTAAATAATCCCCATAAGTTTGAAATTCTGGTTGAAAATACTCAATCTTCATAGTACAAATGCTATACTTCCAAATAATGTAAGTTTTGCCTGGTCCACTGGTACAGACCTTTAATCCCAGAGACTGTGGAGGCTGAAGTAAGAGGATTACAAATTCAAGGTCAGTCTCAGTAATTAGTGAGATCCAACACAACTCTGTCTCAAAATAAAAACTAAAAAGGACTGAGGATGTAGTTCAATGGTAAAGAGCTCCTGGAATCAATCCCCAGAACAACAACAAAAAAAAGTGCAATTCAAATAATGTAAGTTTTATTAGAAAATAAAGTTACATTTCATTCATATATTCCATACTTACATTTGATTTTTTATACATCTCAATAATATTAAGTAAAATTGGAAAATGAACATTTCATATGCAATTACAATTTACTCAATTTTAGTTAATACATCTAATATAGGCTTGAGAAGAAAAGAGTATTCTTCTATAATGTATAAATTATAATATATTCAGAAGGACATAAAACTACATTATGAAATCGGTAGTTTATCTTCATATTTTTCACAAAAAGGAGAAAACTCTCCAATGTTAATTTTAGAAAAAAGTATTACTTGATCAATACCTATAAACTATGATAAATAATATATAAATTAATTTTTAAATTAATTTGAAAAATATTATTCCTGATACATGAGTCATGAATCATCAATTTTATTTGTGAAGCTCAGATGCCACCTATTGTTTAGAAAAATAAGTACATCATGTTTTAGAGTTCTATTTTTGCTAAAAATTTTCATGTCTTTAGATAAATAAAATTTTGTACATATATAATAGCGACTGGCTTTACAAGTATGCAGAATAGTTAAGCTATTTCAAAGACATAACACTATTGAATGAAGCTCTCTAAAATTAATATTATGTTGGAAAAAGTAAACTATTCTTCAGTACTTGTACTTTCAGAAGAGTGAAGTGTGTTTTGCTCTAGTAATTTTTAAAATATGTATACATTGTTTATTTAAACTTCTAATGTCATTGTGAATTAACATGCAGTTGAAAAAAATAAAACAGAGAAATCTCATTTACCCTCTACCTGATCTTCCCCATGTAAAATACCCAGGATAATGACATTGATACAGTCAAGATAAAGAACTTTTGATAAGTTTAATTTGTCAAATTTTCCTTTAATAAACCATTCTTTTGTTATCAAATCTAAGAACTCTTTTTTCTAACCCTAGAGACTAAAGACTTTCTCCTACATTTTTATATAAAGTTTATGGTTATATTTTATATGTTTAAGTCCATGATCCATTCTGAATTCATTTCCATACAAAGTGTGAGAATCGGATCAAAGGTCATACTTTTTGGTCAACAGATATACAATTGTTCAATCACCATTTTTGAAAACCCTTTTTTACCTTTGACAAAGGCCAGGCATATTGGTGTGGGTCTATTTTTGAGTTCTCTCATTGTTTCCACTGATCTATGTATTTATCCCTACACCAATACTACGCATGGACTAGAGCAACAATATAGTGAATCTTTAAATAAGGTAAATGAGTCCTCCCATTTTATAGCTCTTCTAGTTCCTCTGCCTTTCCATATGAATTCTAGAGAAATTTTGTCTATAGCTACCAAAAAGGTCTTTCTGAGATATTGGTAAGATTGCATTAAACCCATATACCTATTTTATGAGAATTGCCATGATGAATATTTCAATGTACAAATGTTTATTGCAAATTTTTATGACTCATTATTTTGTAGTTTACTGCATACAAATCCCATACATGTTTTCACTTATAAGTATTTCAAGCATTTCATTTCTGAGATAGTATTTTAAATTTTGACCCACATGTTCATTGCTAGTATATACAAATAAAATTTATTTTTATGTTTATCTCATTTATCTTGTTGACAAACTCATTTATCTGGTAAAGTTTTTTTTTTATTTTCAGATTCTCTGGGAATTTAAATGTAGAATATAATTGCAAATAAATACTTTTATCAACCTCCCCCCCCCCCGCCAATCTATATGGTTCTTAGTCCCCTTTCTTGTTTTTATTACACTGGATAGAACTTTTAACACTATGCTGAACAAGTGAAGCCAGCTAAATCTGAAATTTGTTTGCTTTTTGAAGGCATTTAGCAACATATCTTTAATAGGTGGAGGGCTATAGATACTGCATATTTATTCTTGAATGAGCTTTAGCAGTTTATATTTTTTAATGAATTTATAAATTTCATCTATAAATCAAATTTATTGGTATAAAATTGGTGATATTGTTTCCTTATAATCCATTTAATGTCTGTATAATCTTTAATAATAATGCTTCATTTTTTTCTAATATTTTTGTGTTTTCTATTTCCTTGATCATTCTGACTATAGATTTAGTAATCTTAATTTCATTGATTTTTCACTTTCTTGCTACTTGTTTTATTGATATTTGCTAATCATTTCTTTCTTCAGTTTTCCTTTGTGCCTTTTTCATGCAGTTTTTTAACTCATTAGGTCCCCAAATTTCAATTCTGTGAATATTTCAACCAAGTTGAAACAGGTGCATTAAGAAATTGGAAATCATAATTTAGAACTCTTAATTTTATTTTTTCCCATATATGTTAAATATATATTTTTATTTATTTCCATGTATATATGAAAATATATTTTCAAATACTCTTATCATTCATTTATTACTTTTTTCAAAAGAAGAGAGCTTTCAAAGTATAATCATTTCAAAGTTAACATAAGCAGTTTATTTCTTGCCCCATTTAAGTTTTTATAAGTGTTTCACATTTGGGATGATGTGACAAAAGTGGGTTAAGATAAAATCATAAACTGTTCCTCTGAGACAGTTCTTCTTAAAAGATATAAGCACTAAACATATAAGTTATAACTGTCCCTCTAAACACTATTTACGTGCTCCTTTTATGTAGCTGCTTCAGAAGCATCCCACAAATTTAAAGCATTCTGTTTTCTTCTTCTTTTAATTGAATTTGTTCTTTAATTTACCTTGTAATTCCTTTGACATATGGCTAAAAATAATGTTGTTTGGTTTCCAAATATTGATTTTCCAGATACCTTTTCATTAATTTCAAGATTAATTTCATTGTTGTCACAGAATATACCTGTGATATTTTGATCTTTGTAAATTTGTTGAGATTTATGATTTGACTCATAATATGCTCTATCATGGTTATGTTAGTTTTCCATCACCATATCAAATAACAGATAATCAACTTATACAAGGCAAAGGTTTATTTTTGCTCACAGTTTTTAAGGTTTCATTCTATGATTGGCTTTGTTGATTTGGGACTTGTGATGAAGCAGCATGGCTGAATAAAACTGCTCACCTCAAGATGAAAAGTAAAAGAGAGGAAGAGGAGATGTTTGAGGTCCTATACTCCCTTTCAGTGGCTTAATGACCCAAAGACTTCTCACTAGGTCCCACCTCTTAAAAAATTCCAACAGCCACGCTGGGGAACAAGCATTTAGTTCAGAGTTTGGGGGGATATATACACTATAGCACTGGTGAATATTTTGTATGCCCTTTGGGAAAAGAAAAATATCTTCTGCTATTGCTGGGTATAGTGTTCACTAATGTCAGATATGGTACGTTGGGTGAGAGTGATTTAAAGATTTCTGTATATGTACTGATATTGTTGTGGGCTTGTTCTATCAATTACTGAAAAAAAAAATTTGAAAACTAAAATCACAGTTTGTCTGTATTTTCAATTCTATGTTTTAGTTAATATATTTTAAACATTTCTTGCTAATAAACATATATTTATGGTTGGATATTGTATAAGTCTTTTTTTTTACTGAAATCAAAATACCTGAGAAGAACAACTTAGAGGAGAAAAATTTATTTGGGACTCATGGTTCATAGTTTTCAGTCCATGGTCAGATGACTCCAGGTGAGACAGAACATCAGGGTGGAATGGCATGGTAGAGGAAAGCTACTCAGCTCATGGCCTCAAAGAAGCAGAGAGAAAGAGCATCCAGGGACAAAATATAATCCCCCAAGGAGTTGCCCCCACAGTGAACTACTTCCTCTAACCACATCCCACTTGTGACAGTTAGTACTTACTACTCAATTCAAATTATTAATTCATCAAATGGATTTATCTACTGATTAAGTTACAGTTCTCATGATCTAATTAATTCACCTCCTACATTGTCCAACATGAGCTTCTGGAGGGATACCTCAAACCATTGCAGAGGTCTTCTGCATTAAACAATACTATATCATTATGCAATACTACTGGTTATTCTTGGTAATATTTCTTGCTTGGAATGTACCTCATGAATATTAACATAACTAATTTTAATTAGTATGTGCCTGATGTATTTTTTTTTCAATTTTCTTGCTTTTAACTGATTTCTCTTTATTCTAAGGGAATGTTTTATAAAGACAATATAGAATCAGTTCTTGCTCTTGTATATAATGTAAACATTTTCTATCTTTTAATAAAACTAGAGTGTTGAGATACATTTAATATGATTTACATTTAACATAATCATTGATATTTTTGCATTTGAAACTACAATTATTTTGCTTATTTTCTGTTCATCTTCCCACTTCTTTGAACTTTTCTCTTTTCCTCTATTCTTTTGAAAAAGCTACATATTTTTTAATGAATTCATCTTTTGACTACAATATTTTTTAAAAATTGTGGCTAGTTTGGATTGGATGGATATCTTATCACAGTTTATCTTCTAATAATATTAAACCACTCTACATGTAGCATAATAATTTTATAAAGTATACTTCTATGACCTTTCTTCCCTGCTTTATCATTCATCACTGTATGATTTTTACATATTTGCATATGCTACCAATTCCTTAAACTGTAAAACTTATCTACTCACATTTGACCTTTTTACCCTTCTGTTTTTGCATATATTTAATTTTCTCATCTGTTATCATATTCCTTCTGCCTAAAGAATATCATTAAACATTTTACAGTCACTGGAATTTTTCTGCTTTTCTTTGTATAAAAAAAGACTCTTTTCCTTATGTAATGAAAATCATTATGCCTTCATTTTTGAAAAACATTAAATGTGTATATAATTCTAGATTGACTCTTTAAGGAGTCTTAAAAATGTATATGTAGTTTCTAAAAAGAAGACTGCTATAATTTTTTTCTTTGCTAACCTTCTAAGTAAACTTTCTTTATTCTCAAACTGCCTTGTGTTACAGATAAAGACCAATTTCAAAAAATATTTGTGATCTCTAAATTTTCACAAATGTACTTAATCACAGTCATTCATAAGTAGTTTTGATCTTCATGTAGTACAAAAGCACTCTTAAAATTAATTACTTACCACAAAAATATACATAAATGTGATAATTACAAATGTGACAGACTTGTTCTACATCTTTCAATATGATACACTATTAATTTCAATATTTCTAATTAGCAATTCCAGTTGAATTCACAAAGAAAATATCACTGAGATTTCTGACTATTTTTAAGATACTTATTTGAGTATCAATTATGTTAGTTGTTTAAAAGTGATGGAAACTGATTCCTTTGATAGTATCAATTTTTATTTTCTCATTGAATGTATATACCTCTAAAAATAAGGAGGAATTAATACATTTATTATTATAATATAGTCATACCTTTGATCTTAAACATACAAGGCTGAAGCTATGTGTAAGTCAAAATTGAATATGTTTTGCTGTTGCTGTTTTTATAACTCAGTGGCTTAAAAACAAAGATTTACTTATGATCATGCTGGATGTCCACTGCAGGTTGGCTAACCATCTACTCTATATCATAAACTCCACAATCCCAAACCAGAGCAACTGACAATACCAAGTCTAACATCAAAGAGGTGGCAACACAGTCCTGAAATATAACCCAGTTATTTCAGTTAAATTTATTTATATACAAAAATTTACCTGCTCAAGACTGACTCTTTAAATATAATCCCCTGCAATTTGTTATTGCCTAATCTTTTACCACATGACAACAAGGTAGAGATAATTTTTTTAAAATCCCCTAAATTAATGAAACTGAATACTTTTCAGAAACTCCAGGAAATATATGTCAGAATAACAGCTGTCAAGACTATCATCTAAACTGAAAATTTGCAATTACACATGTGTTTTGATTCCTGATGGCATCACAGACCTCTGTGAAGATAGTAAAGTAGCCGGAAGCTGTGGCACACACCTATGATCTCAACTGCTTGTGAGGCTGAGGTAGGAGGACTGCAGGTTCAAAGCCAGCCTCTGTAAC
Source organism: Urocitellus parryii (assembly GCF_045843805.1). NCBI lineage: Eukaryota > Metazoa > Chordata > Mammalia > Rodentia > Sciuridae > Urocitellus > Urocitellus parryii. The sequence goes on along the minus strand of NC_135533.1, from coordinate 43,304,212 downwards.
TTAGTGTGGCCCTAAGCAGTTTAACAAAATCCTGTCTCAAAATTAAAAAAAAAAATTAAAAATTAAAAAATTGGTTTGAGATGTTCTTCAATGTCTAAGTACCTCTGGGTTCAATCTCAACTACAAAATAAATTAAAAATTTAAAAGTTTTTTAAAAAGATGGTAAAGTAAAAGTTATATTTAAACCACAGAAATATTAGACAATGTCAAGTTAATCATTTAATCTTTCCTATTCAATTCCAAATTAAGAACTTAATATAAGAATATGGTAATATACTTTTTACTTTTATAAGGATCACAGTATTTTTTCTTCTTCCGTTTGTCATTTTTCTAAGATAGTAGAATTTAAAGTTTTTTTCTTATTACTTCTGAATCAGTAATTGTTAAAACCTAGGGGGAGAGTGTCAATAGCCAGAAAACTCTGAGTGTACATGTCATTCCAGTATCACTGATTACTATATAAAACATGAATCCACCATTTCTCCATATTTCATAGTTTTCCAAAGGCTGTTGACTTTATAGAATTCATAGCATGGCAATCATTCCTATTAGCTTGTTATAGGTATCTAAGACATGCTGCTAACTTTGTGAAGTTTGATATATTTTGTTCATATTCAAACATATGTCCACATATAATCTTACATATATAAATATATTAACACTCAAATAATTGAAAGTATTACTAGTAGTAGGATCCTCCATTGTAGCTTGTGAAGTCCTGAAAAAATATAAACAAAACTAAGACCAATTTAGCTGGCAGATCACAACATACTTTCTTTTTTTTTTTTTTTTTTTATTTTATTGGTCGTTCATAACATTACATAGTTCTTAATACATCATATTACACGGTTTGAATCAAGTGGATTATGAACTCCCGCTTTTACCCCGTATACAAATTGCTGTATCACATCAGTTTCCCTTCCATTGATTGACATATTGCCTTTCTAGTGTCTGATGTATTCTGCTGTCTGTCCTATTGTCTACTATCCCCCCTCCCCTCCCCTCCCCTCCCCTCCCCTTTTCTCTCTTTACCTCTTCTACTGTAAATCATTTCTTCCATTTGTATTCTCTTGACTTACCCCTCCTTTCCTCTTATATGACATTTTGTATAACCCTGAGGATCGCCTTCCATTTCCATGCAATTTCCCTTCTCACTCCCTTTCCCTCCCACCTCTCATCCCTGTTTACTGTAAATATTCTTCTCAAGCTCTTCATCCCTACCCTGTCCTTGTTTACACCCCTTATATCAAAGGAGTCATTTGGTATTTGTTTTTTAAAGATTGACTAGCTTCACTTAGCATAATCTGCTCTAATGCCATCCATTTCCCTCCAAATTCTATGATTTTGTCATTTTTTAATGCAGAGTAATACTCCATAGTGTATAAATGCCACATTTTTTTTATCCATTCATCTATTGAAGGGCATCTAGGCTGGTTCCACAGTCTTGCTATCGTGAATTGAGCTGCTATGAACATCGATGTAGCAGTGTCCCTGTAGCATGCTCTTGTTAGGGCTTTAGGGAATAGACCGAGAAGGGGAATAGCTGGGTCAAATGGTGGTTCCATTCCCAGCTTTCCGAGAAATCTCCATACTGCTTTCCAAATTGGCTGCACCAATTTGCAGTCCCACCAGCAATGAACAAGAGTGCCCTTTTCCCCGCATCCTCTCCAGCACTTATTGTTGTTTGACTTCCTAATGGCTGCCAGTCTTACTGGAGTGAGATGGTATCTTAGGGTAGTTTTGATTTGCATTTCTCTGACTGCTAGCGATGGTGAGCATTTTTTCATGTACTTGTTGATTGATTGTATGTCCTCCTCTGAGAAGTGTCTGTTCAGGTCCTTGGCCCATTTATTGATTGGGTTATTTGTTATCTTATTGTCTAATTTTTTGAGTTCTTTGTATATTCTGGTTATTAGGGCTCTATCTGAAGTGTGTGGAGTAAAGATTTGTTCCCAGGATGTAGGCTCCCTGTTTATCTCTCTTATTGTTTCTTTTGCTGAGAAAAAACTTTTTGGTTTGAGTAAGTCCCATTTGTTGATTCTATTTGTTAACTCTAGCGCTATGGGTGTCCTATTGAGGAATTTGGAGCCCGATCCCACAGCGTGTAGATCATAACCAACTTTTTCTTCTATCAGATGCCGTGTCTCTGATTTAATATCAAGCTCCTTGATCCATTTTGAGTTAACTTTTGTGCATGGCGAGAGATAGGGATTCAGATTCATTTTGGTGCAAATGGATTTCCAGTTTTCCCAGCACCATTTGTTGAAGATGCTATCCTTCCTCCATTGCATGCTTTTAGCCCCTTTATCAAATATAAGATAGTTGTAGTTTTGTGGATTGGTTACTGTGTCCTCTATTCTGTACCATTGGTCCACCCGCCTGTTTTGGTACCAGTACCATGCTGTTTTTGTTACTATTGCTCTGTAGTATAGTTTGAAGTCTGGTATCGCTATACCGCCTGATTCACACTTCCTGCTTAGTATTGTTTTTGCTATTCTGGGTCTTTTATTATTCCATATGAATTTCATGATTCTTTTATCAATTTCTACAAGATATGCTGTTGGGATTTTGATTGGCATTGCATTGAACTTATATAGAACTTTTGGTAATATCGCCATTTTGATGATGTTAGTTCTGCCTATCCATGAGCAGGGTATGTTTTTCCATCTTCTAAGGTCTTCTTCTATGTCTTTCTTTAGGGTTCTGTAATTTTCATTGTATAAATCTTTCACCTCTTTTGTTAGGTTGATTCCCAAGTATTTTATTTTTTGGGGGGATATTGTGAATGGAGTAGTTGTCCTCATTTCCGTTTCAGAGGATTTGTCGCTGATATACAGGAATGCCTTTGATTTATGCGTGTTGATCTTATATCCTGCCACTTTGCTGAATTCATTTATTAGCTCTAATAGCTTCTTTGTAGACCCTTTTGGGTCTGCTAGGTATAGAATCATATCATCTGCAAATAGTGATAATTTAAGTTCTTCTTTTCCTATTTTTATCCCTTTAATTTCTTTTGACTGTCTAATTGCTCTGGCCAGTGTTTCGACGACTATGTTGAACAGAAGTGGTGAGAGAGGGCATCCCTGTCTTGTACCAGATCTTAGAGGGAATGCCTTCAATTTTTCTCCATTCAGAATGATGCTGGCCTGTGGCTTCTCATAGATTGCTTTTACAATGTTGAGGTATGATCCTGTTATCCCTAATTTTTCTAGCGTTTTGAACATAAAGGGATGCTGTACTTTGTCGAATGCTTTTTCTGCATCTATTGAGATGATCATATGGTTCTTATTTTTAAGTCTATTGATGTGGTGAATAACATTTATTGATTTCCGTATATTAAACCAGCCTTGCATCCCAGGGATGAATCCTACTTGATCATGATGTATAATTTTTTTGATATGTATTTGAATCCGATTCGCCAGAATTTTATTGAGGATTTTTGCGTCAAGGTTCATTAGAGATATTGGTCTGTAGTTTTCCTTCTTTGATGTGTCTTTGTCTGGTTTCGGAATCAGGGTGATGTTGGCCTCGTAGAATGAATTTGGAAGTTCTCCCTCTTTTTCTATTTCCTGAAATAGCTTGAAATGTATTGGTGTTAGTTCCTCTTTAAAGGTTTTGTAAAACTCTGCTGTATACCCATCCAGTCCTGGGCTTTTCTTAGTTGGTAGTCTTTTGATGGTTTCTTCTATTTCCTCTATTGTTATTGGTCTGTTTAGGTTGTCTATATCCTCCTGGCTCAATCTGGGCAGATCATAGGACTCAAGGAATTTATCTATGCCTTCACTATCTTCTATTTTATTGGAGTATAAGGATTCAAAGTAATTTCTGATTATCTTCTGTATTTCTGAAGTGTCTGTTGTGATATTGCCTTTTTCATCCCGTATGCTAGTAATTTGGGTTCTCTCTCTTCTTCTCTTCGTTAGCATGGCTAAGGGTCTGTCAATTTTATTTATTTTTTCAAAGAACCAGCTTTTAGTTTTGTCAATTTTTTCAATTGTTTCTTTTGTTTCAATTTCATTAATTTCAGCTCTGATTTTAATTATTTCTTGCCTTCTACTTCTTTTGCTGTTGTTTTGCTCTTCTTTTTCTAGGATTTTGAGATGAAGTATGAGATCATTTATTTGTTGGTTTTTTCTTTTTTTGAGGAATGAACTCCAAGCAATGAATTTTCCTCTTAGAACTGCTTTCAATGTGTCCCATAGATTCCGATATGTTGTGTCTGTGTTTTCATTTAACTCTAGGAATTTTTTAATTTCCTCCTTGATGTCTTCTAAAACCCATTGATCACTCAGCAACCTATTGTTCATTCTCCAGGTGATGCTTGATTTTTCCTTTCTTCTTTTATCATTGATTTTCAGTTTCATTCCATTATGATCAGATAAGATGCATGGTATTATCTCTACCCCTTTGTATTGTCTAAGAGTTGCCCTGTGACATAGTATATGGTCTATTTTTGAGAAGGTTCCATGTGCTGCTGAGAAAAAAGTGTAGCTACTTGATGTTGGGTGGTATAGTCTATATATGTCAATTAAGTCTAGGTTGTTAATTGTGTTATTGAGTTCTATAGTTTCCTTATTTAACTTTTGTTTGGAAGATCTGTCCAGTGGTGAGAGAGGTGTGTTGAAGTCTCCCATGATTATTGTATGGTGGTCTATTAGACTCTTGAACTTGAGAAGAGTTTGCTTGATGAACACAGCTGCACCATTATTTGGGGCATATATATTTATGATTGTTATGTCTTGTTGGTGTATGGTTCCCTTGAGCAGTATGAAGTGTCCTTCTATATCCCTTTTGATTAGCTTTGGCTTGAAATCTATTTTATTAGATATGAGTATGGACACTCCTGCTTGTTTCCGCGGTCCATATGAGTGATATGATTTTTCCCAACCTTTCACCTTCAGTCTATGAATATCTTTTCCTATCAAATGCGTCTCCTGTAGACAGCATATTGTTGGGTCTTGTTTTTTGATCCATTCTACTAGCCTGTGTCTCTTAATTGGTGAGTTTAAGCCATTAACATTTAGGGTTATTATTGAGATATGGTTTGTTCTTCTATCCATATTTGTTTATTGATGTTACTAAACCTGATTTGTTATCCTCTTTGACTACTTTCCCCCCTTTACTGTCCTACCTCCCATTGTTGGTTATCAATGTTATTTTCCATTTCCTCTTCCTGTAATGTTTTGCCAAGGATTTTTTGAAGAGATGGTTTTCTAGTTGCGAATTCTTTTAACTTTTGTTTATTGTGGAAGGTTTTAATTTCATCTTCTAACCTGAAGCTTAATTTCGCCGGATACACGATTCTTGGTTGGAGCCCATTGTCTTTCAGTGTTTGAAATATGTTATTCCAGGATCTTCTAGCTTTCAGAGTCTGTGTTGAGAGATCAGCTGTTATCCTGATTGGTTTACCCCTAAATGTAATCTGCTTTCTTTCTCTTGCAGCTTCTAAAATTCTCTCCTTATTCTGTATGTTGGACATCTTCATTATAATGTGTCTAGGTGTGGATCTCTTATGATTTTGCACATTCGGCGTCCTGTAGGCTTCTAGGATTTGGGATTCTGTCTCAATCTTCAATTCTGGGAAGTTTTCTCGTATTATTTCACTGAATAGACTGTTTATTCCTTTGGAATGGAGCTCTGTGCCTTCCTGTATCCCAATGACTCTTAAATTTGGTCTTTTGATATTGTCCCATAATTCTTGGATGTTCTGCTCATGGTTTCTTAGCAGACTTGCTGAGCTGTCTATGTTCTTTTCCAGTTGAAATACTTTGTCTTCATTGTCTGATGTTCTCTCTTCTAAGTGATCTACTCTGCTGGTAGTATTCTCAATTGAGTTTTTAAGTTGGTTTATTGTTTCCTGCATTTCTAGAATTTCAATTTGTTTGTTTTTTATTACCTCTATCTCCCTGTGAAATTGATCTTTTACTTCCTGGATTTGTTTGTCAATGTGATCTTTCATTGTCTGATTTTGCTGTCTCATGTCTTCCTTGAGACTCCAGATCATCTGAAGCATATATATCCTGAACTCTTTATCTGATATTCCATCTGTTGCAGCTATTACCTCTTCTAAAGTTGAGTTGACCTGCATTGCTTGTGGTCCTTTCTTTCCTTGTCTTTTCATACTGCTCGCGTTTCTTTCTGCTTGGTGCAACTGTTGTGTTTTGAAATTTACCCCCTATTTATTTATGTTGCTCTTGTATACTTGAAAAGTCTCCCTTGCAGGTGCGGGCGGCGGCTGTGCCCCTACTCCAATTGGGGTGACGTGTCTACCACGCTGGCGGCTCTCTGGGCCTGTTCCGGGAGTGGAAGGCGGCTCTGCTCTGTCCCTATTCCAATTGGGGTGTCGTGACTACAATGCTGGCAGGTCGCTGGGCCTGTTCCGGGCATTGGCGGTGGGCTTGGCTGGCGGGATTCCACCTAATGGCAGTCCCTAACCTCCCTGCTTGCTAATTAATGGCTTCTCTGAGGCGCCACGCCTTCTGTAGCTGCGGGGCAGGCCGCGCGAATCAGTTGGCCTGGATCTCTGGGGTCCTGCTGCTGGCTGTTTTGATGTTGCAAGCTGTTGGAGAGTGGTGGTGTATTCTTCAGCTTTCCCGGATGATGGCCTCTGACTGCCTGGATGGAGTGTCCGCTGTTTTGATGTTGCACTCTGAAGGAGAGTGGCGGTGTATCCTTCAGCTTTCCCGGATGGTGGCCGCTGACTGCCTCGGTGGAGTGTCCGCTGTGGGGGATGGGACTGTACCGCTTCCTTCCCCTTCTGAGATCCCGTGCTCGGCCCACGGGTCCGTGTGGGCTTGGCTGGTGGGATTCCACCTTATGGCCTTCCCTAACCTCCCTGCTTGCCAATTAATGGCTTCACTGAGGCGCCACGCCTTCTGTAGCCGCAGGGCAGGCCACACGAATCAGTTGGCCTGGATCTCCGGGGCCCTGCTGCAGGCTGCTCACAACATACTTTCTTGATCTCAGAGTATTTTTCAGATCACAAAGCATCTATGCCTTACCCACAGGGGGAAACTTTCACAAGCTTTGAAGGATAAAGAAATATTCTGTAATATCTGATTCAATTTCCTTCTAAATCAGCCCCTCCTACCACTATAACAATGCAATATTTTTTAAGAGAGAGAGAGAGAGAGAATTTTTAATATTTATTTTTTAGTTTTCGGCGGACACAACATCTTTGTTTGTATGTAGTGCTGAGGATCGAACCCGGGCTGCACACATGCCAGGTGAGCGCCATACCACTTGAGCCACATCCCCAGCCCCACAATGCAATATTTTTAATGTATAGATCAAGACATTGAAAGAGAAGCTAAAGAAAGGGTTGTTATTTTCCTTTACAGGGATATTATTGTAATGATTTAGACGTGAGATGTCCCCCAAAAGCTCATGTGTAAGACCAAACAACAGAGTTTGTAGGAGAATGGGTTATGTAAGCTTTAGCTTAATTAGTATATCAATCCATTTGAACGGAATAACTGGATGGTGACTGTAGGCAGGTAGGGTGTTACTGGAAGAGGTAGGTCCCACTGGGGACATGCCTTTGAGGGGGGGAGGGGGGGAGTCATTGTTTTTTCTTAGTAATTTTTGATATTCCATGATAGATTATAACATAGTCCCCTAATAATAATAAAAAATAATAAAAATATGTCAGGATATCAGAAGATTGTGATGTTACCCACAATCTTTCAGGTTCTCTACTGAAGTTTAAATTCTTCAAGATACCAAAACATTGAGTTCTGGAGTAGGTTTGGCTCCCTTGGTTAGGAAAGCTCTCTTGTACAGCCAAGTCTCATTAAAAAAAAAAAAAAAAAAAAAAAGCTGGTGGATTCTTGTAGTAAAAGGGAAGGAGTGTATAACCAAATATAACCAAAGTGAGTAGGGTGCAGATCCTAAACAGGAGCAGAAATTAGGAACCCATGGTGATATTCTGTCACAAATTTAACATGTCGTATTTACATACAAACGGAGAAGTTTAGCATTGACTTTTAAAAGCTATAAAAATAACTCAGGATTATTTGTAAACATTTTTCTCTTCCTCATTGTTTTGAGAAGAGGGTATAATACAAACTTTAGTATATCTTACTCATAATAGAAAATCATGATACATGTTAATCTCATGCTTCTATCAAGAAAAAATACTTCTCCCTTCATATTGAGAAGCTTAGTCTCATTTTCCCAAGAACTTCTATAATATATACATCCTATCCTCAAAATCCAGAATTCATCAAATATTTTAAGTTAGATAAATTATATAACTTTTACAAATTCAATTTTATTATTTTCCCTATTTATGCCTAAATCATCAGAAACGTAATTAACACCAAAGAAACAAAGTGGGAATGGAAATTCCACATACCTTTTCCTTTGACAACTGACGAGGTTATTTTAACGATAAAGGCAAACCTGTTCTAATATGAGGTTTGAATCAGTAATTCAAAATTTCTCAAAAAAAGAAGAGTCCAGATCCACGTGGATTCATTGGTGAATTTTACCAAATATTTAAAGAAGAAATAATATCAAACCTTCTCAAACTCTTTCAAAATTTGATAAGGAGGGTGTACTTTCAAACTCATTCCCCTGATACCAAAGTCAAACAGATTCCACAAGAAACCTATAAACAAGTATTCCTGGTTAACAAACACAAAAGTCCTCAATAAAATACTAGCAAATAGAATTCATATACCATGATCAAGTAGAATTTATTCCTGAGATGCAAGGATGGTTCAACGTACAACTATCAATTAACGTAACACACCATTTAATGGAAAGAAGGCTTAAAACCATACTATCCTCACATTACATAGAGAAAACCACTTGAGAAAAATTCAACAAACTTTTATGATTAAAAACTCAACAACCTAGGAATAAAAGAAAATTACATAAATGTAATAATGGTCACAGCTGAGAGGTTCACACAGCTACCCTACTCAAAACCGAAAGCTTTTCCTCTAAGACACAAACAAAGCAAGGATGCTCTCTTTTATCATTTCTCTTTAATAAAAAACCAAAAGAATTAGACAAGAAAAAGATACAAAATGCATCCAAATAATAAAGCAAAAAAATACAATTTTCTCTTTTCAGATGACCTGACCTTATCGTATCAGTAAGAAAACACTGAAGACGCCACCAAAAAACCTTGAAACTGATAAACTAATTTGGGGGACACAAAATCAATGCACAAAAATCGTTCCATTTATATACCAATAATGAGTTATCTGAAAAGGAAATTAGAAAAAAGTTTTCATTTACAATAGCATAAAAAATAAGAATAAACTTAACTAGAGAGGTGAAAGACATGTATAGTATAAACTGTAAGAGATGGATGAAGTCTGCTCTGTAAGTGAGAAGTCCTGGCACAGGATGGTTGTGCATTCTCTGTTCAGGGTCTCAAATCAAGATATCCCAATCTGTTTTCACATCTGCTGCTTAGAGTTCTCTCCCAAGCTCATACAAGTGCTGAAAAAATGAGCTTGTGTCTTCAGGACAGAGGTTGCTTTTCTTACTGGTCATTGGCTAGAGGGTATTCTCAGCCCCTGGAAGGCTCTGTCAGGTTGTGCTACATGGCCTCTTCATCTTCAAAGCCAGCAGAATTCCCCTTATCTCAGATATCTCTAATATTTGTATCTCTGACTTTTCTTTGTGTGTAACTTCTATATCTAGACTTAAAAGGTTCATATTATTAGATCAGTCCCAAACAAATAGTCTCCTTTTTGCCGTTTAACATGATGCCAAGAGTATATCTCATCATATTCACAGGGAAATTGTACAAAGGCATGAGTCACTGGGCATTATCTTATAATTCTGCTTATCACACAAAACATAGGGACTCATATAAAGTATAAAATAATTTCTTAAAGAAGGTAAAAGATTTTCCATGTGTAACATCTCCAAAGTATTTGTCAATTGGAACATTTGACTTTTCTAAATAAGATCTTTAAAGTATACATTGATTATAACCCTGTTTTCCAGCACTCTCAACTACCTTACATCCTCAGTGATGGATTCCATGTGTAAGTTCTGCTAGTTATATACTGTCATGTACAACTAAAAATAAATAAACATAATAAATAAATAAATATTAAAAAACACTGAGTGAAACAACAGCTTTTAGTAAAAGCAGCACAACCACACTCACTATTTATGATGTTTTTATCAGGACATAACTTCACAAAGGTCAAGTAGCATCTGTATAAATTGGTTTTTCAACTCAGTTTCTGAATCCTGCATCTATTGTATGAACATGTTTTATGTGTAATAAAGCTGCATATCTCTATATCAGTCCATAAGGACTAAACAAAAGAGAGATTAAGTATTTTATGTTATATAATCTGGTCTGGTGCACACTAAACACAGATTGCCACAGCATGTCTCTCCTTAGTTTCAATCTTCATCTTCAAATATCTTGCATAGAACCCTCTATTTTACAAAATGAAGCAGCACTAGGATTGGCCACTAGATGGCAAACAATTACACAGGGAAACAGTAATAGTAAAAAATATTTTCTAGTATTATAGATTTTGTTAGAAAGAGAAGGCAGAGTTTGTTTTACAAATAAAACAAATACCAAAAAATCCTAAAACACCATAAAACTTTATCCAGAAAATAAAAACCTTTTCAAATTCCTATACCTTGCAATTAGGTATGAGAGAACCATGATGAAAGAAAGAAGGGAAAGAAGCAACGGAGAAGGAAAAATAGAAGAAGAAAAATGAAATGTTACATGAAGAAAATTCTTCTTCATTATAGGGATTAAATAAGAGGCTTGTAATTATTCACCACTAACATGAAAAATATGAATATATGGCATAAGTAGCTCTGACAGTAAATTTATCTAGATTATAAAGAACTCTAATCTCTTACAAACAATAGCTTTGCCTAGAAAAGCTATATGAACATATGAAGAATGCATATTCAAATATGTAGTAGTTCAGTGAGAGATAAATAAAATGTTGGTGGTGGAGCTGATTACTACAAGAAATCACCAATTTAAAGTTTTATGAACCAAAGCTAAATCAATTGCTCTATTATATGCAATAAACATATTTATAGTCAATATTCTAAATATTCATGTAAACAAAAAAGAAAAAATGGGAAAAGAGCAAAAAATTTGAGCAAACATTTAATACCCTCCTCCCAAAGAAATGAAATAGCATGCTGGTAGAAGCATAAGAGAAGCACAGGGTAGATGGATAAGTAAATTTTCTCTTTATTTATAAGAATATAAATTAGACCCAAGCCTACTGAGATCATCTGGGAACATGTACCTTTAAACCATTCATCATTTACTCAGAAAACCCACTTCTAGAATTATACTCTAAGAAAATAATTAGACAAATATACAAAATCATCTGTTAAAAGGCTCACCATAATGTTATTTGTTACACCCCAAATTGGAAATTACCTAAAAGTTTACCACATAAGAATTAAAACTAAACAAGGCCATATCCATTCATACCATAAAATAACATGCAATCATTGTAATTTTGTTATAAAAGAATAATCCATAACTTGGAAACCTACTTATAAAAAATTGCTAAATGAAAAAATTTCCAAAACAATTATGATCTCATTATTACACATAGCCATACTACATATAAATATGTGTGTATGGATATATATATCCATACATATATACTATGTAGACAAGTCATATATATGGATACAAATAATATATTTCTAAATTTTGCTAATATAGATCTGTGATGTACATCAGTGCATATAAATCTTTGCCTTATTTTCTCATAATTTCGTTTAAGCATATTCCAAGTTGTAGAATAACCAAAGAATGAAGATACACATTGTGTATCTAGTACTCTAGTTTGTGATCTAGAGTAGTCCTATAAGTGAAAACTCTTTATTCAAACCAACGAAAAATTAATCTTTCTAAAAATGGATTTTTTGCACATGTGCATCCTTAGAATTATTTCTGAAATATTATCTCAAAATGTTAAAATGTATTATGTTCTAAAAAATATAGTGAGTTTTCCTAAAGTATTAAATTAGAGTGACTATCCTTTTCATCTTCTAAAATTTCTAGGTTCAAAAATGCTTCACTTATGTATGAGAAAAGTAAAATCTAAGCCAGATTCCTAAGTCCCTAAACCTCTTCTCAATGACATTTTTAGAATTTTAGAGATTTCTAGAAGAAATAATTGTTTAATTCTTTTCAACCCCAAAAGGATATTATGCATCTAACATCATCATGTGATTCCAGTGGTTTCATTTTTATCTTTTTTCATATTTTTATAGAAGCAAAACACTAAAATACTTGTCTTAGCTGCTCCAATGGCTCCCAAAATTCCTTGGTGAAAACTGACTTCACCGGCTTGGAACTGTCACTGCACACCAGTAGTTTTGCTGCCAAAGATGTCAGTCTTGATTTGGAAAGAAGTAGGGATACTTGCCATTGAAAAGTTGTAAACCCTGTTTGAAATGCATGGGGAAAGCCTGAAACTTTGCTAGTATAAGGCTTTGGTTATGGTTCAGGACTGGACATGGATAAAAAAGAAATACAACAAGGCTCCAGGAAAGAGTCAATCTAAGTTCTTTCCACGAACCTCACTTAATGCCAAAGTCATGAGAGAACAGACAGAACCCAGCAAGCTAAAATTAAGAAAGACTTGAGGACTGGCTAAAGCCTCAAATGTGTACCTCAGCCCACAGATAGCTCAGTTGGTTGTCTGTAATCCTTATAAGCTTCAAGTGTCTGAACACAACCACTTCCTAAACTGTTGACTGATCATTTTATTTTTTAAACACAGGGAGAACCTAAAGTCAAGCAAAAACAATTAACCAATTAATTAATGATAAAAAGGGACTTCGTAGACACATAAGCAGCTACACACTGTATTAAAAATAAATTCTGCAGTTTAAGTTCAGGCAAGCCACTAAAACCACTTTACTGTTCAACCCTAATGTCTAAATGTCCAGTTGTTAATCAAAAATAATTAGACACCAAATTCTTAGAAAACTTCAGCATCAAATAAGTTTTATAGCCCATTAAATGAAATAGGAAAACCTGGGTTCAAACTTACATATATAAAGTAAAAAGTTTGATGAGGAATGGAAACTTCACATTGTTTCAGAGTAATTTTCAATCAGATATATTTATTACAAAGGGGAAAAAAGGAGTCGTTTTATATTGAAGAAGCATGAAAGATATTCTCACCTTAATCAAGTGATCAAAGTAAACAGTAAATTGAAATGCGGTGCCACAGAAGAAGATGCAGGGAGAAGAGCACTACACTTCTGGAATAATACCACCAAAGACACACAACATGGATCCAATCATAAGGAACAATCAAACTCACCTCAGATACTTTTTTATAAAACAGGCCTGAAATTCATCAAAAGTGCCAACATCATAAAAATGAATGAAAGACCAAGGATTCACTGGTAAGTGAGGGATAAACAAAAGGAATAAACAGAGGCAACATTTGATCCTTTTGTTATCAAGAACATTACTGGAACATTTAGGAAAATGTAAATGAAATCTGAGAATCACATGGCACTACTGTACCAATGCTAATTCTCTAATTTAGATGGTTAAATCATGGTTAAGCAGGAAAATATTGTTTGGGAAAAACACACACAAAATTCTTAGAAATGATACAACATAAGGTCAGCTACTCTGAAGAAAACAAAATTATTCATAATATGAAGACAACTCTTTCTCTAAACTTGATATTGTTTTGAAATTTTAAATAAACAATCAGTAAGTAATACCCATTTCACTTCTTCAACTCTTAACTACCACTCCTGTGGTAGGCAGACTAATGGCCCATAAGGATATCTATATCCTAATACCCAGAACCCTATTTATAGAAAAAGGGACTTCAAGCTGTGATTAGACTAAGAATGTTGGGATGACAGATAATCCTGGATTATCCAAGAGGGTTCAATGTTATTTCAAGGGTCCTTACAAGTGAAAGCGGGAGGTAATAGAGTAAGAGATTTGAGGACTGAAGCAGATGGTCAAGGTGGTGACGGCCACAAACCAGGAGCAAAGGATGTGGGCAGGGCAGTATCTAGATGTCAGAAGAGGCAAGAAAACAGATTCACACGCCCCCCCCCACACACACACACACACCACCTAAATATCCAGAAAGAAACGTATCCTGCCAACATCTTGGTTTTAGCCACATGAGATCAAGGTCTTATTTCTTCAGAATTGTAATATAATTAGTGTGTGTTGTTTTAAGCCACTACATTTGTGGCAATTTGTTAAAGCAACAATAGCAAACTACTATAATTCGTATGAGGTACTTCTTTTAAAGCAAGGTCATGCCCTCAACCTGAGAAAGATTCATTTACTTTTTCTTTTTTTTTTTTTTTTTAAAGAGAGAGTGAGAGAGGAAGAGAGAGAAAGAGAGAGAGAGAATTTTAATATTTTATTTTTTATTTTTTAGTTATTGGCAGACACAACATCTTTGTCTGTATGTGGTGCTGAGAATCGAACCCGGGCCGCACGCATGCCAGGCGAGCGCGCTACCGCTTGAGCCACATTCCCAGCCCCTCATTTACTTTTTGAAAAGGACTGCAGAATAGAGCTTTAATCTTATGTAGCACGTAAGGGATTTTATTCCCCTGGCACCTGGGAAAAGAATCTTTTGTGGTGAAAGTGCTGATTTGGGACTTTGAGAATGTGCTTGGTTAAGTGCATTGCAAATGAGATGCACACTGTGGGAATGACAAGTCTTTTGCAAGTTTCACTGGCAAGAAGAGAACAACTGTTTTCCTTCATAAAAAAGAGACCAGTGAGGATTATACCACTGAGCTGAGGGAGACAGGAGAGGGGAAGGATCTGGTATCAAGGTATAGGGGTGTGAGGCAAAGAGAGCATTTCCTGGGTACTGTATGAATGAAATGCCAGAAACCCATGTTGAAATCACCCACGGTTTCTGTTGATACAGAATAATTTCTGTTAATTCATCAACTTTTTGCTGAGTCAATAATCCCACAAAGTTTCAGTGACTTAAACAACAAACATTTCTTACTTACAGTTATTATATACTATGGCTCTTCTGGACCTGTCAGGGGCCATGAATGAATTATGGGTTTGTTTGAGGCATATCACTGGAGGGTGGTAACTTTTCTGAGACCTCTCAGTGAAATCCCACTGATTGGAGACTGCTCAGACTATGCAGCAACAAGGAAGTAGAGAAGGTGGGCCATAACCTGCTAAGCCCCACCAAGTTGCCTTTGCCATCTTCTTCCTGTTTCCCTCAGGAAGTCCTTCACTCTGAATCCCATTGGTGTTCCTATCCTTTTAAATAAAGTGCCGGTTCCATTTTGTTGTTAGTTCCAGTCTTCATTGCTGGATCATCTCATTGTGCCCCTGCTTTTCACTTATTTCTGTGTCTTGTCTTTATTCATTAAATTTCTTATACCTTTAATATTTCTAATCTGACTTACTGTCCTAGTTGTTCAAGGGAAACTGAGTAAATGTCATGTGGATTATGATAGGACCCAGCTGGGTTTCTGGTACCACATAGGTTTGAACTCATATCTGTACCATATATGTCCACTGAGACTCAGGCTTAAGAAGCAGATGCTATCTATGCACACTCATCTCAGGGAAAATGGTAAGAACACAAGAAGGTAGGGGCTTCTGTTAGAAAAGGCAAACTGTCACTTCCACCTGTATTACTTTGTGTCATGGCAAGTCACATGGGCCAACTAAGTCAGTAGGAAGGAGAAAAGGATCAATATTCTTGCTGAACAATATTCCAATTTATTTTAATTCCATAACACTAAGAAGAGGGGGCTCAGAGTAGAACCAGTTAGCATAGAAAGTGGCAAATAGGAGACACTAGGACAACACAAGATGGTAATCTTTATCAAAATTGGAGGGACTTATTCTGGGTGAAAATGCAATTAAAACAAGCTACCACTGTAACCCAGGTAAAAGTATGGTCCCAGGGTTTCTGGAAGACAGCAGTAATCCCAGCAGCTTGGGAGGCTGAGGCAGGAGGATGGCAAGTTCAAAGACAGCCTCAGCAATGGCAAGATACTAAGCAACTCAGTGAGACCCTGTCTGTAAATCAAATGCAAAAAAGGGTTAGGGATATGGCTCAGTGTTTTGAGTGCCCTGAGTTTAATCCCTGGTACCCCTCCACCCTCCAAAAAAGAGAGCAGTGTAGCAACTTACCCAGAGATAAGCTGGTGTCAGCCTATGCAGGCTTCAGTGAGATACCAAAAAGAGAAAATTTTTCTGTACATTTGTGTGATGGAGCTGGGCAGGGTCACCACCATGTTCATAGAATGCCTTTGAAAATGAGAAAAAAAAATGCCCTTTCTTTCTTTGACAGACCTGTGTCAATGCACGTGGTTTAACCAACCCCATCTGGTCCCTCTACAAAAGCGTTCTAAATCTGCACAAATTTATAATTCTAATTGGCTAAGAGAAGAGGGGGAGTTAAAGTTTGAGGACTTCAATTATGTAAAAGTACATTTCTTCAAGCTGTCCACATGAGTGGGAAAAGCAATCTATTTACATGGCTGTTAAAAGGAAATATGAATATTCATGTGAAGTTGGATATGTATTAGTTATTTTCTATTATTAAACTTCTGAAGGAAAAGTAAATATGCTTTATTTTATATATTGCCATTCACACTAAAAAGTAATTTACCTTTTGACAATATTCAATTTAAATACTTGAGATAATTTACAAAGAACTGTGTACAGAGGTAGTATAATAATGGAGAAACAAAGCTAACAATTTAAACTCAAGTCAAGGTATCTGCACTATACCTGCACCACAATAAATGGAATGCATAGTTTCCCCAAATGGATAGTCAACACAAACTAAATAATACACAAGATTCTTTTTCTGTCCCATCTAATTGTTTTATTAGATGTCCTATGTCAAAACTGCATCCAGTCTTTACAGCCTTCTTCAAATCTCCTCTACCTCACCAATATTAACCTGAAGGTGAGCCCCATAAATCATCTCTCCCTCTGATTCTTCAGTGTTGTACTGATGTCTCTATTATAAAATTTTGTTATATTTGAGCAAGTTTTGATTGGAAGACCCAAAGAAACTCTTCTTTCTCTCAGGCTAGGTTAAAATTTTTTTTTTTCCTTTTTGTCTGAAATTATCCCCGACCCTTTCTAACCTACACTAGGTAGTTTACCACTCCTTCTTATCCACTTTTGGCAGAGGTAAAAGTACATAGTTGAAAAACCTGGAGCAGACTAATCATTTGCAAACTCACTGAGGACAGAAAACAGAGAAAATCTTTTTCATCTTGGCTCCCCAGCATATGATATGGAATCCAAATCAGGATTCTCAGTCTCTGTACTATGGCACGTTGGGCCAATTACTCATCATGGGGGGCTGTCCTGTATATTGTAAGGTATTTAGCAATATTTATCCCCAGTCTTGACAAAACAAAAATCTCTCCAGACATTACCAAATGTATCCTGGGGGAGGGGGAGGCAAACTTTTCCCAATAAGAAACACAGACAATATGAAAAAAAAATGTTCAACATCTCTAGTAATTAGAGAAATGCAAATCAAAACTACTGTAAGATTTCATCTCACTCCAGTTAGAATTGCAGTTATCAAAAATTAAACAACAATAAGTATTGACAAGGATGTGGGGAGAAAGGCACACTCATAACATTGTTGGTGGGACTGCAAACGAATGCAACCACTCAGGAAAGCAATATGGAGATTCTTGGAAAACTGGGAATGGAACCACCATTTGACTCAGGTATCCCACTCCTCAGTTAATACTCAAAGAACTTAAAAACAACATACTACAAAGTTGCAGCCACATCGATGTTTGTGGCAGCTCAATTCACAATAGCTAAACTGTGGAATCAACCTAAATGCCCTACAACAGATGAATGGATAAAGAACTTTGCTATATATACACAATGGACTATTACTCAGTGTAATAAAGAGAATAAAATCATGGCATTTGCAGGTAAATGGATGGAGTTGGAGAATATCATTCGAAGTTGATGCTAATCCATAATGGGGAGGCATGGGAAAAATAGAGGAACTTTGGGCAAAGTGGGGATGGATAGGAGGCAGGGGGGCAGGGAAGATGGTGGATTTTGATGGACATTATTACCTTAGGTACATGTATGACTGCACATATGGTGTGATGCTACATCATGTACAATCAGAGAAATAAGAAGTTGGGCTGCATTTGTGTATAATGAATCAAAATGCATTCTGCTGTCATATATACCTGATTTAAAAAAAAAGAAAAGAAACACAGACAAAAATTATAATGTAAATTAAATATTTATTGCTGTGATGTCAGGAACTTTCAGGAGGTTTCTTCCACTTTACTTCTTCCAGTATTACCTAGGACTAGAAGGAAGGAATTCAACAAATATATTTAAATAAATGAATAGTTCAAATAAGTTGCAAATATTACTAAAATTTTCATTCTGAGCCATTAAACATGGAGTTTATAAGGATGACATATTCATCCATTCCTGAGAGAGATTTGAGGTGGTATATCGGTTAATGGCACAAATTCTAGTATCAGACTGGCTAGGTTTAAATCCAAGTATATGGGTTTCTATCCAGCTTTCAACTTACTAGCATAAACCTTTAGCAAGTCATTAACTATGTTGCACATCAATGTCCTTATCTTAAAATGAGGATACAAATATTTCTACCTTCTCAAGACTGTGTGAAGTTAGGATATGTAAAGCTCTTGGAAAGTGTCTGACTTTTTAATTATTATTATGCACTTAAAAGACTGAATACCTACCATACACCAGAGATTTTAAAAGTGGCACGAAACAAAAAGTTCAAGCTATCAGAGTGTTAATTCTAAAAAGTAAAGAGGAGAGCAATGAAAAGCAACTCGATTAAGTTACAGCAGGACAGAGCAGCCACTGGGGTCCTGTGTGAGAAGAGGAAGCTTTCCTAAGTGACAACTAAAGGAAGAATCTTCCAGGGGAACAGTCCTGAAGCCAGGCCATGCTTAGTATGTTTAAGGTATAGCAAGGAGCAGAGTGAAAACTGCACAAAACATATTATGTTTTTAAAGAGAAAAATGTGAAATTGTAAATCCTCTTCAAGGGGGAAAGAAAGCTAAGCAGATGATTACCAAAACATTCCAAAAAGTTTAACACATGTTTGTTTGGGTGAAAAGACTATGGGTGATGTATTTTCTTTCTTTTTTTCCTGTCATACCTAAGTTTTCTAAATATGTATTACTGTAATATTTCTAAAAATTCAAAAAAAGCTTTATCAATGACAGTAGTTATAAATAAAATTGAATTCCCATTTACAAAGTATTGCATGTAATTTTTCCTCTACTCTGTAGCTGACATGTTAGCATTTTTATTTTACTTCAATATTTTAATACATGCCTAACACAGCTTACACTTACGATTATTCTATTTAACATTTTGACTACAAATTCTTCCCCATCTATATTCAGAATATGAATTGAATCTTTTCAACTGAAGGTTCACAATGTAGAAGTTTGTCTCTAGAAATGTCTTCATGTCTAGGAAGGTTAAAGAAATTGTTTTCCATTTAACAAACTTCTCTTCAAATGAGTAGCTATGACAGTTTACTTAACTGCTCTTATAAAACAGATCGTTCTAATTTAAGGAAGAAATAAAAAAATTGTGAAAATGAAATTATACACCTAGAAAACAAGTTATAATAATGACTTAATTTATATCCAAATAGTTTCACTCCAAACTATATTTCTTAAATCCTATGCTTCAGCTACAACACAATTATAATTTAGCAATAATACTCCTAATTTAGTCATTTTAAGAAATGATTAAGTTGCCCCCTTTTCAATCTGACAGAAATACAAATTTTAAGTTTATCACCTTTTGCAAGGCTTATTGGGAATTTTCTTTACCCAATATTTCTATTATGCTTCAAAATATATAAAGATTAACCATTTGTTGAAAACTGGAAATACATATTGCTAAGAAGAAATGACTGGGGGTAGTTTTAAATGTTCACCTGCCAGAGACAACTCAAATATAGGAGTATTTTTTATATAATTTCTACTGCTTTTGTTCACTTAGGAAATGAAGTGTCTATCACAGAAACTCTTTATCTCTTATAGATGTGTGATTTTTTTTAAAAGACATATAAGGAAAAATAAGAGTATGTGAATTCAAGGAAATTCTTATGTTTACTCACCTGGAGTCAACAGGGCCAACTGTTGTAAGCATTTTCTTTATAGATCTGAGGAAATAGAGAGTGTGAATGATTGTAACATTTGTATGATTTACTGCCACCATCCTCCTTCCATGGTCTTTTTTTTTCATGCTGTGGGTGAAGATTAGGGTAGGATTATGGTTACTGGGAATGCAGAAAATAGTTGCAAGAATTGTTGTTCATTCAACAAAAAAAGTCAGCATATACCAATTTTTTTAAGAAGCTACATTTTAAATAGTTATGGGTATTTTTTGAAAATGAACACCAAAAATTAATTTAGTAGATGCAGGTAAACTGAATTCTTCACAGTGTTGTTGGTTGGTTGGTTAGTTGGTTGGTCGGTCAGTGGTCCTGGGATTGAACCCCAGGATTGCTTTACCACTGAGCTACATCCCCAGCATTTTTTATTTTTTATTTTGAGACAAGGACTCACTATGGGAGGGGTGGGTCTCTCTAAGTTGCTGAGGCCGGCCTCAAACTTGCAATTGTCCTGCCTTAGCCTCCGAAATTGCTGAGATTATAGATGTGCTCTACCACTCCTGGAACAAATAATGTTACTTAACTGTAAAGTTTACATAAAGAATCGGTACATATTATATTAAATATTATCGAATATATTTATCTGAAATGTCTCATGCAAAATCTGGGTATTTTTATAACTAGTTAAGAGACTATGGATTTAAAAGGTTCTTAATCAGTCACATCTTTTTTTTTAATTGGTTGTTCAAAACATTACAAAGCTCTTGACGTATCATATTTCATACATTTGATTCGAGTGGGTTATGAACTCCCATTTTTACCCCGTATACAGATTGCAGAATCACATCAGTTACACAACCACGTTTTTACATATTGCCATACTAGTGACTGTTGTATTCTGCTATCTTTCCTATCCTCTACTATCCCTCCTCCCCTCCCCTCCCATCTTCTCTCTCTACCCCATCTACTATAATTCATTTCTCTCCCTTTATTTTTTTCCCTTTCCCCTCACATCCTCTTACATGTAATTTTGTATAACAATGAGGGTCTCCTTCCATTTCCATGCAATTTTCCTTCTCTCTCCCTTTCCCTCCCACCTCTCGTCCCTGTTTAATGTTAATCTTTTTCTCATGCTCTTCCTCCCTGCTCTGTTTTTAGTTGCTCTCCTTATATCTAAGAAGACATCTGACATTTGTTTTTTAGGGATTGGCTAGCTTCACTTAGCATAATCTGCTCTAATGCCATCCATTTCCCTGCAAATTCCATGATTTTGTCATTTTTTAGTGCTGAGTAATACTCCATTGTGTATAAATGCCACATTTTTAATCCATTCATCTATTGAAGGGCATCTAAGTTGGTTCCACAGTCTAGCTATTGTGAATTGTGCTGCTATGAACATCAATGTAGCAATATCCCTATAGTACGCTCTTTTCTTTATATTACATTTTCAGTCAATACAGTGTTAGAATATTTCTAATCACAAATGTTCTTAAGAACAATTTCAAAATAGAGAAAAATTTAATTTTTGAATTTAAATATTAATTAAGAAAGCTATTTCCCTTTCTAAAATCAAAAGACAACAACAACAAAAAAAAAACTACTTGCTCAATTACTAGCTTACCTTCCTTCAGCTCTCTTGAATCACAAGTAGTATCCATTGTTGTATCTTCAGAGTGTTTGTTCAGCTGTCTTCTACTTTTTATAATTAGCAGTTAATTGATGATATCTAGTCACAAAGAGAATTCCAACATTCATAAATTTCAATTCAACTCATATCATTATCAAGTCAAAATTTTTCCTAGTCTATCACATATTCCCTCAAGCTTCCTTGCAAGACTACCCTATTGACAGACACCATTTTTTCCCATGCACTCCCATTCTCTGACATTTCTTCTCTTTCTGCTATCACGAATATAATTTTTAAGAGCCACAAAGTAGAAAAAAAATGATTTCATGTTATACTTGATGCATTCATTTGCTAGGGCTATCACAACAAAACACCAATCTGGATGGGTGGCTCAAACAGGAATTTATTTTTTCACAGTTCTCTAGCCTGGACATTCATAATTAAGGTGCTGGTGGTGCTATTTCCTTTGAGGGCCATAAGGGTATGATCTGTCCCAGGCCTCTCATTGGCAACTTTTATTAAATGTAGATGCCTGTCATCTTGCTTCTCCTCACATAAGTTGTCCCTCTGTCCTTAACTCCTCTTCTTAAGACACAAATCAGATTGGATTAGAGTCCAGCCTACTAGCCTTAAATTGATCACCTCTTCAAAGGCCCATGTCCAAAAAAAAGTCACAGCCTGAGGTACTGGGGTTAGTGCTTTAATATTAATTTTGAGGATGCATAATTCAGTAGATTGTTAACAAAGTGATGATTTAGGTTTAACAAATTAACTTGGTCAGGGACTAAACACATCCAGTAAAGAATACTTTTCCTCCGCTCCCCAAAATGTTCATTTTAGTCATTTAATCATAGGCTTACAGTTTCAGAATTTCAGTGCCAGGAAAGAAGAGGTATATGAGTTCAATCTAACTTTAAAATAAATATCATTCTAGCATCTGAGACAGTTTCATTTATTTTTTTAAAACTACATGAGAAAGACTGTCTAGGCTTCCACTCTTACTAAGCCATAGAACCTATAAAGCAGGAAGGAGAGCTAACAAATGATGCTAAAAAGTGGAGGCCATGTGTTTAAGTATGCTAGATAGGCAACAGCTACTCAAGCAATAAAATCACAACTGTGGAAAACTTAGTTAAAATGAGAAATAAAAAAAGGACAAGGGAAATTAGATTGTAGCTTAGAAAAGTCATTTGCAGCTTTTATTAATGCTGAGGGTACCACATCCTAAAGTTAATCCTTAGTCATTATTAGTTACCTCTCTTCCCTTTTACTTCTTCAAAGAAAAAAAAAAAAATATATATATATATATAAGTAATATATTTCTCAGAATTTCAACACTGGAAATATGAAAACAACATTGACAGAGTAAAAATTTCCTAGTAAACATGCTTCTATTTATTCTTAAATTAATGATGGAACAACTTATAAAAAGACATTGAAGGAAATGAAAAATTGTGAGCCCTCCATATCAAAAACCAATAATGGTTTCCTAAAACTTGTACATGTAAGTAAATTATTTCAAATATGTAAGTACTATTTTTGACTAATAGATACATTACTAAAAAGTCACACGTTGTCACCTAGTTTCACATACTAAAACCTTTTTATGTGTTGGGGAAATGTCCATATTTAAAAGGATCAGTTAGAGATCTCTTTTACAAAGTGAAGAATCTTTTTAAAATATGCATATTCTTTTTTTTTTTATTTTTTTTTATTGGTCGTTCATAACATTACATAGTTCTTAATACATCATATTACACGGTTTGATTCAAGTGGATTATGAACTCCCGCTTTTACCCCGTATACAAATTGCTGTATCACATCAGTTACCCTTCCATTGATTGACATATTGCCTTTCTAGTGTCTGATGAATTCTGCTGTCTGTCCTATTGTCTACTATCCCCCCTCCCCTCCCCTCCCCTCCCCTCCCCTTTTCTCTCTCTACCCCTTCTACTGTAAATCATGTCTTCCATTTGTATTCTCTTGACTTACCCCTCCTTACCTCTTATATGACATTTTGTATAACCCTGAGGATCGCCTTCCATTTCTATGCAATTTCCCTTCTCACTCCCTTTCCCTCCCACCTCTCATCCCTGTTTACTGTAAAAATATGCATATTCACCAATAATTTATCTTTTTATTTTCATTTAAATGTGTGTGTGTGTGTGTGTGTATGCATGTGTGTATAAAAAACCTAGGTAACACAAGATATTCATGTCCAATATTACAAAGAAAAAATACTATATTCAATTAGGGTTCATATAGTTAATAAAATATGAGTTTCTTAGTGTCTTAAATTAATTAAGACTTTAAAAATAAACCTTTTTGGGCTGAGGATGTGGCTCAAGTGGTAGCACACTAGCCTGGCATTATGTGCATGGCACTGGGTTCAATCCTCAGCACCACGTAAAAATAAATAAAGATGTTGTGTCCACCAAAATTAAAAAATAAATATTAAAAAATTCTCTCTCTCTCTCTCCTTAAAAAAATTTTAAAAACCTTTGAATATGCACACTTTTATGTGGAACTAATAGATTAAGAGATATTTCTAAAATATAAAGTAAGTGAAAGAACAAAGCAATAAACTAGAAAAAATAAACAAGGGGAAAAACCATGCATAATTTAACATTGTCTTTAAAATAAAATTATAAAAAATATTCTGTACATTGCTTGACTTCATTAAATTCTGTCCATTATATCTTATTTTTTCATTGACTTAAAAATTAGAAATGCATGTTCATACAGGAAAATGTTTTGTTAAGTATGTAATGAGAACATACTTAAGAATTCTGGAAATTTATCAAACTGAAGTTAGTTAAAAATATTAATAATATTCAAAACATATTTAAAATCTTTACATTTGTAAGGTATAAAAACAATGAAAATACATTGTGTGAACTAATCATCTTTTGTCGAACTCAATTATCCGTATGTGTTACTAATGGCTTTTGTTACTGGTGTGAGAATCTTTGTCCTTAGCCAATTCCCATGCCACTGGGAGTTCAATTTTGACTCAACTCACCTGACTTTCTTATATGAACTGGAACCTTCAAATGTAGGAAATCAAGGATCTCTAGATTCATAGGTCAGAGTTTGTATGTGGTTACCCTTGCTGCTGAGCCTATTCCTACTTTGATCTTTGGGGTTCATTCTTTGTTCCTTAAGATCAAACATCAAATGAAAATACATAAATACCACTTACATAGTAAAACCATTAAAGGAAGCATACTCCTCAGCTGTGAATCCATAAATATCTTGGCAAGAGAGGTCAACATTTTGATGAAGAAGAAGACTTACTAAACTTGTTGGTTCCTCACTGAGAGCAATCATAAGGGCTGTTCTAGAGTAAGAGATAAACAAATTTAGTCTTCTGAGTTTATCATCCTAATATAGGATTTCCATTAGGAAAATCCAAGGTGACAATGTAAAAAGTAGGGCAGATCTGTCAAAAAAGTTTTATGGATCACCGATTAAGGAGTCTAAAAGATAAGAATCCCTAGGAAACAGCCAGCTGCATGGATTTCAGTGTCAGCTCCCTGGAAGGCTAGTGTTTGCAAGATGTCTCATAATTCCACAGAAAAGAGTGTGTCTGTGAGCCTGCGTCTACTATCCCCTTTAAAACACAACATTTAATCTTCTATATAAATGTCCAATATTATTAATCAGTAATAAATCTATCAATCTGGTCTAACTGTTGAATTTTATTGACTAAAAAAAACTGATTCTGAGAATCTTAAGTACTTTGCAGAAAATCATGTCATATAATCTCATCTATCTTTTCCCAATACCAAATATGTGTGTGTGTATAATTCTCTTAAGTAGCTGCAGTTATATGCAATATTATTTAGCTTTAGTAATTATACCTTTGATTCTTATCTGAAGCATTCACATCTGCTCCTTTCTTCAGAAGAAATTTTACCATATTTTCATTATTTTCAACAATGGCAAGTAGAAGTGGGGTATATCCATCCTATAAAAATTATTTCAAAGTTATTATTTAGAACATTGTGTAAGAATTAGTGCCTTTTAGATTTCATTATATTAAAAAAGTGCTTATAAGAAACTTCTGAATATACACTTCAAATTTCAAAATATTTTGATACAGAACAAAATATGATTTCAAAGATCAAGAGAGTGACTTAGAGTTGAGCCATTTAAAAACTGAATTTCTATTTTAGGCTTAATTTAAATTGTGGGTAAGAACAGCCTGGAGTAATTAAGTGATGAGTACCTATCATTTGATTCACATTTCATAATGCAATAATTGGATTTCTTTAGAGCTTCACTTCAAGACTGGCATTTATTTGGGGCTAACAGACAAAATATCAGCAAACTCAAGTGCTAAGAGGCCTTTTGAAAAAATATTCATAAGTTATTCAAAATAGTTCAAAGGTGAGTTAGATTACTTTTAGTGTAGTAACACCTGTTATTCACAAGTATATGAATAAAATAGAAAAAATGGGGTTTCAGCTTTTATCAACACTCTTTTATATGGTAATCAAAGAGTTCTCATTTGATATGGACCTTTGAACAATTATGGTTAAATATGATATTACTTTGTTGATCAGAGTTTCAGTCAGCAATTAAAAGGAGACTTTTTAAAAAGGAAAAATGTTATCAGTTTTTAATAATATCTCCTTTTCCCCACTTTCAGTTTGGAAAATTCATTCTCTATAAAACATGCATTACTATTATATAAATTATCTGAAATGAATGTTCTCTTTAGTTGCTTTCTAAAATACAAGTTTTTTCTTTAATAGAAAACTACCTTATTTTTAGCTTCCAGATTCGCTTTGTGTTCAAGTAGTTTTCTGACTAATGAGACATTTTGACCACACACAGCATAATGAAGAGCAGTATTATAATGAAAATCCACCAGATTTGGGTCTGCACCATGGCTTAGAAGAATAGTAGCACAATTCTCCTTTTGAAATTGAACCGCCTATCAATACAACAAGAATAGATGAGTAATCAATTTACTACTCAGGATATGATATATTAAATTAATGTTTAATACTGTGTTTTAAAGCATGAAAATCAATAATAGTTAACTGAAAGAACTCAAGTATATTACAACTGAAAAGGAAAAAAATTAGAACATACCTTAATCAGTGTAGATTTGTTTTCATCATCTTGAACATTTATTTTGCATTTTTTCTTAGTTAAGAGAGAGCTGTTATGTGTATATCCACTAGTACAGGCCAGATGTAAAGGTGTTCTATATCAATATAATGAAACATGAATTTAAATATAAGTCTCATTGGTAAAGTTTCTCATTATACCCCCCAAAAAGCTAAATTTATGTTAGAATATTTGCTTTGTGTGCTTATTTATATTTATACAAAATTTACATTAATTATAATTGCTTTTTACTGGATTTAAAATTATGTGAAAATGCTTTGAAGAGCAAATATTTAATATGTTCACTTAAGGGTAAACTGAACCCTACTGAGTTTAGAATAGGTTTCTCTTTCAAATGCCAAAATGGTATATGGACCTTAGAAAGATGATAAGATTGGATTATAACTATAAAATTTAGAAATGATCTCAAAACCCTCAAATATAACTAATAGGTAACAGAGAGAAGAGACATTGACTATTCAATGGCAAGCTACCCCTAATAATTGTATGTTTCTCTCTCTTTGTTCAGATATTAAAGTTGGCATCTGCATCTAAAAAAAAATACAGTAAAAGCTGAAGGACTCTCTAAATTTTAGATGTAAACCTAATTTTAAATAATTATACTAATTTCTATTTCTCAAAGAACCCTACTGTAAATAGTCTACCAGAAACCAAGCACATATCTGTGAATTATGAAGAATACAAATTATACCCATTTGAATTTGGCAAGTTTTAGCCCAGACTGGCCCTTACTAATCTTTTATTTATTTATTAAGGTTTATTATTTATTTATTATTTTATATTTGTATTTATAAAATTTCATAATAAAGAGTATATATATATATATATATATATATATATATATATAGCCCATGGTCCAAAAATGACATTTTTATGTCATTTTTTTTTGCTTTGCTTTAGTTTCTCAGAAGTACTTCATAGGTGTCTAAACTGACCTGTTATTGACACAAAAGAGTAGCAAAAAGGTGCCTCTCAAAGACTTAAAAATAAGATAATTTTTAAAAAGCTAAACTAACAAAACCAGCATACAATGACATAACTTACCACATATTCGAGTAAACTAAGAAAGTATGAAAATAACTTTCAACAGTTTTGGAATGCTATATTCCAGTCCAGTATAGTTTAACAAACAGAAAGATTATAATATTGTGAAAATATAAAAAGCAGAACTCTAATTCATTATTCTTTAGATAAAAAAAAGACTTTACAGGAAGAAGAGGAATCAGTTTGAATGGCAGTAATGGAACCAGAGTTCACTCATAAATAATCAACATCCTTCATGGAAAAGACAATCTAAGTTTAAGGAACACAAACTTTTCAGCTATAAGAAAGGAATGCTTTGTTGTAAAACAAAAAAAAATGATTTTCAGACATCATGTCTACATGAAATCTCTCTCAAAACTACCTACCTTTCTTTGCTGTGATTTTATCCTTACTAAGCAAATTTCTGGTGACTAATTTGGTTTTTCAACAAACCTGATACAAGAAAGCACAGATTGATTTGGTTTTTTGTTGTTGTTGTTTGTTTATTTTGTTTTTTTAGTTGGTGTTAATATTTATGATTTGGCTGAAAGATGCACTTCCAGAAGTAATTGTAAGCTTTTAGAATCCTCATCCAAATATACAGGGCTAAACAGCTTTCATCATATCTAAGACATCTTCTTGCAATAGCATAAAAACCTTTTCATCTGTCTCCTTCAATGACATTACATATTTAGTCCCAAGGAACTTTGGTGATTTCTATCTATCATTAGATCTACTTCTGTATAAACTCTGCTTTTTAATTTATTAAACACAAAACAACAAGAAGAAGAAGAACAACAAAATAATGCTATACTGCTATCTCTAAAGAGAATGAAAAGAGTATTTGGCTAATTTCCAATGTCTTCTTGTAATAACTTTCAGTCGCAGCTAGCAGCTATGAGCAGCTCAGAAGTGCTTGAAATATCCACGTTCCTTCAGGCCTGACAGGAGGGCCTGCAGGATGGGGTGAAACCACATACTCAGCAACTGTGGTTAGCATTACCAAACTACTGAGCCAGGAAACTGAGAGTCAGGGGCTTCAGGGCATGAAATCCCTGACTCAGTAAGCCTCCTCCCTTAGGGACAAAGACCCTTCCAGATTGCCTTCCACCATGACAGCAATATTTAGAGTTTCCTCACAGTGCGGTTACATTAGGTAGAAGATGATTGGCTTATGGATATTGTCTTGCTTATGTATGATTGACGGGCATGCCCCACTCGAACACTATAACAGTTGTGTGCATTCCAAAAATAAACTGAGCTACTGGATGATGACTTGAGGTTTGTCTCTTGCCAGTTCTCTCACCAGCTCCCAAAGTCGGTGTGCTGATTCCATGTCTATACCCTCAGTGACTGAGGTAGCCCAGCAACTAATTGATCACACCAGTGACAGGAACGTATGCATCTTCTAAAAGTTGATGTTGCACCCCTGTGGATAATTTTACTCTTCTAGTTGAAGTCTAAAACCTACTTTCACAATTAAATCCTTGATGTGCTCCAAGGAACTTAGGGAATTAGCCACAAATTCAATCAAATAAAATAGCCATGAAGTATCCAGCTTTCTAAAGAAGTACTGAGTAATATATTTTGTGGTCTTTTACACAAACTCTGGAAACAAGAATTAATCTGTTTTGAGCAAATATGGAAGACTATAGTGTTTGTAATATCATTAAAATCTTCAAGACAATCTTGTAAAGAGTTTTTACTTAGAATATTTGGCAGGTTTTCAAAGGAGTCATCCTGGTTTTAAAGACAAAATGTTTTAATAACATACAGTTTCACATTTGCATTCATTTCATTTAAATTTTTAGGTTTAACTATCCTTAAATTTCAGAGGGCACAAGTGGAGTACACAGCATATAACGTTCTTGTGGCCTCTTTTCCAACTGTTTATGTATATAATACATATGTATATGCTTTGAGGCTGAGTGTTTTCCACCCAATATCAAAAACAAAAATGTGGGCTGGGGTTGTGGCTCAGTGGTAGAGTGCTTGGCTAGCATGCATGAGAGGCACTGGGTTTGATCCATAGCACCACATAAATAAATTTTAAAAAAGAAAATAATGAAGGTATTGTGTCCATCTACAACTAAAAATAGTAAAAAAAAATTACATGTTTTTAAAAACAGCTGAATGCAGAAGGCATTCATAGATATCTGAGAAATACTTTTAAATCAATATTATTCCATTTGCTAAAAATCCTCAACTTTTATCAATATATATTTATCCAGTGTAAGACTGTAGTATATATTGTTACTTAACTCACAGAACATATGTAACCAGAAATCTAAATCTAAAGGATCTCAAATAATAACCTAACTTTACACAAAAAGAAACTAAAAAAAAAAAAAGAACAAAATAAGCCTAAAGTTACTAGAAGGAAATAAATAACAGTTTATAGGAAATAAATAAGAAGAAAATAAGAAACTAATATTAAAAAATCAGTGAAGTTAAGGGTCTTCCATTAACAAAACTGACAAACTCTTAGACCTGAACCAAAGAGATAATAAAAAAATTTTAAAAATCATAAATGAAAGAAGAGTCATTACAACTACAACTGATATGAAAAATATAAAAATGACCATGAGAGACTACTATGAGCAATTATATACCCACAAAGGGGTAACTAAGAAGAAATGAATCAATTCCTAACAAAATTCAACCTACCAACACCAAATCATTAAGAAGTTAAAATTATGTATAGAACTATATAACTAGTATGGTTATTGAAACAGTAATCACAAAACTTCCCAACAAAGAAAAACCAAAAGCCATAGCCCTCATTGGTGAATCATACCAAATATTTAAAGAAGAATTAATATCAACCTAATACTAAAGAGGAAGAAATACTTCCAAATTCCTTTTCCAAGGCCAGCATTATCCTAATATTAAAGCTAGACAAAGAAACTACAAGAAAACTATGAGCCAACATCCTTGATGAATATAGATGCTAAAACCCTCAACAAATTTCTAGCAAACCAAATCCAGCAATGCATTAAAAGGATTCTGATATTTACACCTGAAATATAAGGATAGTTCAACAAACAAAAGGGGGGTGGTCAATTAATGTGATCAACCGCATTATCAGAATAAAAGAATAAAAACCATGATTTTCTCATTAGATGCAGAAAGAGCTTTTGAGAAAGTTCAACATCCTTTTATGATAACAACAACATACTAGGAAAAGAGAGAAATTACCTAAATATAATAAAGGCTGTATATATAAAAGCCCAACTTAACAGTATTCAAAGTGTTAAAAAAAAAAAACAGAAAAGAGACTACCAATCAAGAATACTATACATGGCAAAATTCTTCTTCTAAACAAAACAACAACCCTCAAAGTTTTCCCCAAGATCAGGAATTAGGCAAATATGCTATTTCATGTAATATTGGAAGTCCTAGTCAGAGGAAAGTGACAAGAAATGAAATAAAAAGCATCCAATTGAGACCAGGGCAAAGGAAATGGAGTAGATAGCACTTTCCTGTCAATCTGTTGCTAACAGCCCTCCTTCTCCCCAGGGAAAGGGTCACACTTTCCAACATAAGCAATCACCCCCTGGATGGCTCTCTTCCTGCCTTTTAGTCATGTTATCAAAGGGCAAAGAATTTCAGTAAATCAGGATGAAACTTTATCTCTAGGATAAACTCTAGAGATCTGCTGTACAACATTGCACGATAATGAAAATAATATATTGTACACTTAAAGATCTATTAAGAGAGTAGGTCAAATATTAAATGTTCTTACTAAAATAAATTCTGCTGCCCATCATAAAATTTGTAGATGAGGGCTGATTACATTTTTATTGATCAAGTAGTTGAACTTCCTGTTTTGAAACATTGCACTCTGAAGTGCAAGACAGATGCTATAAATTACTTCTTATAGGGCTAAGCTTATATATACACCTAACCTGGGAGTCCCTCTACTTTTCAAACCAAGATAAAGAGCAGCCCTTGAATCTGGAGATTATGGAAGTTTCTTGAAACATTGTAACTAAAGTAAGGTTAATGGTGTCACTGACAGTATTTAGTTGAATGCATTGGGTCAAGGGCCCTTTGGGCTATTACAGCCTCTGTGCTAAATTCCATGGAAATGAATGTGGTTACTGAAAATATGTCACGCTTATTCACCATTTTTATCTCCGAATTTAACACTCTGCTTTGTTTACTTAGTGGTTACATATATTTGCCCCATATATTTGTTGAGTAAATTAATTCAAAGCCAAGCAAATTAATGCTTAGGAGTGTGCAACATAGAAAAGGCAAAAATCGGGGCTGAGGCTAGAGCTCAGCGGTAGAGCCCTTGCCTCATACATGTGAGGCACTGAGTTTGATCCTCAGCACCACATAAAATAAATAAAGATTTTTAAAAAAAACAGCAAAAATCATCCTCTGTCCAAAAAGTTTGATAACAAGTCTCTTTTTAATGTATGTCAATTGTTGATGTTTCTAAGTTTTAAAATCTTAAAAAATACTGTCCTAGGTAGTTGCCTCTTCACTGTTCGTAGTTTTCGTAGTAGTGTTGGCTAAGGACAACCTATACCAGAGAGCAAAACAACAAAATGGGGCAGAGGGAGTGCACTGAGGAATTAATACCAAGGGAGTTGTGGAGGAAATCAGGGAGGGCAGAGAGACCTTCAAACATGCAGGTAAGCATTCACAAAAAAATAAATAAGAATCATGGCCCCTGCACATGACCACTTCTCTGCCCAGGGAAACCCAGAGTGACAAGAGTAAAACGGTCCAGGCACGTCTCTTTCCGGGATGGAGGGGCCCAGTGGCCCCAGCTCCCACCACGATGGCCCTTCCCTCAGGCTCTTCGGTTTTGCCCACCTGTGCTCTTTGTCCCGCATGTTCACATCGTGTTTCTTGAGCTGAAGGTACTCCTTCAATTTGTCCAAATCCCCATCGGAAGCGGCTTTGTGGAGTTTCTTTAAGTACCTAGTTCGGGGAGTGTAGTCCTGGCCTGTGGGCAGGCATGAGGAGCGGCTAGAGAACTCATCCTTCCTCTTCCAGAAGCTGAAAAGCCTCTTCATGGCTGTGAGGTCCTTAGTCAGATCAGGATGTTCCTGGGGCTCTTTAACTGACCTCCTCCTCTGGCTCCACTGGCTCCCAGATACTCCAGCCCAATCAGAAATGCAGGTGTGTGCAGACTTGGAGCTGCAGGTTGCCTGGTAACGCCCAGTGTGGTTATGACCTAGTTCCAGGACCATATTTTCACCTCTGACCTTGGCCTTACTACCTATTTCCTCTGCAATCTTCCTATTAGGTCATGAGCCTTTGGGGGGGAAAAAAATCCTGCTGACTTACAGACAGGCTCTTCTTCAAGGATAGAGCTCATGGCTTGACCTCTTACAAGATTTACCTTCTTCCTCTGCCTCCAACCCCTTCCCATCCTCGCTTCCATATCACATGCTAATTTGTCTTTAACGATAACTATAATCCCTGGATAATCTCAATTTCAAACACTCTGCCATCTTCCAGAATTTCCTTGTGTTATATTCTTATCTAAGCCTAACCATTACTCTAAAGCTACCCCTAAAAGAATTCATATTCATGTATAAATGCACACATATATTCATATGTGTATCTATCTATGTACATATTTAATATATACTCATGAATATATTCATATATATTCACTTACATATGTATACCCTAAAACTAGACCTGAAATTAACTCTACCATTAAGTAGAGAGAGGTTTATATACATTTTTATATATGTATACATATATATTCATATATACATTCATATACATATTCTCAAAAATGATCAATTACTTTGACACACCCACTTCTAGTTATTCCTTTCTTATACTAACATGAACTTAGCTTATAGGATGATGACTCCAGAATTTGTAAGCCCAAAACTTATGCAATTTGAAGGTGTTCTCTAAGAAAAAAAATTACAAAATTATAAATGCAAAATTAAGTATAAAACTGAATTCAGAATAATAAAATTTTAACATATTGAATTTTGGCACGGGTCCAGCAAATGAAGGATTGGGGAAATTATGCATCTTTAGCCTCATGTTAACATTACCTTTGCCACACATTTTTTACTCTGCTTCTAGGTTGGAACATTCTTTGTTCTTATATTTATTATTTTTTTAATTCTAAAACTCAACTGAAGGTTTTCCTATTTTAAGAAAAGTTGATATTATTATCTTTTCTTAAACAGTCTGTGTTTATTACACTTGCCTTTTAGTCTCTGAGACTTACTCGTTAGTGTTCCTAAAGAATGTCCTGCTGTAACCTAAATGTCCATTTTTCATGTTCATTGAATTTTGCATGTGACAGTGGTTCTGTCTAAAATTCATCTCCTTCTTGCTGGAGAAAGGGATTTTTATGTTCCTTTAAATTTAGTCTAAGCACAGCCAACTGGGTTTGTACAGATTGCTCTGATAGTGCTGGTCACAGTCTCCTACTTGCCTCTACTGTGGCTCCCGTCCTCACCGTTATTAGTGTGTTTTATATCTTTCTCATACATCAGTGTAGCATTATCCTCAAGAGCAAGGAATATGCCTTCATCCTTTATATCCTTTCCCAATTACCTCACAGGGAGATGCAATAATACTTCCATCCCATGTGATCATGTAATTCTATTGACTGTATAAATCTTAAATTATAAAAATTTTATATGTTGGTGAAAAATTATCAAGGCATGGTAAAACATGGCATGTAATCATGTGGGTTTCTGTTCTATTGTTCCTGTGAGCAATGTGTATACCTGTGAATGTGTGTGTGGGCATGTATGTTTTACTGTATCACTGTAACCTTGTATATGAAAAATAGAAGATACATTTAGGGGAAACGTGTTAAAGAATACCTGACATTCTTGAACAGAATATTTGAAAATAATCTGACCTTATATGTCTTCTCGCTCCCAAATAACAACCTTCAACTGTTAACCAAGAAAAAAAAATTAATAAAAGAAAGATTTGGTCATGTAAGCAGATGCAGATCACCTTGAACAGAAACATATTCCAAATGTTTCTAGGGGCAAAAATAGAAACTACAGTACCATTTATACTCAAGAAAAACAAAAGGAAGCCATACTGAATTTATATATAATGAAGAAAATGGTAATTACTTTATCCAAAGGTTTCCTGAATATCACAGTTCTAATGTCTTTTGGAACTGTTTCATGCTGAGAACAGCACATACAGAAGAAACCTGAGTTGCAGTTGTGTTCGGGGCCCTGGGGCTTTACAAAAATTTACTGTGTCTTTTAGGAATGATTGAACCCAGCACTTTATTCCCCAGTTTCAGTGACTATTCAGGCTCAATTGCTTTTGAATATGCCAAGTTATTAAAAACATGGAGAGAACTAAATGCATAGCTCAAAACTTTATAAATGGAGTTGGTAAGCAAGAACCTAGCCAAGTGTTACCATGAGAGATAAACAAGGCATTGATCCTATGAGCAAACATGATCATTTCTTGAGGACTTATAGAGACCTCACTCAGAAGCCAAACATCCAATTTAGCCATTTTCCTCAGTTTTGATTTTTAAACTTGCTGCACTCTAATTCAATCAAGCAGATTTCTCTACTTGATAGAAACAGATGACATAGTAGACATCTTTGGACATGTTCTATGGACTCTTGAAATCATATTGTAACTCAGTGACATCAAATCATTCTGATTTCAATAGAACATCTAAACTATCTCCACTAAACTATTCTTGGAGCAGTCAATGATTTCTCATAAGCTTCTCCCCTAATGAGTCATATGCCTCACATCACATATCCAGGCACATTCTTTGGCTTCTCCACAGCTTACTACACTGCCCTGGAACAACTGAGCTGAGAACATAACAACTGGGCATATTAACCCTCATTAGAGAATAAAATAAAATATATATTAGGTGTGAAGATAGCCTGAGTTTCCAATCTGTGGACACAATTAGGGAGTACTATATAAAATCTCCATGGATTAATTGAAACATTTATGAAGATCTGCCTACCCCTAAATATGTGCTCTAAAATCAAACCAGGGTCTTAGCACTACCTGTCTGGAATCATTGGCCTGAGGTTTCTACTCCTAGTGTCACTTCACTAAATTGGTTGTCTCTAGAAGAAAATAGTTAACTTTACACACATTATTCAGAGTTAGAGGGGATTTTGTTCCTCTTCTCTTAATGTATTATAATTTATTTATTATGTATTCTGAGTATTTGGGGAGGTATTTTATAAATGCAATGAGGAGATTGAAAGAAAAGAAAAAATTAGCAAAAAAAAAAAAAAAAAAAAAAAAAAACCAACAACACATTTTTACAACAATGCTGGGAGAATAGGTACCACAGAATGAGTAAGAATCCTGAGAGCTTAGGCCTTGCTTCAATGATATACATCCTTGAACAAGCCTCACAAGATGAAAAAGGGCTTAAGTACAAGCAAAACTGAGTGAAACTTCTATTGATTTCATCTAGTTCTTGTCAATTAGAAAGAAAACAACTTTAGGGCTGGGGCTGGGGCTCAACAGTAGCACACTTGCCTGGCGTGTGTGAGGCACTGGGTTCAATTCTCAGCACCACGTAAAATAAATAAAGGTCTATCAACAACTAAAAGAGAGAGAGAGAGAGAGAGAGAGAGAGAGAGAGAGAGAGAGAGAGATCAACTTAAAAAGAAAGAAAGAAGACAACTTTAAATGATGTTTTTATGAACCAACTCACATATGTCTCTGAAGGCTAGTGAGTGAGATCATTTTCAATTGTCACATTTATTTATGAGGCAATACCTTGGAAATATTAACATTGAATTTAAACTGACCAAGAAAACTTAATTTTTAAAAAATATTCAATCAACAGAAAACAGAAATTCATGAACATACGATAGAGGAATGGTGATAAATGCTCTACCACACTAAATCAATTTATGGAAAACCTATAACATGGAAATTAGAATTGTAAAATGTCAAGGCATATTCTCCATATTATCCCGTATTATTTCAGAGAAGTATACACTCATTACGGTAGGTGTTGATTTGCTTTATGATTGAACTGCCTAAAAAGAAAGTGAGATGTAATTTTATAGTTTCTGCTGATCCATGGACTTGGGGAGAGGTGTTCCTAGCCTCCCATGTTGTAGCCTTCACTGCCTTCTGAGAAGGCTCTCTCCCCTTGACCTAGGAGTCCAGCGATGCAGGTGGTTTCCATTTGGTAATTCATAAATGAGCAATAGACAGGAATCTGGTGCTACAAAGTATAAACTATACTGATATTCAAAGTTTATTCTGAATAATTTCTTCTTTTCTACTCTAAAACATCTTCATGATGTTGTTTGATGAGCTAGAACCAGAGGAAGCAGGTGGTACCACTGAATACCAAACCCAACTTTCAGCCCATCGGGTTTGGTATTCAGTGGGTCCAGCAAGTAGAATTTCGAGGATACTGAAGCACCTCTGGGGAGCCTGGTGGGAGGCCACAGCGGAGAAGAATGTTGTAGCCAGCGTTTTGACTTTTTCAGAATGCTTTACAGTTGGAAACACACAGCATGGAAACTTTATATTGGCTTCTTTCACTTAGTGATATGCATGTAAGATTCCTTCATGATTTTTAATGACTTGAGAATGCATTTCTTTTTAACACTAAATAGGTTCCATTTTCTGAGTGTACTACAGCTTATCCTCCACCTATTGAAGGACCTTTTGATTGCTTCCAAGTTTTGGCAATTATGAATAAAGCTGCTGAAAACATCTTTGTGCAGGTTGTGGGGTGATATAAGATTTCCACTCTTTCAGGTAAATACCAAAGAGTGTGATTGCAGGATCATATAGTAAAAATGTTTGATTTTATTAAGAAGCTGTTAAAATGCCAAATGGGGATTCACTGCATTCCCACCAGCAGTCAATGTGTGTTCTGAATTTGGGCCATTCTAACTGGTGTGCATAATCTTTGTATTGCTTTAATAAACAGACGTTTTATACACACAATATGTAAATATGTACTTTACTAATGAGTATTAGGCAAAAAAAAAACTACATTGGAATAGAGAGATGCTTCCCTTCTTGAACAAAGTGACTTATTTATCTTTAAAAAAGTGAACTTTTTCCTTACTATTCTAACAAATTTATGTAAACCAAATCAAAAAGTTGAGATTTTATAATTATTTGTGATGATGTTCTGTTATATACTGTTGTGAATATAGTAAGAAACGTTTTGATAAAAAAGTATTTCATATAACATAATTATATGTTATTTAACTGGTGGCAGAATAGACAAATGAGTGGAATAGAATAGAAAGTCTAAAACACACTCAACTATATTAAGAATTAGTACCTGATTATTATGACATTTAAATTAGTAAGGAAAGGATAAATTATTCATTAATGTGGGCCCAGATCCCTCCCAATCTTGAGTAGTGAGCCACACTTCGAATTCTAAGACTCAGTTCTTTTAGTACGTAGTGAGTGCTCTATTGTTCCTGAAGCATCCCCCCAGTTCACTCAGGACTTTATGTGGAACCCAAATCATCGCCCATACTTTTATGCTGAGTTCTCTTTTGAGACCCTTGAAGTTCTTGCTAGTACATCAGGCTGGGAGTGTGGTAAGGCAAGTGGGACGTAGGTTGGACATCTAAGAAGAGTTAATAGGAACAGCTTAAGTCACCAGGTTTAAATAATATAGTAGTTCCTCCTTTCCATGGTTTTGTCTTCTGCAACCACAGTCTGAAAATATTAAATTTATCAGATTGACTGTTATGGTATTGAAATGCTCATGCCCAGTTAACCTTTATTTCATTTAATAATGGCCCCAATGTGGAAGATTTGTGAGGTTGGCATTTTCGATATGCCAAAGAAAAGCTATGCAATATTTACTTTAAGTGAAAAGGTGACAGCCCCAAAAAAAATATTCTGAGAGAAATTGTTCATACAGCTTTTATAACTGTATATCATTCTAATTGTTATTTTGTTATTAGTCATTAACTTCTTATTCTGCTTAATTTATAAATTAAACTTTATCATGAAAGAAAAGTGACACAGGACTGCTCACACACACACACCTGGGATAAGAAGTGAGTTTATTGTCAGGAGTCTGACAAGGCTGCTCTGCACAGAGAGGGACAGCAGCAGTAAACAGGGAGATCAGTAGCAACTCCCCCTTGAATGTTTTCTTTTTTGAGGCTAGAATCACAGCCGGCTAGGGTGGGTTTAGTCTTGACTGACATAATAAGCATCCCCTGATCTTGTGGAAGGGAAGTTTGTTTCTTGGGAACAGAGACAGGCAGTTTTCCTATCTCTCAAAAGGAAAACAGGGAAACAGGAGCCTTATCTCTTTATCTTCAAGGAGAGAACAGGAAAACCAGTATGTCCCCATCTCAGGGGCCCGTAAATTGTCCCCTAACTATCAATGACAGAACAGGGAGAGACCAGCACATCTCCAGGCCAGTAGGTTCTATCTCGGGCTACTTTCTATTTCTTGGGAATAAGAACATTATTCATAAAGTGGGGGTGGTGAAAAGGAAGACGGCTGCAATCATGCTAACAATCAATGTGTATGTTTAGGAAAATACAGTATATGTGGGATTCAGTGCTATCCATGGTTTCAGATATCCACTGGGCTTCCTGGAACATATCCCCAGCAGATGAGGGGGATTACCATTTTCCAATTGTGAGCTTAGATTAAAATTTTAGATCATAATTTCTCAACATTTCTTAACCCTTGACCATGTGTCATCATTAAATATATCTCTTCAAACCACCCAAAACTCCAGAAATTCTGAATATCAATTCTTTCCTCCTGTGGAGAGAAAAGTATTCATCATATTTTATTGATTGACGTGCATGCACCTCTTTCTCCAATTATCTATAATCAGGTTAAAGATTAAGCATATTCTTCTAATTACATGACTTAATTTATGGTTGCAAAGCTAAACTCTTTATTGCAGTTGATCTCAACTATATCTAAACTCAAATCTGTATTCTTTTGCTCAGATTATGTAGTAAAGATGAATATGATGTTATTTGGCCCAGTTTGATACTCTTTATTCTTAACAATATTTTTCCAGAATATTCCCAAACCAAGTTTAATAAACTAATGATTATTTCTCATCCACATAAGAAAAAATTGGAGCCATTTGAAATCTGTTAAATTATATAACAATTAAATTACAAGTTATGTTATATGCTTTATGTCTTACTGTATTAGATGAAAAATAGTCACGTCAGAGCAGAAAGTAGAATTTTGCTGAAGGAAAATAATCAAAACTCTTTCCAAAGCATCAAAGTGTAGGGTTTTCCTTTTTCTTTCTTTTTTTTTAAATTGTTTTCTTTCTGTTTAACATGCTATCTCCTAACCCCATGCATCATACATAAACTTTATAAATGACAATGCTTTCAGAAAGAAATGACCATTCTTTGTGACCTTTGTAAAATTTTTTGAAAATATAATAATTAACAGAAATGTATCTATAGTATTGATATGTAGAAATGTTGGTAGAACTAAACATGTCTTAGGTAGGCAGTAAGAGAGGAAAGAAATTAAAAACCAGAAAGAACAGCTAGAAGAATATGTATATATTTCCCCTAATCACCCATAAGAGAAAAATTCATTTTAAAAAGTCATAACAAATATGGAAGATGAGGAAGAAGAGAGTGACACTTTAACAAAGAGTATAAGAGGAATATAAAAGGAAGAGTGGGCTTAAATGAGAGCACGGGCTTTCTACTATAAAATATGAACAATTAATTTACCTAATAATTAAGGAAGTCAGTAGAAAACATTACACTTTTGAATTATAGCCAAATTTTATGAAGAAGAATTTATGCATTTTATGAGAGGAAACTTAATCACCATATCTTTTAAGACAAAATGTTTAATAACTGCTAAGCTAGCAAAACCTGCCTTCAAAGAACAGTCTTATTAAATTTATCATGAATTAAAATTTGTCCTTAGTCTTGATTTTCCCTTAGCTCAATACTCTTGTAATTTCTAACTTATTGATATTCTCTGGTAAATTTTTGCTACCTGCTTCAAATCTTTTTTCAGTAGCTCATAAAATGAAAAAAAAAAACACTACTGTGTGATATATACACAAATGGAATTTGAAAAGAAGTTATAGAATTTATTCTCTGGACATTAAAATTGTTCCTTAACATATATTACACTGCATTTAAAAGATAAGAGGTTATTAGTAGTTAATAAGTATGTGGCAGTTCAATTATTCACCTTTTGATAATCATATTTCAAATATCAAATACTATATACTTTATTAGATGAGTTTTATGTGCCCTCCTGCATGAGTGTATCAAGTGTCTTTAAAACAGCTGAACTAAGTATTTCAAGTAATGTAGGTGCATCAATAACGCACATGGTTATGAAAATAATGAACATTTTATTATCTATTACCCTTTTGTTCTCCATGTGTATGTCCAGGTTGGTCAATATAGAACAGTTTATTTCTTTGATAAGAAATTAACTATATATTTAACTGCTATGCCTTTACAACTGTTTGGTCTACAGAATAAGTTGGAGAACAATCACCATAAGTATTTGTATTGCAGTGGTGTTACTGTTCTGATGTCTTGCATTAAAATCATAATGCCACATGCCACCATCCACTATGAAATTAATGCTCTTAAGGCATGGCTCTCCCCCAAAATAAATAGGCTCACACTCACCCATATTTCTATTTGAAAGCAATTTGGAACATGATTTTATATTCAAAGTAGGAACTGTTTTATCAAACCCATATTCTTTCTTATGGACTTTTACCTATTTTTAATAGTGCACTATAGTTGTACATATGGCTGGATTTGCTGTTACATATTTGCACATGCACTTAATACAACAACACAATTTGGCCAATATCATTCTCCAGTATGTCCCGTTTCCCTTTCCTTTCCTTCCTCCTTTGGTTACCTTCCTCTACTCTACTGATGTCCCTTCATTTTACTTAAGATCTCTCCCCATCTTTTTTTCCCTTTTCCTTTCTAGCTTCCATATAAGATAAAACACATAAGCTTGATCTTCTGAGTTTGCTTATTTCACTTAACATAGTGCACTCAAATTCCATCCATTTTCTTGCAAATGGCATAATTTTATTTTGCCTTAGGACTGAATAAAACTGCACTGTGTATATACATTACATTTTCTTTATCCATTCATCCATTGATGGACACCTAGACTGGTTCCATAGTTTGGCTATTGTGAATTATGCAGCTATAAATATGTATATACATCTATCATATGGATAACTTTAATTCTTTAGGATAAATCCAAGAAGTGGAATAGCTGGGTGGCTCATTCTATTTCTAGACTTTTGAGGAATCTCCACACTGATTTCCATAATAATTGTACTAATTTACAATCATATCAAAAAGTGTTAAAATTGTTCTTTTTCTCCACATCCTTTCTAGTGCTTATTATTGTCAAATAAATATTATTGTTTTCTCCTTAGTATTAACAATAGAATGGATTAATATTTGTGCCAGGTTCTTGTCCTTACATGAAATACAAGAATAGAAACCAATCATGTCAGAAGTCAAGAATGAAGGTTCATCTCAACACTGACTCTGCATGAATGTATGAGTGGCTTTTGTAATTATTTATGTGGAATGAATTCTATGTTCCTTTCTCCTTTTGAGGGTTATTCTGAGAAATAGTCTCATTTCAGAATAACATTTTTTACATTTTTTATCTCAACTATTAACTTCAGATTATATTCAATACCTTATTCCTGAGTCACTTTGTTTAATAGCCCTCTCAGGCTACTCTTGAAATGAAAAATTTTCTCCTGATAATGCAGGAGGAATGAAGAATGCAGAACCACTTGAACCAGATAAATTTTGCATTACATACTTAACTTCATGAAGAAGTGTATTTTAAAATATTTACCATGCTCACCGGCTTCTTATTACTGAAACCATTGTGTTGCATGTAAATTCACCAAAGAGAAACATAAATAATCCATATAACATAGCTTGTATTTTCTTTTTAAGAAAACACATAAAATCTAACAAAAAACCATTTAGAAAACAATGTAACCAAGAGATTTCTAAATTTGCATCTTCAGATATCCTAAAGTGCTGGTTCTTAGTTTGAAAACCCTACATTTCATATGGATTCATGGAATCCTTAAAGTTTTTTAAAAACATTTTAAAAAAATGTACTAGAATTAGAACATTTATTTGAACTCCATTTGCTAACATGGGAAGTGCTTGCCTTTGATGTTTTCAACTTAATTTAGTTACACTGATGATCTCATGCTGACCAGATGCTTTGCTTAGTAGACTGGGGAGGAGGACATGTGAGCGTATGGTATCTGTCATTACAAAATGTGGAGAAAGTAGCATTCCCTATGACTGTTTACGTTATGCAGTCTTAAAATACTGATGAAGTTAATAGATATAAA
Source organism: Urocitellus parryii (assembly GCF_045843805.1). Lineage (NCBI taxonomy): Eukaryota > Metazoa > Chordata > Mammalia > Rodentia > Sciuridae > Urocitellus > Urocitellus parryii. Next base: position 43,260,926 of record NC_135533.1, on the reverse strand, counting down.
ATGACAAAAGGGACCTTTAATGATGAAAGGGCCTTTAAATTTTAATTTCTACACCTTTTTTGGACTTAGCCAATTTTCTGTTGCTATAACAAAATACACAAGGCTGGATAATATGTTAAAAAAGAGAAGTTTATTTATTCCAAAATTTTTGAGGCTGAACATCCAAGATCTGATAATTCATCTGTTTTCTTCTGGTGAGGGCATCATGATGGATGGCATCACAATGGCAGTAGTGCATGCATAACAACACATGGTGAGATGTGTTGGAAGACAAATTCAGAAGCCATATGCATTATTTTTTATAGCAACCCACTCTTGAGGGAACCAACTGAGGTTCTATGAAAACTACATTAATCCTTTCCAAAGGTACACCCCCTTGACCTAGTTATCTTGCAGTAGGTCCCATCTTTTAAAGGTTCCATTGCCTTTGCTTTCAACGTTGCCACACTTGTACCAAACTTACAGCAGATGAACATTTAGGGGACATAATCAAGCCATATCCAAACCATACCAGCCTTCTTTCATGCATCTTAAAATTTAAGTCTGACAATTTGGTTAATATGTGTGTTGATGTTCCTCAATCTCAAAGCCAGTTTACTTTTTATATTTTCTGTAAAGTATTTGTCCAGGCAAATGTGTTCAAATATGATTTGGTATACATCGATACTTGTACATATCCATCTTTCCCACTAAGAATTATACATATGAACATATGGGAATTGCACACCCACATATCTATTTCTAAACGGTACACCATTCTCAGGCATGCACCTGCCATGTTGTCCCCCTAGTCATCATGTTTGAGGACTGACAATAACCTTAGTCCCAGGAAGAAATGTGAACAATGTCAGCCACAGTTCAGCACTTCCCATGGGGGTCTCCTCTGTGGTAAAGACCTAGTAGCAAAATGGGTCTGCTGATCCCTCCTTCCTTAAGGTGGAGAAATTTTTGGTCAAATAAAAATTTCAAACAACCCAATGTCCTTTGGAATTCTACTGAAAATATAAAGCATCTTGATTCCCTGCACCGAGACCCTCTGCTCTGGGGAAATTACTTGTCGCCAGGATTTCTTTTTCCTTTCAGAGAAGTGATTCCTGATCTGGGTGGCTGTCCCCCAGATTCTCCTCTAGCCCCAGAAATTTAAAGGTATTTGGCAGTTTTCCCATTTCTGACTCCATTTCATAGACTTTGAACTGAAGTCACCACAAAACCTTAGAGCACAATCTGAAAAAGGAAGGATTTAGAAATTAAGATTTGGAACACTAGAGGATGCACTTTTTACCTAAGTAGGGCCAAAGAAAAGATGATGGCTTTTCCCTTTGGAATAATTCTTTCCCTTTTGAGAAAAAATTAAGAATCATTGAAGGAATATTTTTTTGTGGACTTTTATGTAATTTTTCACCTTACTATTTTTTTTTGCATTCATATCATGCAAAAACTGCTTTCTCACCACATTTCATTCTCAGAGCAGGTCTGGTAGTTAGAGAAGCAGATATTTGCCTTTCTGTTTGTGAGCAGGGAAACCCAGCATCCTATGTCTAGTTATGTGGATCCCAGTGCTTCAGCACACTACAAGCTAAGTTGTTTGATTAGGGGTTAGACCGGTTGAAGTATAGAGTAAAATCAATGAAAAGAAGTACCATTATCAGTTTCCTATAGTTAAAGATCTGACTAAGAAGAGGATTTTTATGAGCTTAGATTTTTACCTAAAATATTTCCATATAAGAATATTTCACTCTTCTTTAAAGCTAAGTAATAATAATTCATTGAATACACACACATGCACACACATACACACACACACAGAGAGACACACACACACCACATTTTCTTTATCTGTTCATCTACTGAAGGTCACCTAAGTTGGTTCCATAGTTTAGCTATTGTGAATTGAGCTGCTATAAACATTGACATGGCTGTATTACTGTAGCATGCTTATTTTAAGTCCTTTTGGTATAAATCAAGGAGTGGGATAAGTGGGTCAAATGGTGGTTCCATTTCAAGTTTTCTGAGGAATCTCCATAGTGCTTTCCGTTACTCAACTTTAAAGAAGAATCAAATTAAGGTAGTTGCCAGTAAATGGATGGAGTTGGAGAAGATCATGCTGAGTGAAATAAACCAATCCCCCAAAACCAAAGGCTAAATGTTTTTTTCTAATATGTGGATGCTCATTCACAAAGCAGGGTCAGGGGGCACTAGAGAAGAAAAGAGTTAACTTAGATATGACAGAGGGAAGTGAAGGACAGGTAGGGAAGAGGATGTGGGGATAGAAAGGGTAGTAGAATGAAACAGACATTATTATTTTACGTATAAATGAAACTGCATGGCCAATGTGATTCTACAACATGTACACTCAGAAAAATAAGAAATTATATTCCAGCTATGCATGATATATAAAAGTGCATAAATGCATTCTACTGTCATGTATAACTAATTAAAACAAATTAATTTTTTAAAGAATATTTCACTCATCACTGGAATGTCTAATGAAGCTCAGGGTGATCAGAACATAGATGGGTCCAGAGGTCCTGGAAAATAAGAAAAACTGCAATCAAGATTTGAATGCCTGGCAGGGCAAAAGTTTTGAGACTTAAATGGAACATTTGTAGCAGAGGAAAAACAAAACATGTAACTTTTATTTAGGACTAGCAGAAGAAAATGGAAATTAATTGAACTTAGAACCTTGGGCAATCTGAACCTTGAAATCATCAGTGGCTGTTGATGGAGTATCCACCGACACGTAATCATGCCAACATGGAGTGAAATTCAATATTCAATAGACTTTTTGTTTAATATTCAATTAGGATGTATGTGCATCTGACAATCTAGAAATCCGTTTTCTGGCTTAATGATAAAAATTGTATGTTTTTCCTGCTTCTAAAACTAAGTAAGTCTCCACAGTGTTCTGTTTGTTCTTCAGGAGAACCAGTTGGTATCAGTCATAGTGTAGCATTTAGTAGTTCCTCTCATCCATTAGCAGAGAATGACAACATGTTTCAAAGAACAAATAGAATAATAGTAGCTACAGACAGATATTTTTCTGTTTGTACTATTGTATATTTAGGTCATCTTAAAAAATCAAGTCTTCTCATGTAACCCTAGACTGGAGGTAGCTGTAGTTTAGCAAGATCACAAACCTGTATCAGAAACCAGGATTCATATCTATCTTTCCACTAGGGCAAGTCATTTAGATTTTGTAATTTTCAGTTTCCTTAGCTTACCTCTAACATTCCTCAAATCTAAAAGCTATTATGATTATGTTAATGTTTTACATTCATCAAACACACTTGGCAGTTACTTTCCTTTATTTGTTATTATCAAAGTGATAGAACTTCTGTCAGTCATACAGTTTTACATGGTATTTTTTTATGATTGTAGAGCTTTTATTATCTCATTCTGCTTGGTTCAAAATCTGGGAGGATATTTTGAAAAGTATAAGTAAAAATGTACATTTTTCCTCTTGCCTGAGGCTCCATATGGCTTGGCCTAACAAAGAGCCATGCATCTGGAACAGGGATTAAGGGAGAAGACTTATTCTGCGTGGTTACAGAAGGCAGAACAGGGATTAACATTTGGAATACATGGAGAAGTAGTGTAAGCTTAATATAAAAAGTATTTTTATTTATGAATATTTCTAGCAATAGAAGTATTAAAAGTAAGAAGTAATGTTATACATTGGTGTTCTCTCTAGCATTAGAGAACAGCCCAAATTAGGCTTAATGACTAACAACCAGAGATTTATAAGGAATCCTATTTCGGTGTAGGAGTTGGATTTGATTGCTTCTGATATGCTTGCTTTTATATTAACACTACCACAGTCATCCTTGTTCATCTCCCATCTCCATTCTTCCACTGTTTCTACTAACATCCCATTTTTACAAGAGTGACAAAGTATCACCATGAAAAGAAAAATAAAATCTGTCACTTTCTCAGCTTTTCTCACAGTTAAGCATGGCCACATGATGGAGTTCTGGCCAATGCCATTCAAGATGTGTTATTGCCAGGACAGTCTGCTGGCTATAGTTATAATAGCATTTGCTTCACCTCTCTCTCTCTCTCTCTCTCTCTCTCTCTCTCTCTCTCTCTCTCTCTCTCTCTCTCTGTCTCTCCCTCTTCCTTTTTTCTTTTCTTTCTTTGTTTTTTGAAACAGTCTTACTATGTTATCCAGATTATCTTGAACTCCTATTTCAAGAGATTCTCCCAACTAATGGAGAATACAGGCCTATAGGCCCATAGGCACCACACCTGGCCTATATTCTTTTTAATTAGAAAGAAAATATAAGGCGTGAGGTACCACAGAAAAATTATTAGGATAAAAAAATGGCAAAGTAGAAAATAAGGACCTGGGTACTTGAATAATAATCTTCAAGCAGCTGCACCAGGCTTGATTTGTCTTCCCCAGGATGCTTTGTTCTTTTAAGATGAATGAACTACCAAGTACAGTTCTGACTAATACACTTATTAATTATACTCATAACTTCCTCTTATATAATACTTTATGGCTTCTAAATATGTTGTGGTTTAGACATGATGTTTCCCCCAAAAGTTCATATGTGAGACAAGTATGTTCAGAGATGATTAGATTATGCACATTTAAACTAACAGTGGATTAATACACTGATATGAATTAACTGGGTGGTAACTGTGGAAAGGTAGAGTGTAGCTAGAGAGTGAGGTTACTGAGGACTTGCTTTCGGGGTTTGTTTTGTCCTTGGTGAGTAGAGTTTGCTCTGCTTCCTGGGTGGTATGTTCCGAGCTTGTTCCTTCCACCATGCCCTTCTGCCATGATGTTCTGTCTCACTTTGGGCCCAGAGCTATGGAGTCAGCTGACCATGGACTGAACCTCTGAAATTGTGGAACAAAATAAATTATTCCTCTTCTACATTTTTCTTCTTGGTCTTTTGCTCACAACAACAACAACAACAAAATAAATTGTACTAAAACAACATACATTTGGCTTCTTTCTTTTTTTAATTAATTTTTTATTTGTTTAAATTAGTTATATATGACAATAGAATGCACTTATATACTTTGATATATCATACATAATGGGATATAATTTCTCTTTTTTCTGAGTATACACATTGTAAAATAACATTGGTCATACAGTCTGGAATGACCAATAACAAAGTAATAATGTCTGTTTCATTCTATTATCTTTCTTATCCCCACATCCCCTGCCTTCCCCTCCTTTCACTTCCCTCTACCTAATCTAAGGAAATGCTATTCTTTTTTTTTTGCCTTTATATATGTACTTCTTTTTTTGCATTACAATTCTTAATACACATATATACCACAATTTTTGTAACCCTGTTTATATATAAAGTATGTTGACACCCAATTCAAGTCTTCATATATGTACTTTGTATAATGATATCCATCACATTCCACCATCCTTGCTACTCCCCTGCCCTCTTCCTTTCCCTCCCACCCCTCTTCCCTATCTAGAATTCATCTATTCCTCCCATGCTCTCCCTCCCTACCTCACTATGAGTCAACCTCCTTATATCAGAGAAAACATTCTGCATTTGTTTTTTGGGGATTGGCTGACATCACTTAGCATTATCTTCTCCAATGACATTTGGCTTCTTTCTGTGTGTTGTCTCATTTAATCTTACAACCACCCAGGGAGAAATCTGAGCATTTGTGTAACTTATTACTGGTTAAAAATTTGAATATCCAAAATTAAACTATTTGTACATTTAAGTAGCATAGCAAAAATTAAAATTCAATGTCCGGTTTGGGAAATCAGCCCAAACTGCATCTCTAAGAGTTTCCTACCTTCCACATACTAAGTAACCACAGAAGCCAAATATTAAAAGGTAAGCAAGGAATTTTTGAAAACCTAGATAAGAGACTGTTCTCTTATGAAGACATCAGGATTGAGTGATATTTAGAAGCTGTCTTAGAACTTTGGATTGTGCAGAGAAGAGTGAGGAGAAGGGTGGGGCTATGGGAATGGGAGGACAGTAGAATGAGATAGAGGTTATTACCCTATATACATACATGATTACACTACTGGTGTCACTCTGTACCATGTACAGCCAAAGGAATGAGAAGGTGTGCTCCATTTGTGTACAGTGTATCAAAATGCATTCTACTGTCATGTATAACTAATTAGAACAAATTTAAAAAATAAAAAGAAATAGAAACTGTCTTGGACATGCCAGAGCAGGAGTACATATGCCCTTTTTTCTCCCATTCTCTTCTATACCCCAGGAAAATCCACAGAAATTTGTAGAAGTACTATGTGGTGTGTGTTCAATTCACAGTCTTATACATGAAGAAATACATTGACTATTGCATGAAATACTACTACCAGTGAACTTCACTTGTTTAATGAAACAAGCCCATTAGGAGGCCCTAGAATAAACCACCACATTGGAAGTGCCATGGCCATAAGAGGCTGATTATCCATCATCCCACAATAATGACAGGGCTGAAAATACTGAAGAGCCCTTATGAAGTTTTACTGACAGCTATACTTAAACCCTTCCTGCACTGTGAGTTTGGGGAATTTCAGCATTGCCTTCAGAATCAAAAAACCTAAGAAAAAAGTCATAAGGACCAAGAACATCTTTATCTGCAGAATAAGAATCCAGAAAGTTTTTATTTTTCTTAAAGAAATTTGTCACCAGGAGATTTAATCTATAAAAAGGTGTTCTGAAGAAACAGGCAGATGTCCATTGCCCTGGGAAGAACCTATGGGATTTGCTAATTACTCATAATGCTTCCACAGGAAAAGAAAAAACAACTGGACTCATGCCTCGTATGGGAACCTGGTGTCTCAAGACTGGTCTTTGATTTCCACAAAGAACTTGAAACATTAGTTTGCCTGGATTATCTGAGGATGGTAATGTACTCAAAAGAAGGTACTCTAAAGGGTTTACTTTCATGCAAATAAATTGCTCTCATAGTCATGTTATTTAGTTATTTAATTTATCTTACTGTAATAATGATAGCTGCTTTGCTTTATATGGACCAATGTCTGTATCAACAGTTACAGATTGCTCAAAGGAAAAAATGCACATGGAAATAGCAATATTTAGAAAATTGTAATGTTATTGTGAATTAGTAACAAAAGAATTCTAATTGTAAAACGATGAAATTTTCTTTCAGAAAAGAAAGAAACCTCTTTGCCTTTACCTCATTAGGATATTGATGAAAACATAATAGACCTAATTATAGGCTTGAACTTTTGATTTTATAATGCAAAGTGTTGACCTGGCCCTTAGAAGAATCACATTCCTCTGAAATTAACTCTCAGGAGGAGTACAAGATTCTACCACAAGGTACATGGTTGTGCTCCCTCTTGCTCTATCTTCAAATCCAGCCTCCCGGATTTGAATCTACTTATTTAACCTACTCATTAAAAGTCACTATGTTTCAGTTAATATGCACATTGTGAAACCTACCCTAAATAAATGTCAGATCTCTTCATAGGGACTGTGAGACAAGCAAAGGAACTAACAACAAGTGTGTTTCAATACAGCTGCAGAATCCCTAATGCACTGATGAGGCAGTCAGGATTTTTAAGCTATCCTGAATTACTGTTTCCCTCATGTTTTCAGAGTCTGGTCTTGTTATTACAGGTCCATATGCAGGATATTACATGTGATCACTTAAAGTGATTAGGATCCAGAAAGCTTGATTTATGCCATATGGATTCACAAGGCATTCATTTATAAAATTTGTGTTAGAAAGTAATTGTGAACTAAGGCCGAATCCTTAATTAAACGTAGGAAAATTCAATACATAAAATAAACATTTGAAGGTTGCCTAATGGAAATAGAAACATACAAAAGATGCCTTTAAAATGAAAACACTTGTTATTATTAATTATATACATGAGATGCTCAATAATTAATTTTTTATGTTTCATGAGTAGAATTTTAAGAACAGTTTGATTCTATAGCTCTAGGGCAAAAATAAACTTGCATTTTTATTTCTAAAATAAAAAGGTATAAGTATTGAAAATTATGAAGTTTTAAAAGTTTAACTATCATATAAGCACATTCCTAAATTAATGAATGGATTTCATTGAGTTTTGTATAAAATATATATTAATATTTAGTTTAAAATAAATCTATTATTGAGACTCTTGGTTGCATATTAACAGAATATATCACAAAGTATATTATGCAAAGGCAACTTTTTGTTCCATATAACTGAAAGTCTTAGAAGTCAGATCATGGATGGATTCAGTAGCTCTTATGATATTATCAAGCCCAGATATCTCTTCTTTGTCCAGCTTTCGTTAGTTGGCATTACTCAGATAACTCCCTCTACATGTTACTTGGCAGCTTCAGGCTTGCACATGCCTAGTTAGATTGTCTCCTCTTCTGGAATATAAAGGAAATTCAGCTAGGTGATTTTTACCTTTATTTCAGCTCAAAATTCAATGATGTATAAGTAACTCACAATAACTACTGAGTATATAAAATATCTCCTGATTTAAATAGTGATTGTTCAAAATTGAGTGTGTGTGTATATATATATATATATATATATATATATATATATATATATATATATATATTAAAAGTTCATTAAAGGCTTATTTCTGTGGTTATTTTAAACTTACCCTTTTCATTTTAGTAACTCATCTCTTTCAGTGATATAAGTAAATACACTATCTAGCCCAAGTGTCACAAATTCCAAGTCAATTGATACCAAATTATTGAGATTTTAATGTAACTTAGATACTAATACTAGTATACATGTGAAAAATGCAGAATGTTAAAAGAAGGTTTTACTTATCAATTACCAAGCAAAATTCCAGGCTTGAAAATTTCCTTCTTATTAGAAAATGGGACAGGAGAAAAATGCACATTAGCAATTGCAGAACTCAATTTCTTCCATTAAAATGTTGGTTGTTTGGGAAAAGATTCTGTTACAGAAGAAAAAAGGTGTAAAATTCAAGCACTTGAGGAATAAATGACTGGAAAGAACATTAAATTTGACTTCTAAGGAATGAAAAAATCTAATATAATATAATGAATAAATATAATACAATGTGACAGTTTATCCTTGTTATATAAAAACTCATTCATGATTTGAAAATTAAATTAACCTGAGATTGTTAGTCATGATTTCTTAAATAGTGTAAACATAAATGAAAATATTAACATCATTTCAACTTGACAGGGACCAGTACTTTATAATTTGGGTAAAGTTCCAACTTCATGGTAATAATACTCGAGACCCTAAACATGTCATATGAATATTTCTGGAAAGCTAAAATTAAAGCTTTCTCAAAGATGCTATTTGGGCTGAGGAGCCAGTTAGAGCTGCAGCAAATTCTGCCTCTAGAATTCCATAGCAGCCACTTAGAATTCAGTTCATGGTTCCTGATTCTATTATTACATCCAATAGCTGTACAAAGTGAATATAATGTGCTCCTAGACATTTAATCCCCCATGGCAATTGCACTTCTTTTTTTTTTACACTGATTCAACATGATTTTTAGATTATTTATTTTGGCAGTAAGAAAGACATATAGCTTGAAAGGCATTAAGATGCATAGACTCACTTAAAGCTATTGATTCAATTTTCATTACTTATCTGTTGGCAGTTAGGGAAGGCATTTCCAGATCATTGCTTTGGGTATGACAGGTCTTTAGTTCTCTAATCTGTAATTTGGATGCTGCTGTCAGACTGAAATATTTTGTCTTTCACCACTTGCCCTAAACTATAAGCATATGCGCCTATACTGATAATAATACATTCATTATCACTGTTAAAATTGCTATATGAACCTGCTCACCAATCACTGCAGCCTATGGTAGATCTTAAAGCCCTAGATATCTCCCTAAGTTCTCAGATCTTAGCACAGTGTTGGCATTTGGTGCTTCTCATTACTGAACAAATTATTGCAGGCTAACAGTGGTTTTCCTTCTTTTGCAATCTTAGAAGAAAGAATCACCATTCCAAAATATTATAATTTCCTTTTTTAAGCTTATATGCATATTTTTGAAACCCTATATTTCCAGCCTGTGTCACATCTGAAAATCTGACATAAAATCTGTCAAATGGCCAGGTAATTACTGCCATAGTCTCCTCACTTAAAATCATTTTTCATTCAGGCTAATAGTTCTGTTCAATGCCACTGAATCCATGTTCCTTTAACACAACTTGCATTTTTAATCTCCCTACTTTTCTACTCTGTGAATGAAGCATAAACTTTGTCCTAATATTTAAGGTAATCTTTTCCCTTGTTTCAAAAATTTCAGTGAAAAATTTAGTGAGATGGGGGTCTTCAAAACCATCTAGAAGTTAAAGATTCACCAGAATTCACAGGGCTCAGAAATGCTGCCATACTCATGATTACCATGTATTGAAGCAAAAGGGTACAGATGAAAATCAGCAAAGGGAAAAGGTACATAGGATGAAATCAAGGAGAAACCAAGCACAAGCACCAGTTGTGGTCTTTAGTGGGGCTACAGACAGCAACTAATTCTCCTAGTAACAGTAGTAACAGTATTGCTTCCCTAGAGGTGCTCACTTGAGCCTTCCTGTTCTCCTGGGTTTTTATCTGGTTGAATAACATGCCTGTGCAGCTCCCACAGGACTTCTGAATCTCTAGTCTCCCAGAAACTAAAATGATACCACATGGCCAGGGCTTAGGCATACAAAAGCACTTTTATCAGACTGGACATTCCAATTGCTCAGTCTGCCTCTAAGGAGCTAGTCAAGGACAAGTCTTTTTTGGACCATACAGGATCTGAGCCTTTACTGTACAGGTAGGTCAGTTTCCTTTTTATTACTCAGCCACATCTTGCTCATTCCTGCCTTTATGTTCAACAATTTGAAAAGTTTTCCTAACCATCTATGAAAATCCTTACTATCCTTAAGGGCCCAGCACAAGCCCATTCTTTTTCATGAAGACGCCTTCATGCCCTTCCACATCTCCACACATAGAAGCACTTGCATCCCTGCCATGCATTGGACACTTTTATATATTATCTTCAAATCCTACTTTACTGAGTATGTCATCTCTCTGATACAGCTGTCATGTAGTAAATACAAAGGAAATGAAGTATTACTGGTGAATTGCTTCTGTTTATTCTTTAATTTAGAATTTCATTGGCACTAAATTATCCTCCAAATTTTCCTAGGATATTGTGTTTTAATATACAAAATGAAACACGGAAGTTTTTTTCCAAACTTCTAACATATTATCATTTCCCATTTATCTTTTCTCAATAAAGCAATCTAATATTTTCATTGTTCTAACTAACCACTTTGACTCTAGGTGTTTTTCTCTGTACTTTTTTCCCCTTTTTTAAATATAATGATCAATATGTCACATGACCTTTGGACAAGGGAAAGAGACTTTCATTTCCAATAAATTTCTACTTATTCAGAATTTTCCTAGGGTTCCCCCTCCTCCATCAAAGAACTTGACCAGGAAATGCTTTTAATTAATTTTGAGTACTTTTCCTAGGTCACAATAAATAATGTGGAGTCCATTGTTCAACATTAGGATAAATGTTGGCTGTTATTAATTTTGACAAATTACTGTGAGTAAAATGAATAATTTTTAAATTTTTAACTCTAATTGTAACCTCTATCAGGTCATTTACTTTAAAGTGTTTTATAAGCCCCAAGGCAGCATTCTCTGGCAATTTGTATCATTTCAGGAGTTTTCCTCTTTGTAGAGAGCAATATATTATATATAATCTATAATTTCTTGATCTGAGAAAAATTAAATAAAATATATTTATCTTGTGCATATTTCCAGATAAACACATTATCTCCTTTCCTGTTCCCCACCCCAAAACACACACACACACACACACACACACACACACACACACACACAAATACATGAGAATATTATCTCCTCAAAGATGTCTCATTCCTACGCACCCCATTCCTGATTTTTTTCAATATATTTCAAATGTAATAAAAACTTTATAATTTTTTATTATATAGTATTTGTAACACCAGTATATGTGGGGGAAAAACAATAAAAATAATTTCAGTAAAATGAAGCAGAGCATTACCCTAAGAATAGGGAAGAAGTCCCATCATGCAGTTAAAAGAACAATGGAGTATACCTAATGGAATGGGATTTCAATGGCATTGTAAGAATACTTGATCTGTGTTACTAGCAAGTAATACTCTATAAAATACAAGAATTTTTAAAATGTACAAAAAAAGAAGGGATGGAATATACAAAAAAAAAAAAACTACAAAAAGCCAGGTGCAGTGGCACATGCCTGTAATCCCAGCGGCTCCAGAGAATAAGGCAGAAGGATTACAAGTTCAAAACCAGCTTCAGCCATTTAGGGAAGTCCTAAGCAATTTAGCAAGACCTGTCTCAAAATGAAAAATAAAAAGAGCTGGGGACTGGCTCAGTAGTTAAGCACCACTGGGTTCAATCTCCTGTACCAAAAAATAAGCAAGCAAACAAAAAACCCTACAAAAATATTTAACACCAACATTGGGTTTTTAAAGTTCTTAAGGCTAAAACCTCTCTTCCTATTTAAACTTTGTCTTGAAGAACAGTTCTCAACTCCTCCATCCCCTAAGTGATGCCAAAAGGCAGCAGATGGTATCCTGTTAACTAATTGTAGAAAACTCAGTAGAAATTCTATTTTACTTTTATCCTTAGAGTTATGCAATTTACACAGACCTAGCAATCTTAAATAATAATTTAAAAAATGATGATATGAATTGAAATGATTGATATGAATTGTACCCACTTAAGACCACTTGTAGTTGCTTTATGGTTCAGGTGTCAGATAAAGCTTCACAAAGACAATATTTTTTTAATTTTGTTCCCTAGTACATACACAATGTCAAGCACAATACCCAGCATATATTAATGACTTGACAAATGTCCCTCACAAAAATTCCAAAACTCTATTTTTGAAGTTGAACACACGATCACTGGGAGGCAGTATCAATTCACAAAGACCGTCCAAGCTTTGTAATTACTAAGTTCTTACTATACAGAATAAGGAAAATCACATCAAAGCATGTGATTAGGGCTGGGATATAGCGCAGAGGTACAGCATTTGCCTAGTATGTCAATGCCCTGAGGTCCGGTCCAATTCAATCCCCAGGATTGCAAACTAAAAAAAAAAAAAAAAAAGCATCTGACCAAATCTTATACAAATAATAATCCCTATAAACAAGATGGTATTTAAAAAGTAGATATTTTGCAATTAAATGCATTTGTTGCTGCTTGAATGAGAGCACTATGCTGTTTAATGGATCAGTATCAAGCCAGAAAGATGGCTTTGACATAATTTTTTTCAGTTACATGTAAACTGAAAACAATTTAACCAATTTGCTAATGACTTAAAAACAGACTAATAGCCCAAATAAAAAAAAAACATTAAAATGATTAGAAATAAATCTATGAAATAAGGTAGTGAGTATAGAAGTTCAGAATGAATAGATTCTTTTCTGTAGTAAAAATCTTCAGAATGTTCAAATTCCTGGTCAAAGATATGCCTGCTCTAGGAGCACATTTAATTCTCTAGCATATTTGTTAAAATAGTGTTAAGTTTTCATTTAATTTTTTTTTAGTTGCAGATGGACCTTTTTTAAAAAAGTTGTTTATTTCTTTTTTTTTTAAAGAGAGTGAGAGAGAGAGAATTTTTTAATATTTATTTTTTAGTTTTTGGTGGACACAACATCTTTGTATGTGGTGCTGAGGATCGAACCCGGTCCACATACATGCCAAGCGAGCGCCTACCGTTTGAGCCACATCCCCAGCCCCGTTGTTTCTTTATGTGGTTATTTTTTTTTACGTGATTCAAACCCAGTACCTCACACATGCTAAGCAAGTGCTCTACCACTGAGCCACAACCCTGGCCCAAAATAGTGTTAAATTTATACATACTTTTCACATAACCAAAGTTCTTCATGATTTATATACTCAAGTTTCTTGTAGAGGATATGGTTACCAGTGAGACAGACTGAAAAATGAAAGTGACAAACCCACATTTGAAACCTATCCACATTGACTTTCGAATACTATGAATAAAAGCTGTTGACTGTTATGTTCTAGAAATCATACAAAGTGTTTTAAATGAAGTCTAGTTTTGTCACAGCCCAGAAAGATAGGTGTGATTCTGTCTTAAGGATTCTATGGAGTAGCATACACAAATGCTAGCTAGGTCTTTTAATAACTCTACCATGCTTTCTTTTGCTATTAGCAACTATTCCCTTTTGTCCTAGTACAGATCTATTGAACCACAATCAGAAAATAGGGCCCAATAATAAAGCATTTCAGTGAAAATGGCCCACAGGACAGCTCTGGGAATTGTCTTAGACCTAAGTATATCTCTGTGGGACTTCTGATGCCCCACCATGAGATCATACTTTCTGTATTAGCACAAAAACCAGGTTGAATTAAGATTCCCATTACTCACTAGTGCTACCTTTTGTAAGGCATTTAACTCTGCTAAGCTTCAATTACCCAACGTGTAGAATGATCACTGTTGTAAGCACTTAGCATCATGCTTGACACATGATATGCATTGAATGGGAGAAAAAAAAAAGTTATCTACTAATTTTGAAGGTGAAGATCAAGAACAGACTATATTACTAGTTAAGAGTTGCTATATAACTGACTACCACACAAAGCAGGTTCACATGTCTTTATGAAGAGAGTGTTTATCACTTCTTATTCACATGGTAAATATTCCATTACTCATCTAAGACAAATAATAAGTTCTTATGTTTGCTTTAAATACCACCTAAAAGTTGTGTTTTAGTCCTACTTTCATCTCATATTATTAGCTTAAAACTTCAGAATAGTTTTTATAAATGTTAAGTAGGACATTTCAGTAAAGCAGATACTAATAAAAATTTAGTATCTCTTGTTCTGGAATCAAGACTTGTAATATTTAAGCCAAAATTGTCAGTATAAAGCCATTTAAGTTATCAAAGTGCTCCAACCTAAAAGCAAAGTTATTATTATTTATTTTGCAATGCTGGGGATTAAATCCAGGGCCTCATACATGGAAGGCAAGCACTCTACTTGCAGGCTACAGTACTGGGAATCCAGTCCAAGCAATGTTAAACTATTATTTTAATTTTTCCTTTTCAGGAAAAAAGAAAAAAGTTGTTTAATTGCCCCTTTCAAATAACTTTAAAGAAAATATCTTGCCAAGAAATACTTGTAATTCCTTCTTAAGTTGGTTTTAGATTGTGCCTTGTGCCTGTGTCAAGTCACAGAGGTTAATTACAGGTTAAACTTGAGTCTCAATAAGAAACTAATAACAGAATTTAAGTTTCATTAAATATAAAAAAACATGATATTGCATATAAATCACATTACCACATATGGTTGTTGCTCCCTTACAATTTTCATGCAAAAAGAAATCCAAGAGGATATATCACATTAGAAACACATCAACAGGAGGGTGAGGACTATGGTTTGTGTTTATGTATTTACATGTTATTCGTGTTGCTACAACAAGTATTTTGGGAGATCTGACTCTGGATTTCATTTGTACTATCAGAATGAATTTTTTTTCTTACAAAATGAATGTTCTGTAGTTTTAATTATTGGAATTAGTTCCACTGAAACAGAATATCTATTTCATGGTCCCTAACTAAACTTATTTGCTTTGCCCACTTTGCATCACTTTCATTTTATTACTAAATAGATTATAAAACCTATGTGAGATTATCATTGTGTGACAAACTACCCAAGAAAAATGCTTATAAAAGGTAAAAAGATTTATTTTGGGTCATGGTTTGAGAGAATTCAGCCCAGGTTCAGCTGGATGCGTTTTCTGGACCTATGGTAAGGCAAAACAAGGCAGGGAGCAGGTGGTAGAGCAGACTTGATAACCTCACAGCAGCTGGGAATTAGCGTGTAAGTGGACAAGGACAAAATTCTTGAGAATTCCCCCAGTGACTTTCCTCCTCTGAAGCTCCACTACCTCTCAATAATGCCATCACATTATGAATCCATCAATGCATTCATGCACTGATGAGGTTTGAACCCTCATGATCCAGTCACTTTCCCAAATCTAAGAACACTGTTGCATGGAAACCAGGACCAAGTCTTCAATTCAGGAGCTTTGGGAGATATATCAGATCCAAAGTTTAACAACCTTATACCACTACAAAGGCCAAATATTTAGGAATAGCCAATACTAGTTAATCTCTTATCTTCCCAGATGTCTTACCCTCCTGAACATCAACTAAGTTATTCTAGGGTGATGGTGATTGCTGACCAATGAAAAAACCATCCCAACTTTTTTTCTTATAAGGTTTGTTCCTGTATATCTCAAACTATCATGTCTTAAGTTTTAAGTATTTTAAAAAATGTGACTGAAACTCACCTCTAAATTCTTTGAACGGATCCATTCCAAAAGCCCTTTACAGAATTTATACAAATTGGCCACTATTTCTTCTTACTCTTCTCGTAGTTTAAGCCAAACTGTGGCCTTCAAGCAATATCCAGCCTGGTGCCTGTTTTTGTACAGGAAGTTTTATTGGAACACAACCAGGACTACTCATTATCTACCGCTGCTTTTGTATTACAACAGCACAGATGAGTAACTGTGACAGAGACCAAATGGCCTTCAAAGTCTAAAATATTTACTATATAGATTTTTACAGAAAATGTTTGCCAACCCCTATTTTAAGCACTTCCACATTGGGGAGAAAAAACAAACTAAAAATGTAAATTTATAATTCCCATCACAAAGAAACACTTTGGTCTACACATGAATTAATAAAAATTTTTGTTGGCTAGCCTGGATTATCTAAACACTACTTACATTGTTTCTTCATATTCTTTCAAAAAACATGTTTATTTCTGAGATCAGGTTTAGAGAAGTAGGAAAGTTGTTGGCAATAGCAAGCATTGCTCCAAATTAAACTAAAGGTTTACATACCCACATTTAACAACAGTAAAATTTTCAATATTAGAAATCTTAAAATTCTTAAAAATTAAAAGCTACAATGAAATTTATATTTTCAAATAAAACAGTTTATAAAATTCATTATTAATATATTCATATTCCTTTCAGATCTAATGCATTGGGTGGGCCATCGAAGGATTTTACCAACAATCTTTTTAATCAGTCCTGTCTTTCCTGGTCATCTTTAATATTCAGTTCTAATTTTTGGCCCAATTTATTAAAATTTTATTAGTACTTTTTCTTTGCTAGATTAAAGACATTTTAACCACATCTCTGAGTGCTAGGGAGCAACTTTTTAAAGTACTGGTAAACCACCACTAGTTCAGTGGGATAAATGCCAATGGCTTGAATACCTGTAGAAGACAAGATATACTGTCTAGTGACTTTCTTTAAAAAAAAAAAAAATATATGAAAAAAAAACCACATATAGCTTGCACTACTGAGGTTATTTGTGTGCACAATTTTTATAATGCAACATTTCTCTTTTCAATTAGTTTTTCATAAATATTAAAATATCAGAGTACTGATTTTTTCTACGTTTTCAGAATCAATAGATTTCCACATCATTTAAGAGAAAAATAAAACCAAGCCACCACACTTATAATTTAGGCAAAATATTTTTTCAATAAAAATGTAGAAATATTTTAATTTACATATTACACTGAATCAATATGAAGTCAAAATTCACAATTACATGTTTCTAAAAATTCCAAACATCTTCCTCAGAATAACTGGTTTCTGTACAAGATTTAGATGTCCAATATACGTAGTTTTTCCTCAGTGTGCTACAGAATTTAGAGGTTCTGCTCGTATATTCCCCAAGTCAAGCGCAGAATCTGTCTCTTCATCAATTTCTCCAATGACAGCACTGTAATTATTTATGGAGGGGAAAAAAAAATCAGAGTTGAAATAAACACATTTCTTAAATATATTCATGTGTATTTCTGAAATTTATTAATCAAATCAAAGCACTTGGCATCATTCTTCCAACACATATAAAACTGAACTACTTAAGATAGAAAGTAAACAATATTTTCATGAGTTAGTGAACTGCACATTTAAGTGTCAAAATGAAGGTAACATTATTACAGGAAGCAATATTAAAAGAATACTGATAAATGTTAAAAAATCAGCTGTTTGGAGAAAAAGTGAGAGGCTGATTTATAGCATTTACTAATATTCTTCATGCAGATACTCCCACCATGGCCAATTTCAAGCTACTACAGACATCAATCAATTAGTTTGCAAAATTCTTGAAAATATAACAATCTGTTTCATGAATCAGACCAAACTGGCTCTAGCACACCAATAGGTCTAGGCCAAAGATTTAAATTTTTTTATTACAGTAAGAGAAACTTTATTCAGAACAATTATTACACATATCCCAATATAAACAATCATTATTGTTGTAGTATGGGGATCTGGGTCCAATCTGGTTTGCCTCTTTTTCTTTACAACTTATTTGTAATTTCACCTAAAAGTCATCTCTATATAGAATATTTTATAAATCCCCAATTTGTTTAAAAATCAAGTTACCTATATAAAGGTGATATTAAGATTGAAAAAAATAAAGTATTCCTTCATCTTCTATATTTTACATATCCCCCAAATAACCTAAAATTGCATACTGCCTTCCAATCATACTTTGATGTATAAAGAAGTAAAAAATTACCTTATGATGACTTTCTTAAAAATCAGGGCAAAAAACAGTTTTCATGACTGATGTTTGATTGACTCTTCAATGAATTTTCCAAAAATATTAAAAAACTTGCTAGAAAATTTTATTTAACATTTTTCTAGCCTCTATAACTGTACTAATACTAGCCACATGTGACTATTAAAAATGACAATTAAATAATATTTAAAATTTAATTATTCAGTTAGGTCAGCGCTTTTCAAATGTTTAAGAGCCCCATATAGCTAATAGCTAACATTTCAGAAAACACAAATATGCAAATTTCCAATCATGTGAAAAAAATCATTCTGGTCAGCACTGTTCTACATAGTTCTGGATTTTCCTTAAACTGCTACTTCTAAAATAATCTTAATCTGGATTATCAATGTGTCCCAAGTTAAATGAGACCACATAAACATGGGATGTCTTCAGTGTGTCAATTATACTTTAAAAATTAATGAACTATAAATAAGCATTAATTATTTAAAATTGTTCAAAAAGGAGATTTCAAAGACATTTTTAAACCTAGGAATGTATTTATGTTCCTCTGAAATTCAGAGTATTTGGAAGAACGCTTTAGAAAGCTTCTACTGAAGTATTTGGTGTAAGGAAGCACCCTTTCTCGACCCTATTCAGGTCATTTAACTATTAGAAATTTGGACAAATCTAAGTAGGTCAAGGTTTAATTTGTAAAAAGATCATTTAGGTTAGCACCTGAAAAAAAATCAACATAAAATGCATAAATTTTTGCCTTATTTTAAACAAATATAAGAAAAGCCACATTTATAAAATGAATGCAACATTTTATGATCTACGTATGAATGATACGGTATGATATTTGGGGAAAAATCTCTATTCCATAAAGCAAGGAAGCATACCTATATTATAATTCTAACCTAACTTGAAAGGATATATTTTACAAAGGGGTAGGGATGCAGCCAAGTGGTAGTGCTTGTCTAGCAATCATTACTACTGCCAAAAGAAAAAAAAGAAAACATATTTTACTTACACATTGTCACCTCTTACAATGTATAGTCCTAGTACTACTTGCTCTACTCCCTGTGAAGAGCTAAATACTCGTTCATGGCTCTCATCCAAAATCAAATTAATGGTTTGGTCAAAACCTTTCAGTGTTCCCTAAAAAGAAAACATACAAGAGAAATATTCCAGTTTACTGAATGTGCAAATTCAACCTTAAAACTACTGTAGTTATCTGTAAGTTGCCTATCTTAAATATAAGTTCATTATTTTCTTTGTAACCAACAGCATTCCAGGGCACAGAACTCACCTTTATGATAAGGAAAAAAAGGTTCACCACATATTTGACTAGTGTGCAGAGTTGAGAGTTACAAAAGATAGTATTACCAGAGTACTTCGTAATAAGTAGCATAAAGATCACATAATCCAATAGTTAACATTCTAAAAACAAAAATTAAAACAAGGGAGATTTAAGGAAAGATCATGTATAAATAAGAGGTATAAACATGCATATGAACTATAGCAAATTAACAGTATCATTACAAGCTACACACTAGTGTAAGGTACTGTACTACATATGCTGCACACATTATCTCAACTAATTTCTACCCTTTGAGGTAAAACCATAATTATGCCCATTTCAAAAAAGAAAAACTGAGGCCCACAGAAGTATCTTTCAGGGTCTCCTGGAGAGTAAGTAGCAGACCCAGGTACCAAACCACAAAAGGCTAGCTCCAGAGTCACACCACTGAACCACTACTTATTATTATAAATAAATGAATATAATCTATCATTTTTCTGAGACTGAAATTTATCCCATAAATACATACAAACTTCAAATGGTAGTTACAATACTTTATGAGTTCTTTCTAGCTGCCAGTATTCTGTGTGCCTCACATGTATTATTTAATTCTCTCAATAATACAATAAAGTAGATACAAATATAATTCTGATAATTAAACCAGAACTTGAAAGAAATAATCAGGAAAAAATTTATGGTTTTAAATAAGGAAGACATGGTCCTAGCCAAACACAGTGACTCAGATGCTATTCAAGTTTCTGAAAAATCATCAACTTATATTGATTTTGAATGGTTAACCTCTCAAGATCACTGTTAAATGTATCATGATTTGAAAATCAAAATACATAAAATCAGAAGGTAGTAAGGAAAAACTCAGAATCTAGAATTTGTAAGAGAAACAAAATTTGGAGTAATTGCTATACTAGTTAGCAAATGGTTGTTGTTATAACACCTATACATAACTTCCCAGCTTTATTTTACACAAAAATACTGTATCAAGTAACTATATGTCAAAGACATACAGAACTATTTAAGTTTAGGATTAAAAATTCTCTTTTTATATAGCTTTCCTTCTTCTATAAAATTAACTTTTCAATTTACTATCTACACTGCTAACAAGAATAAAAAATTTAAATGAGGTTTTCTCAAAATAAAAAATTATCTGCAAGTATCCATTCATAGCAATAGGCTTCTTAAAGCCTATCAATAGTGGCACATCATTAGGTGATTTCATTGTTAGGTAAAAATCATTAAGAGTGTCCTTATACAAAGACAGTTACATCACTATTGACATTAAAATATTTCAACTGTCCATATTTGGCAAAATAGAATGTGAGGTACCTAAAAAATTCATGGCTGCTTCCTTAATTAAAGAGAAAGAAAGGCAATTAACCTAGGTTTTGGAAACAAGCCCAACTTAAATCCTCATTTGGTTCTGTCACTTATAATGCTGTTTCTCTAGGATAAGGACTCACTCTCTGAGCTTGGCTCCTAACTTAGAATACAGGGATAATTCTTCACAAGGTGGTAGTGCAGACTATATAATAACAAAATGCCTGGCACATGCTATGCATTTAATAGTCCAGCACTTTGACTAACAGCAGTCACTAAGGATCTACTGAGGATTACAAGGATTATAAAGAAAGAAATAAAAGACTGTAGAATGAGTAAACAAGGAATTATAGTCATGCACTGCATAACAATATTTCAGTCCAGAATGGGCTAAAAATAACTACAATGGGACCATAAGATTATATCACCTAGTGATGTCATTGCTGTCTTTGTGTAAGCACTCTTATGATGTTTGTACAATGAAATCACCTAATGGATCCACATTATTAAGGAATATACATGTATGACTCTACATGCATATACTATCCAAATCATAAGTTTCCAAGAAAGATCCACAAAATTCATATATATATATATATATATATATATATATATATATATATATATATATAAAATGATTGCCTGTGAATACTAGAGCACTGAATAGGGAAGGAAATAAAAAATGGAAGAGGAAAATAAATAAATATAAGATACAGATCTGCAGATTAGAAGTTCTCTAAGGGCACAACCTATTATTCTATTTACTAGATGCCCTGTGCTATACACTGAATGTTTATTTGTAAAGAAAATATGGATCAGCAGCAAAGAGATAAAGAGCTGAATCAAAATTAAATTGAAACACAAGTATACTACGGTGCTTAAGAACCAGAGATCAGGTTTCCAATATGACCACAAAAAGCAGAGAATAAAATGTCAAGCACTTACCACAATCATTCTCCCATCAGAAGTAATAACAGCAACAGTTCCTGATAACTGAATCAAGGAATACATTTCTTACAGAATGAAAACTTAGATTAGGTACAGGAATCATTTGAATTACTAGAAAAAAAGATGAAGAATCTAAATCCACCTATTTAACACATTCACTATGTTCAATAAGTTCTTCCCTTGATAATTAATCAGAAAGCTCCTCTTCACCTTCCCTCAAGAGAAAGAAAACAAAACACCTTTTTATATGATCAGCGTATACTGTCGCAGGTGGAATTAAATTTGGCACTTTTTTTTTTAACTAGAAATGTTGACAATCAATGATTCTGAGTAATATATTTCCCCCTTAGGACTACTAATTCATTTTCAAAATGTTGCACGATTTCAGGTACATTAAGACACTTGTCTTCCAGGATTTGACTCATGGAATTCAAAAGAAAAGAAGCTGTAATTAACTTCACAGGATATTAACCATACATCCATCAATAAAAACTTTCAGTATTTAACATGTCCCCAATTTGTACATGAGCACTTGTTATGTTTTTGTCCTAGGACTTTAAAACAGTAACATTTGCAAGACTACTTAAAAAAAAAAAAAAACCAACTTCAAAAGTTTGTTTTTTTTTTTTTAAGTTATTTAACCTTTTAGAATAGCAAGCATGTTTTTATTCTACCAACAAGTTGAGACTTCAAGTAGAATGGAGCAGAAATTCAATTTGTGGGGCAACTTTGCTATTTTCAAACAAAGAGCAAAGCCTATGAATAAAAAAATACGTAGACTTACAAAACATTACAAACATCACTAGGACAACTGTTCATCTTATTTCCAAACTTGAACATAAAAGAGTAAGAATGAATCATTATGGGGATTTTATATACACAAAAATTCTGAATGATTACACTAAAATTAAAAATGCCTAGGGTCCAAAGGCTCGGCTGGCCAAGCCCCCAACCAGGGATTGGCGAGTCGGAATACTCAGCCCCTAACCCTCACCCAGACCGCTCGCGGATCCCTACCCCCTGCCTCCCTCGCAAGGGTCCCGCTCCAATCCCCACGGGAACCCCGCAGTAGCCCCGGAGGTTACTGCAGCGGGCTAGAGGATACGGTTGATGTAGTTCTCCAAGGCAGACGTCATGCTACTAGGCCCAGTGGTTCCAGGCAATGATGCGGCGCAGGCGACAAACAGAGCTAAAAGGGCCCGCCAGAACCAAGCCGCGGCTCGCGCCCACCGGCGGCAACAAATATCGCGAGACTTGCCTCACGACAGCAGCCGCCGCGTCGGAAATTGAAAGGAACCGGCCACCAAACAGGAAGCAAATCGGTGATGAGCTAGTGCGCGTGCGCAGTGTGTTTCCGCTACTTTTCCGGGCCGTGATCCGGAAGCCGAAAACCACGAAAGCCACCGACAAACGAAAGAAAGGAAGAGCCTTCTTGAAAATGGGGTAGGAGGGAGTTGGTGTAAAAAGGCTGGTAGAAGCTACCGGCGGAAAAAATGGAAAGAAAAGGCAGGCAGGAAGAAACGGAATGAGGTGTTTTCGTTACGAATGAAGAGAAGTGTTCAGTTCTTATATAAAATATACGTGCAGGGAAGTGGAATCCCTGTTTTTTTCCACCACGGGTCGAGTATTAAACGGAAAAAAAGAAGTTACATGGCCTAGGACAGCTTGTGCATGTTTAAGTAAATGATGTACATCTCTGGAAAACCCAGCAATGAAAAGCATGTGTATTCTATGTTCGACTCTAAAAGTACTCCAAAATGGAGGCATTGTTAACTTCGTTAAGAAACTAAATCCAAATAAGGTGTGTAAGATGACCATGTTTATACCACACCATGAGGGCTACCTTTTTTTCAGGATGAAATTTTAAAAAATAAAATAAAAGGCTACTGCACTTCAGTGAAAGGATTGATTCAGCAAATGTGTAATAGGTAAGCACCAGACAGGGTTCTAGTCCTTGCTCTGCTGTTTGTCGTTTTTGTATGAGGTATTTCACCTCTTAAGGACCTCAGTTTCCTGAGATCTTTCCACAGCTATCCTTTGAGATTTCTACATGAGACCAGAAAACGTCACAGTTCCTCATCTTTTTTTTTTTAACTGTGGTTTTCTAACTCCAAAGGGCTTAAAGTTTAGGAACGCTGGCAGAAAGGATTTCCCTTTTTCACAAAATATCTTTATGATTTTTTTTTTTTCTTAACTGAAGAATTGTGGCTTTGAAATATCTTGCAGTGGTGGTAGTTTTCCTCTGAAAATTGAGACTTCTCTCTTCATTAGAGCTTACCCACAAAATATTATAACCCCAATAGTTAACATTTTACAGGCTTTTGAAGCTTTATATAATCAGGAATTAAGTGATGAGTGTCCCATGTTTTGTAGGGGACAGATAAAATTTCATACATGAGATTTGCAAAGGTTATGCATTGAATTAAAAGAAAACTGAAGTACCAATTAATGATAGAATTTTTTGAAATAACCGGTATGCCCAGGTAGATTTTCATCTCTTAGAATATGCTTATGTTTGGAAAACTTGATTAAATAGTAACTTAAGAAGTAATTTCATCGTAAATACATTATAAGCCCATGAACCTTATGTAGTTTCCATAATATTAATATGCCAAATAAGTAGCAGATTTGCGGAGTTTATAGAGCATGCACAAAATCTCTTTGGTTTAAAATTTATTTTACATATGTCTTAAAACGTATTTTCTGTGGTCTCTAAGGATCACAAATGTGTAGTGTGTGCATATGGATAAAGAAAAGTCCATTTATTAAGAAAAAGTTACATATTGTTGCAAACATTACATTTGTGATTTAATTTAATTAGTCTTGTAACCCTGGGAGTAGGTAAGAGAGTTTAACATCTTATAAGGGAAAGTTAAAGTTCCAAAGAGAAAAGAAAATTGATGTGTGTGTGTATGTGTGTGTATACATGCACATCCAGACAATCTGACAACTCAAAATTTGAAAGATAACAGACTTTCAGTTTAATTCGAGTTGCAATTTCTAAAAGTCCTCACTTAAATTATGTTCTGTTGGTGGTAAAGCATGAACCAAAGTATGCTTTAATTTATTTCTGAAACTCAATCTTGGGCAAAAAAACATTAACCTGAAGAGTAAAACTCCTACTAGAATTTTAGAAAACTGAACTTTCACTTCCTTGTGAATAGTTAAGAAAAAAAATCACAACGGTAATTTGAAAATTAAAATAATATTTTAACATGATGAGAATTTTTATTTTTTACTGATATTCCTACAAGTTGCAAAGGTATCAATAAATAAATATTGAATATTTGTATCTAGGGTTCTCTTCAGCAAAAAAAGCACATATATAAATAATGATTCTCTTTTTACAAGGACATTTCTCAGTAGTTACAGAGCTTTAGTTATAAATGTATAATAATAATACATGGAAAACAATATCTAATTATAAATAAGGCAACATAATTTATATAAACTCTTAGTTCATGTAACAGTATAAGTTATAATTTACACATAATTTTTTTCCATGTCTATAAAGACAGATGTTTTTAAGTCTATATCTTAAGGGATAGAAAAAAGGCTATTCCAAGTGACATTGAGAATCAGCATAGGATCATGATTAAGAATGTTAGCTTGAGGGTATAAGTTGGTGGTAGAGGGCTTGCCTAGCATGTGCAAGACCATGGGTTCATTCCCTACATGGGGGAAAAATTGCTCAGTAAGAACACTAGCTTATGATTGAGCCAGTCTCAAGAATGTACAGTCACAAGTTATTGTACAGCAAATAAACATTTGAGTACTGTGTTTCTCCAGGTCTGCGTTGGTGCAATCAGTTGATTATGAAATAAACTGAATTACTTGTCCTTCAGAAGAATTATAGTGTACAAAAAATTAAGGATGAGTCAACTAATCTTGCCTAGTATTCTAACATTGCTCCCTTATTTAATAATCACAAGTGAATTTATACATATTATTAAAAAAACAATGCTCTAGCACAGCAGACATCAATATTCCAGAAGATCTGGATTTTAAATACAGTAAATCTGCCCCTATTTTACTTCTCTTTCCCTGTGGTTCATATTCTCTTTTAGCACCAGATATTTTTTTAAATCGTATTTATTGATTTTTTTAAATATTTTTTTTAGTTGTAGATGGACACAATACCTTTATTTATTTATTTATTTATTTATTTATTTATTTATTTATTTATTTATTTTCATGTGGTGCTGAGAATCAAACCCAGTACCTCACACATGCCAGGCGCTACCACTGAGCCACAACCCCAACCCCTATTTATTGATTTTTTTTTTTTTTTTTTAGCATTTGGTAAATTTGTTTATTTTGTACTGGGGATTGAACCCACGGACAGTTAACCACTGAGCCATATTCACAGCCCCTTTTATATTTTGAGACAGGGTCTCATTGAGTTGTTTAGGGCCTTGCTAAATTACTGAGGCTGGTTTTGAATTTGCAAACCACCTGCCTCAGCCTCCGGAGCTGCTGGGATCACAGGCATGTACCACCATGTCTGGCCAGGTAAAATTTTTGGTAGACATTTCTTGCATTACTGACTTTGCCTTCAAAAGGTACTTGAATTCATGTAACTTGGGGCAACTTTATTTAGATGCCATGTAAAGAGAATGAATAATCCAAGTGAAATATCCACACCTCAACAATATAAATTACCATATATGTGCCATCACTATAACAAAGCAGATTAAGGAACATTATTTTAAGTAGTCATGTGTTTTCTTTTTTTTTTTTAATGTGTTTTCTTTGTTTGGTTTTTACTTGACTTTTAAATTGTTGTCTTGCCAGGCACTTGAATCCCAGTGACTTTGGAGGCTTAGGCTAAAGAATCACAAATTTGAAGCCAGCCTCTGCACCTTAGCAAAATCCTCAGCTCGGAGGAGATCCTCTCTCAAAATGAAAAAATGAAAATGGCTGAGGATGTAGCTCAGTGGTAAAATACCCTGGGTTACATTCCAAGTACCAACAATAATAATAATAATCATAATAATAAATATTGTGTTTTTCAATTTGGACTAGAATACAATTAATATACTATGCATTGTGATTTTGCTATGTGTATGAAAATAATATTGATGGTGCAAATTACTTTAAGTCTAGAATCTTCAACCTGAACTCATTTCTGAGTGGTATAATCTATAAGGATTAAATTTTTCTATGGTTCTCATATGTGTAGTATCCCTCAAAAGTCCCTGTATTAAGGCCTTACCCCCTATGGTATTGCTCTTGGGAGGCAGTGGACCTTTAGAAGATGAGGCCAACTGGGAGATAACTTTCAGTCATTGGAGCTATGCCTTCAAACAAGGTTGTGGAACTCCAGTCTCCTCTCTACTTGGCTCATGATGTGACCATTCCTTCTAACATGTCCTCCTGCCATTGTGATCTATCACCTTTCTGGAGGCCAAACCAACAGGCCACCAAATCTTGGATTTGAACCTTGAAAACTAAAATAAAGCTTTTCTTCACAAATAGCCTGTCTTGGGTATTTTCTTGTAACATTTTTCTTTTTTCTTGAAGCTACCAATGTACGTTTTTACCTTGGTCAGCAAGGCTAATTTATTGATATATTTTGAGGAAAAAAAGTTAACTAACCTGTGAGAGGTGAATAATATAAGAAGGTACAGAAAGATAAATGGATTGATAAAAGTGAAATGTAAGAATTATATCAACAAAAGATTAGTATAAATTCAGCTTAATGGAAAGTGAATAGCTCAAATTACACTAAAACATACAGGAAGAAAAATGAAAAATCAAAACTTTACTATTTTTAATAAGGCCTCTTTGTATAAGTTTTGTTATTTTGTTTCTGTAATTAAAATAGAATTAGTCTCCCACCTTTACTATGTTTCTTTCTGATCATGGAGCATAGATATTCAGAACTCAAAGGAACGTGAAGAATTTCCAAGTCCACATTCTTCCTCTTGTGCATTAGGAAATAGTCTCAAAGAATGTCAGTGACTCAGGATCACATAGTAGAGTCTGCAATGAAGACCTACTGGATTACAGTTCACTGCTTCTTAAAATAATAATAACATGACTATTCACAAAGTAAAATTTTGAGTGCATATCTACAGATAATTAGCATATATCCATAAATATGTCCTTAACTGCTTTTGTAGGTTCAGTTTTTTAAAAGATCAGAAGGAACTGATTTCCAACTATTCCAACATAGAATGGTGTTTTCCATGTATCAATACTAGTAGGAAGAATAGAAAAAGTAAATAATGCCCCCACCAAAGATGACCACATGCCAGTTGTTGTTATCTATGATTGTTACATTCCATAGCAAATGACATTTCAGATGTGATTAAATGTAGAAACCTTAAGAAAGACTATTCTGAATGATTAAGGTGGGCCCACTAGAATCAACATGAGTACTCTAAATGGGGAAAAGGACTGGTCCTTCAGTTGGTGGCTTTGAAGATGAAAGGAGGACACCATGAGCCAAGAATGTGGAGATCTTTAGAAGCTCCCTTTAGGAGCCTCCCTTAATTTACAGCAAGCAAGAAAACAGACCTTGGTCCTGCAATGACAAGAAACTGAATTCTACCAATAATCTAAATGAGCAAGATATGGATTCTCCTTTCGAGCCTCCAGAAAGGAATACATTCTGCTGAAATCTTTTTTTTTTTTTTTTTTTGGTGCTAGGGATTGAGCGTTGTGCATGTGAAACAAGCACTCTACCAACTGAGCTATATCCTTAGCCCCTACTGAAATCTTGAGTTTAGGGCAATGTGGACTCATTAACAAACTTATACCCTATAGAACTGTAAAGGTTTTTTTAATACCTTTATTTTACTCGTTTATTTTTATGTGGTGCCAGGTATTGAACCCAGTGCCTCATGCATGCTAGACAAGCACTGTACCACTGAACCACAACCCTGGCCCCGAGTTTAGTTGTTTTAAGCCACTAAGTTTGTTATGTGGGAAATAGAAAAATAACAGAGATGTGTGATTTCTTCATTTATTTTCTTTCTGGCTTTTGGCCAAAGAAAATCATTGGAAAAAAACAACTGCCCTGTGCCTAGGAGATTTGGAGAAAGTTCAATTCATTCTAAACAACTTAAGTACTGTTGCTCATGAACATTTTTCTCTGGCAAGAATTCCATCTGAAGTAAAACATCTCTACAAATTTCATATTTGGTGACATTAAGTAAAAGATGGATTTCTTCAACCCAAAATTCCGATTAATTCATTGTGTGTTTTTTCTCATTGCAGTCATCCTTGGTACCAACAAGGGATTGTTTCCAGGCCATGCTTTAGATACCAAAATCTGTGGATGCTCAAAACCCTCCTATAAAATGGTGTAGTATTTCTATATAACCTATGTATACCTTCTGATGTACTTAAATCATCTCTAGTTTACTTATAATATCAAATACAATGTAAGTAGTTGTTAAACTGTATTGCTTAAGTAATGACAAAGGAAAAAAGTCTGTGCGTATATCCAAAATATTTTTAATCTCTAGTTTGTTGAATCCATATATTCAAGAACCTTTATATAAGGAGGGCTAGATATATACTATAATTATATGTTTCATTGTCTGAACAAGTAGCAATGATACATATTCACTCTTTACCTAAATTTTATGTTCTTGGCCAAGTATCTACTGTGTTCTCAGCCTCTATCATTCCTATGATTTATGCTAGTTTCTTTGCTGAGTTTTGTTTTCATGCCCCATGTTATGGTTTAGATGTGAAGTGACCCCAAAAGCTCATGTGTGAGACAATGCAAGAAAGTTCAGAGGAGAAATATTGGGTTGCAAGATCTTAACCCAATCAGTGTATTATTCCCTTGAGAGGGATTAATTGAGTGGTAACTTAAGTGGTAAGGTGTGGCTAGAGGAGGTGGGGATTGCGGAGTGGCTTTGAGTCTATATTTGTATCTGGTGAGTGGAGTCTCTCTGTGTGCCTCCTGATCACCATGACGTGAGTGTAGTAAAGGCACCTCACTCTCCCACCAAGGTGTTCCCCCTCACCTTAATCCCTAAGGAATGGAGCCAGCCTATATGGACTAAGACCTCTCAAGTAAACTTTTCCTCATTATAGTTGTTCTGGTCAGATCCTTTAGTCACAGCAGTGAAAAAGCTGACTAAAACACCCCACGTCATTTTGTTAGTAATTGACAGAGCTAGTCTTTGAACCTAGACAGTCAGGCTCCACTGTGCTGCACTACTATTGGCATTGTTGTCCAAGGAAAATGCCCAGAAAAAATAAAGGACATGATACAGACAATGGGTATTGTAAAAACATTTTGTTGGTGCATATTAATTATACATAATGATGAATTTCATTGTGACATATCCATGCATATTCCAAAGTTTCAGTAAGGTTACTCAGATTTGGGCTTGTGACTCTTTCTTTTGATTCTGGGTTGGGATAATTACAAGGAAAGAGGCAGATTCAACAAGTGTCTCTGCATTTATTCTTCAGTATTCAGCATCTGTGTTATTACAATTCAGTTTTTATGACAGGTTGGCAAACTACAGACAGTGGGCCAAAAATTTGTCAATAAATTATATTGACACCCACTACAACCATAAACTTGTATCTTGTCTATGGCTGCTGTGGAGCTTCAGCTGTACAGTTGAGTATTTCAACAGAGATAAACTGATACAGTATTTACTATTTGAACTTCACAGAAAGTTTGAAGATCCCTATTCTCTAATATCAACAAATGAGATAAAAATTTTACATTCATATTGCCAAATCTGTCATCTGTATTCTTCTCATATATTTTAATACCCATCTTTGACCAACTCTGAGATATGATTCTTTCATTCTTCTGAACTTAACACCTTACCCCAAGAGTAACTAAAAAAAAAAAAAAAATCAGGTTGGAAATCAGAAGAAAATCTGTTCTTTCCTCTGCTTCCTTCAAATTGTTGGTTCTAAGTCATTATACCATAGGATAATAACTCATGTAATGGGATTTTTTTCATGCCTGAGCATGTCAGAAAATAAAGAATGATCTGATTTTAACATAAGCACAAGAAAAATAAAGTATAAAAATACCAGATGTGTTATAAGGATTGAATCAAATTTTCAGCAGTTACAAAAAAAAGTGGTATTTAAAATTAAGACAAGCAGGGCTGAGAATTTAGCTCAGTTGGTAGAGTGCTTGCCTTGAATGCACAAGGCCATGGGTTCAGTTCCCAGCAACACACACACACACACACACACACACACACACACAGTCATCTGTAAGGGACATTATTCACTTTCTGGGATGCTCAATATCAGAACTCTCTTTATTGAAAATTCTCTATGAATTTTGGTAGTAGATATAGCTCAGTATATTGGTTATTTTTTTTCTGGGGTTCCTTTAGTGAGAGAGTCCTAGTCTCTGCTTTAGTTCATCACAGATTTCAAATTGGGAATTATTGCTGCAAAACAGCAGGACTTTACGATCTTCTCTGATAATTACACCAGTTATAGCAAGTACAAGTTCATAAAGGAGTATTCCATTGTTGCTAGTCATAACATCCACGGTATAGTAGGTGGTACCAACTGTATTGGATCACATGTTTTTTTCTTTTTTATCTGTATTGTTTGGCTATGGGATACACAGGGTTCTGATTAATCCAGCTTTGCTATGTTTGGGGGGTTAAGATTTAATCTCTAAATCTTAACTCTTGAGCACTTATCAGAATTATGTTGCCTACTCAGTATCTTACTAAATTTTATTCCTGCTTAAGTCAAATCAAGTTAATTTCTATTGCTGGTAACCAATAATTCTGAGTGTATAATAGGGTTTAGTTTTCACAAAAATGTTTTGAAGCATAGGGATTTGGGTGTATAACTGTTAGCAGTGAGCTGTAATGGTTTTCCAGCATTTTTGTTGATATTTCTTGTAAACTTTTTCAACTAAAAAGGTTTTAAACCAGCTAAAATCATTTTTTATAAACTTAACTTTAAAGTTCTAAACTTTTGTATTAAAAATTTATTAATTGCAAAGAAAGTAATTTCTAGCACATATTATTTTGTTTATATGTTTAAGTATAGTTTCATTAAAACATGTTATCAGCAGCTGGGCATGGTGGCTCATGCCTGCAATCCCAGCAACATGCAAGGCTGAGGCAGAAGGATCATGAGTTCAAAGCCAGCCTCAGCAGATTTAATAGATAAACTTATGGAAGAGCCTATACTAAATATCAAAACTATCAGCAGTCTT
This sequence comes from Urocitellus parryii, assembly GCF_045843805.1. Lineage (NCBI taxonomy): Eukaryota > Metazoa > Chordata > Mammalia > Rodentia > Sciuridae > Urocitellus > Urocitellus parryii. The sequence goes on along the minus strand of NC_135533.1, from coordinate 43,228,611 downwards.
TATTTTTCTACAAAATAAACCCATTTAGAAGAAATTTTCCAAATTGGTACAGTAATCAGCTATTAATTGAGTGTTTGTGAGATAAATTACCCAAGTTGACTTTTAAAAGCTTCTCTTTTTTTTTTAAAGAGAGAGTGAGAGAGAAAGAGAAAGAGAATTTTTTAATATTTATTTTTTAGTTATTGGAGGACACAACATCTTTGTTTTGTATGTGGTGCTGAGGATCAAGCCCAGGGCGCACGCATGCCAGGCGAGCGCGCTACCGCGCTACCGCTTGAGCTACATCCCCAGCCCTTTTAAAAGCTTCTTGATATCTCACAGTCATTGTATCACTTGGCCAGTACCTCTAAACATGGCTCAAGGCTCTGCTGTGGCTTCTTACCTGCTGCTGAGGGGTAAGTAAGTTCAAGCCCATTCACAAGATGCATAGTCAACATCACCCTGAATTATCATATCCTGGTGTGTCCCATTCATTCAAAAGCCTCTTCCTCCAGCTTTCAACTTAGTTTTTACAAAATATCTCTACAACATTCTAAAAGCTTTTCAAAATGCTTTCATTTTTCTATTAAAACTTCTCTTAGATAGATAAAATGTTTGTTAATTGCAGTGATGAAACTGCCTTGATTAAGAATTACATGAGTAATAATTTAATGGAAATTATGCATGTTTTACTATTGCCTCCCTAATTTAAACAGTTTAACTGAAAAAAAATCTTAGTATATACTTAGTTGACTTTTATAAATCTTCAAAATTTCTACTATTAAACAAAACTTAATCTATTTATTTTTCATCTAGAGTCTAATGTGTGTTGAGCTGATCTCCTAGATAGGGCTATTCTAGTTAAGACTCTGGGATCCAGGATTCAGCCATCCTCAATACCTGGCTGAAGAAAAGGAAGAGACGACTTAGGAATCTGAAATTGAAGTACTTTGAAAAGGTTATGCCTTAATATGGTTTTCATCACTTTGATCTACATTCCATCTTCCAAAACAGACAACTCCCCCAACCAAACTGCTTGAGAAGCAAGGAAATATACTCAACCTATATTCCCAGGAAGAGCAGTAGAGTTGGTAGACATCTAGATAGTCTGTGCTGTGTTTTAGAAATCATGCACAACTAATACTCTTGTGGTAGACAAGGATAAAATGATTAAAATATTTGGTTAAAGATTTTGCTTAAGAACATGGAAATACTCAGTGGCAGAGCTACTCAACCCTCTTGAAACAATACTTCCTCCAATGTTCCAGTTTTCTTCCTTGGTTCATTTGGAAGTTTTTGGTTGCAAGTAACAGAAAAACCTGAACCAAAGTGGATTAAGAAAGGGAAAAAATATATATAGGTTGATGCAATTGCCCACAGACTGTTCTAGTTTTAGGAGCTTTAAATCACAGGTTCTCAACGCCATCAGGACAATGACTCCATTTTGATCCCTGTAGCTCTCTCTGTCCTCTTCCAGGTGTTGGACCCATTTTCATGCTGGATCCTCTCCTGGTGAATATTTCACATATTTCTCACATTTTCCAGGGAACTTCTTGAAGATTGAAGAGAAAGGAAACTTTATTCATAGGAGTCTTTACCAAAGCTTTCATGTTTCATAGGTAAAATAAAAATACCCAACTCTAAACCAGTCACTGTGGTTAGATGCAAGATGCTCTGCTGGACTTAAGTTGAAGGTGGGTCTCTCATCTCAAACCACATGGCTGCTTTAAACTTGGGATGGATAAAGTCTCGTGAAGAAAAGTAGATTCTTTTTGGTTGGAAATAAAGGGCAAATGGATGCTGAGGAAGCAGACAACAAATATCTATGATTCCCTAAAAAAATACGTGACACTAAAACAATGGACTCTAAGATGCTAAATTGCTCATCAATTCATAAATAATGAGTTAAGTCTCATTCCATAGATAGATAGATAGATAGATAGATAGATAGAAAACATGTTTGCATATATTAAAAGTTGTGTATGTAATGTATATATGTATTTTAGTACCTAAAATATTACTAAAATATTGTTTTGATTTTTTTTGCATAACTGTGAACCTAGGTTTGAAATAAAGATTTACTGTGATTACATGTACAATTGCTACCCTTTTAATGAAAAATTCTAAAAATCTTAAGTTTCAGAATATAATATTTATTTTTTGGAGGCTCATTCTCACAAACTTTCTGGGAAAAGAGCATCACCCATAGTCACTGATAACCTGAGGAAAGAAAAGCTGTTCTTAGTCTTTCCTCCAGTGTTGTCCATGCCTTAGTTCCTCTATACATTTCCAAATAGCTTCCCAAAGCATCTGCTTTCTTCCTTTCCCAACAAACCCCATAAGTCCTTATTCTTTTCCTTGATTATTTTCAAATGTTTTACCATGATTACAAGTGCCATGCACATTGAATAGAATGAACTATGCAATAAAAAACATTTTGTTGCAGGTCCAAAAGAACTATATCCTTTTATGTATGAGAGAATGTTTTAAAACTCACCACCTACACAGTAATAAATGGTTTAATGATAGCCCTTTAAGTGCACCATCAGAACTCTTTCACAAAATTTCAGGAAAGACATAATAGATTATTTCTATGGAAATTGGTCTCATTTAAAATGTATTATCCTCAGGAACGTTCCATGTAAACAACTCATATTTTCTAGACTTTTTTATAAAGTGTCTTTTAAAGGTTGACTGGCATTTACATCAGGCTTTGATAAATCTGAGAAGTGCTGATGTTAATAACACATACTATTTTGCAATCTTCAATAACAGGATGGGATTACAGAGCTATACTAGACCTGCATGAGAAGATACAAAATGATATGTTTTATCAGCTGTGATGATAAGTGGTGGCATCTATCTATGTACAATAGTGGTGAAACAAATGAATTGTCAAAGAATGTTATTGTTATTCCTTTTGGTTACTTTTATTTAGGTCAAGTATAAAATGAATTGGTAAAATAAAGTAGCTTTTAAAAGTAAATTTAGACAACGAAGTAAGTTTGCTTGAAGAAAAATAGAATAAGGCATGAAATTATAGTTGTCCTCAGAGATAGTAAAAATCATTGAAGTCGTTCAAGTATGAATGGAATGTTGACTTTATCCTTTAGCATGTGGTTATGAACTTACAAATTCTATGTCTTTCATATGTAGGTGATCATAGGTGTCCTTAACTCTGAAGTTAAAAACATGCACAGAGCATTCATCGCAGAGAAAAAGCAGAATCATTTTAAAAGTGATTCTTCCTGGGCAGAATACTATTAACATTTTGAATGAATTTGTACTTCAGAAGGATGTTTAGAAATAAAGTGCAGAAGAAGGAAATCTGTGTAGTTATGGCTTTATCTGAAGAGAAAATAGTCTTGTTAGGCCAATTCAAAAAGCTACTTAAGAATATGACTGTTTCAGATACTGTCACATCAAAGCCAGATGTCATTAAGCATTCCAATAATGTAACTCCTTGTTCTGTTTCCTTGCTCTTCAAATGTCCTAGTAATAACTGGGCTTACTGGCCAGACTGATGAGTCTAGACTGCTTTATAAAGCAATCAAACTCCTTATTATAAATAAGTAAAGAATTTTAAACATCAGTCTGATAAGATTTGTTAGTTAATGAATCAGCTTCCTGAGATATCCTAATTGAATTCACATGATGAGATGAAATGTCTTAAGTCTGAAAGGTTGAAAGATACTGGACTGGGTGGCTGAATCAAGACACAAACCAGTTTGTGGGGTTCAATCAACAAGAGCAGTACACCTGAAAAAATCCCTAGGTCTAATGATTCATATTTTCTCAGTTTCTACAACACTATTTGTGTTATTTGTGATTTGAAACAAGTTCTTAATAATTTTATGTCATATTAACATAGGAGATAATTTGGAGATATCATTAAGAAAAAAAGATACTTATTTTTTATTTATTTCTCCTAATATAAGGACTCAATTTGTGCAAAAATAAAATAGTTGAGTTATTTGAGTAATCATGTAGCCTGAAAGTAAAGGCCAGACAACTTTCTCATTCAAACTATTATGTATGTATGTTTATCAGCTTTCTGTCACTGCAACAAAATACTTGAGATAAACAAAGGAGAAAAGATTATATTTTTATCACAGTTTCAGAGGTTCCAGTCCATTGTCAGTTGACTGTGTTGCTTTGGGCCTATGGCAGCACAGTACATCATGGTGGAAGAAAATGACAAAGGAGGAGGCTCTCCACATGGTAACCAGGAAGCAAAGAGAGAAAGAGGCTGGGAGCCCAATATCCCCTTCTGGGGCACAATCCCAGTGGCCTAACTTCCTTCCAATTTGCCCCACCTTCTAAAGGTCCCACCTCTCCCAAAAGTGTCAGATGCTATAGATCAAACTTTAACACTTGAGTCTTTGGGAGACATTCAAAATTAAACTTTCTTTCCACTTTGCTTCATTGTCAAAATTTTTGAATAAGCAATTTGCTCTCACTGCCTCCACTTCTTCAGTGCCAATTCTCTCCACCCCCCACCATCTGGCTCCCGCCCCCTTTGCTGTGCTGAAACTTTTTTTTAAAATTTCTGACTGATAATAAAGCTTCTTAATCATTATTCTACTGGATTTTTCTGCAAAGTTATATGGCATATTTTGTGTCCTTTTTTAAAAATTATATTTTTTAAGTTGTAGATGGACACAATACCTTCAATTTATTTATTTATTTATTTATTTATTTATTTATTTATTTATTTATGTGGTGCCAAGGATTGAACCCAGTGCCTCACACATGCTAGGCAAGTGGTCCACCACTAAGCCACAACCCCAATCCCTTGTGTTCTTCTTTTGAAATGTTCCTGTTCCCTTCTCTGATGTCTTGGACCTATGTTTTTTCTTAATTTTCTTCCTGACAGGTATGCCTCTCTTATTTTTGGTGTATTTTATTTGCCATTTCAACAAAAAGAAATAACAACATGACACACCAACCTAATCACTGTTCCTGTTCTCTCCCTCTCTACCTATGAAGCTGTATTGTCATTTATGCATTAGTATGTTTGTATATAATATGTCATTTAATGTTTTTAATATCTCACATTTGTAGTATATTGTAGCACCTTTGGTAACTTTTTTTTAAACACATGTATTTGAGAATTATCTGTTTTGACATATCTAGACTTAGTTAATTCACTTTAATCTGTCTTTAATCCTCTGTTATGTAAATTAATGACAGTTTAAATAAAGACCTTCAGGGCACCATTTGTTTATTTTACATTTCCTTAAGTGATTTTCTATCTAACCATCTACCAATTATAGACCAATGATCCTTATAACTCCGTTAGTTCCAGAGATTGACTCAAGACAATTTGGGCAGACTCCATGCATGTGTCTCATAGATATTCAATTTATCCAAAACAAAAATCATTGTTGTTCCTGGAAACCTTTCCAGCCACCCTTTCCCACAGTTCACAGGTTAAAACAAACAAACAAACAAAAACAACAACAAAAAAAAAACATTGCCATCCTTCTAATCGCTAAAAATAGAAAATTTAGTGACTGGACCTATTTTTATTTTTTTCTTATATCCAATTATCTGCCTAATCCTACTGATAATATACACAGAATATCTCTCAATTTTCCCTCTTTTGTATACCTACCACCTTTGCTTCAAACTAGGTCTTTATCAATTTTACCTGAACTAATACAATATCCTTCCAAATATTTTCCATGCATCTAATTTCACCCTATTGCTTTTTATACTTTGTCCTTTGCCAGAGTTAACTTCCTAAAACTGGTTGGCAAATTTATCTGTAGAGGGATAAATAGTAATTATTTTAGGCTTCGTGGGTCATATGGTCTCTGTGGCAACTATTCAACCCTGCCATTGTATTATGTTAGTTTCCAAAAATAATACGTAAAAAAATCAATGTGGATATATTTCAATAAATGTGGATATATTTCAATAAAACTATATTTTCAGAAATTTTGGTGGGCCAGATGTGGCTAAAGTTTTATATTCTGCAAAATTAAATTAAATCAAATGTGTCCCCATCAAAGACTATTTTCTAAAGAACAAAATACTCATTGTCATCCTAAATCCATCATCAGCCTTAGCTTACCATTTACTTTTCAGTCTCTGAGATTCTAGTATGTATTTTGACTTGTTCTTAATAACTTTCTTTCCACTTTGCTTCATTGTCAAACAATTTTCTCTCACTGCCTGTGTAATTTGTACAAAAACTCAAGGTACATGTAAAAGTTTTAATACACCATTAAGGCAAAAATTAACATTCTAAGTGGAAAATATTCAACTCAATTCACAAAAGAGAATTCAAAAACTATTTGCAAAAATGTTATCTTCACTAAGAAATGAATGCAAATTAAAATTATTTATCTTGGTCTATAAAATTAAGACCATGATAACATCCAGAGTTAGCTACTACCTTGATTAATGGTATATAGTTACTCTGTATAGAAATACAGCATGTTTCTTTGAAATTTTATATAGTAAATTTTTGTTTTATTTTATTGGTCTTGGGTATCAAACCCAGGGTCTCATGTATGCTAAACAAGGGCTCTATAGAGGAACATTTAATAACATAAAGTATTAAAAACTTGTGATCCACTACTTCTATTTATAAGAATAGCTCATAAGGAAATTATCATGAAAGATATAATGAATTAGCTGCAAGAATATTTATTGCAATGCTTTTTAAAATCTTGTAATATAAATATCTGACAATAGAGTATTGTTTAAAAAGTAGAAGTCTTAAAAATGAGGTTGAAAGACCATCTAAGTTTGTTCCTGGTAGTTGTTTTTTGTTTCTTTGTTTTTCATGAGTGTGTGGTAAAAACACTGAATATGAGAACTAACTACTCCTTTAACAAATTTTTAAGTGCACAATACAGCATTCTTATCCTGAGAGGCACAATTCTGTGCTATTCATTCTAGAACTTACTCATCTTGCATAACTAAAACTTTAGAATCATTAAACAACTCATTTCCTCCTCCCCATCCTTGACAACCACCATTTTATCCTCTTCTGAGTTTCACTATTTTTTACACCTCATTTATGTGAAATCATGCAGTATTTGTCCATCTGTGATTTGCTTATTTCACTTAGGTTATAATACCATCAAAGTTCATCAACATTGTAAAATCTGACAGAATTTCCTTTTTTTTAAAGTTGAATGATATTCCTTTTAATAAATACACCATTTTTACAATTCATTCATTTGTGGATGGACATTTAGTTTATTTCCCTATTTGGGCTATTCTGGATAACGCTCTATTGAACAAAGGTATATTTCTTCCTGACACTGTTTTCAATTCTTTTGGAAATATACCAGAAGTGGCATTGCTGGATCATATGGTAGTTCTATTTTTAATTTTTTTGAGGAATTTCCATACTGTTTTCCATAAGTTATACTAATGGAAATATACTAATACAGTACCTAAGGGAATGTATCTCCTCATCCTTATCAAACAATTTGTTATCTGTTGTCTTTTTTAAAAATTTTATTTACTCTAATTTATTTGATATGACAGCAACATGTATTACAATTCATATTACACATATAGAGCACAATTTTCATACATCTGGTTGTATATAGAGTTACACCATTCATGTCTTCATGCATGTACTTAGGGTAATGATAGGCCAAGGAAATGAACAGACACTTCTCAGAAGAGGATATACAATCAATCAACAAATATATGAAAAAAATGTTCAACATCTCAGTAATTAGAGAAATGCAAATCAAAACTACTCTAAGATTTTGTCTCTCTCCAGTCAGAATGGCAGCTATTAAGAATACAAACAACAATAAGTGTTGGCAAGGGTGTGGGGGAAAAGGCACACTTATACATTGCAGGTGGGACTGCAAATTGGTGTATCCAATAAGGAAAGGAGTATGGAGATTCCTTGGAAAACTGGGAATGGAACCACCATTTGACCCAGCCATCCCACTCCTCAGTCTATACCCAAAGGACTTAAAAACAGCATACTACAGGGACATAGCCACATCAATGTTTATTAGCAGCACAATTCACAATAGCTAAACTGTGGAACCAACCTAGATGCACTTCAGTACATGAATTGATAAAGAAAGTGTAGTATATGTACACAATGGAATACTATTTAGCATTTAAAAATAATAAAATCATGGCATTTGTAGGAAAATGGATGGAGTTGGAGAGTATAATGCTAAGTGAAGTTAGCCTATCCCAAAAAAACAAATGCTAAATGTTTTCTCTGATATAAGGATGTTAATTCATGATGGGGTTGGTGGGGAGCATTGGAGAATTAATTGAACACTAGGTAGGGCAAAGGGGTAGAAGGGGAAAGGAGGGTGCATGGGAATAGGAAAAAGAGTGGAATGAGATCTGTTCTCTTTTTGATAATAGCCATTCTAACAGGTGTGGAGGTGATATCTTATTATGGTTTCTAGTTGCATTTCTCTGATGATTAGAGATTTTGAGCACCTATTTCTTGAGCACCTCTGGACTCTCTGAATGTCTTCTTTTAAAAAGGATGGTTTAGAAGGAGATTTGCCTGTTTTAATTACCAGGCTATTTGTGTTTTTAGGATTGAATGAGTTTTTACATATTTTGGATAGTAACTGTTTGTTGTGTTTCTAGATAAATAATTGCAATTATATTTTTTCCATTCCATAGATTGTTTTCTCATTATGTTTATTATTTCCTTTGCTGTGCAGAAGCTTTTTAATTTAATGTAATGCCATTTATTTATTTTTTCTTTCATTGCCTGTGTACTTGGTATCATATCCAGACCAATATCAAGAATTATTTTCTTGTGTTTTCTTCTAGAAATTTTACCATTTTAAGTTTTAAACCCTTTTAAGTTAGTTTTTATGTACAATGTTAAGATAGGGGCCATTTTCTTTTTTATGCATGTGGATATTCAATTTTCTCAACACCATTTGGTGAAAAAATTATTCTTTCCCCATTGTGTGTTCTTGGCACCATTGTCAATAATAATTCACCATAAATTTATGGATTTATTTCTGGGTTCTATATTACATTCTTTTGGTCAATATGTCTATTGTTATGTCATTGTTACACTGTTTGAATTATCTGATTTTGTGATATAATATGAAATTACAAATGTGATGCCTCCTCCTCTGTTCTTTACTGCTCACGTTGCTTTGGCTTTTTGGAGTCTTTTGTGATTTTGATAGGAATTCAAATTAATCTCTAGATCTTAATTACTCTGTAGATTCTTATTTTATAGAATTATTCTCTTAACCTCATGTTCCCACCAACCTCATCTATTTGGCTCCTTAAAGTTTCATGGTTAAATTCTACCAAATATTCAAGGAATTCATACTAATCTTTCTTAAACTCATAAAATAAAATACTGTACTAACTTCCCACATGCTTTCTTTGCCAAATAGCAATCTGCCTGTAGCCCTGCCTAGCCTGAGGGGACAGGAAATGTCACATTCTTCAACAAACTGAGGCAGAGGGCAGAAGGTCTGCCAGTGGACCGGTCTGTATAGGTTATGAGTGATGGGGGTCAGAGGATGAGGGTTGGTTGTCAAAGAAAAGACAATGGTGTGCTAACAACTAACCACCCTGTATCATACTTCCCAGCACAAGGAGTTGCTGACAATTACTCCCTGTGTTTTTATGTCCTGTCCTTAGGAACATACATAGAGAAGAAAGAGAAGGTGGGGGGTTCTGGGGCCCATAGACAAGCAAGACATACCCACTCCCAAGAGCACCCAGTTCTGGGCCCCCTTTTCTTCAGAGAAGTTGGCTACCTCTGACCCTCTCTTAAATGAAATTTGCTTTCTATACTTGTCTTTGTCGTTTCTCAGGTGTTTTATCTTCAACACCGGGGGAACAAGGACTCTTTTCTCATCTCCAAGACCAGTATCAAAACCATCTGCTTCTGGGCTATACTTTGTTAAAATATTCTTGATTATTGATTCAGTCTCTTTGTTTTTTATTTCTGTTTCTTCTTGATTCAGTCTTGGTAGATAGACCCAGCTATCCCTCTCCTCGAACTACACTCAAAGAACTTAAAAACAACATACTACAAGGACACAGCCACATCAATGTTTATAGCAGCACAATTCACAATAGCTAAACTGTGGAGCCAACCTAGATGCCCTTCAGCATATAAATGGATTAAAAAAATGTGGCATATATACACAATGGAATTTTACTCAGCAATAAAAGAGAATAAAAAAATAATGGCATTTGCAGGTAAATGGACACAGTTGGAGAAGATGATTCAGTGGCTCGAGATTTGTGCCCAGCCAGACTGCGGCAATAATGTTAAGTAAAGTTAGCCAATCTCAAAAAAACAAATTCCGAATATTTTCTCTGATACAAGGAAGCTGTCTCATAGTGGAGTAGGGAGGGGGAACATGGGAAGAATAGATGAATTCTAGATAGGGAAGAGGGGAGGGAGGGAAAGGGAGGAAGGAGGGGAATATAAGGATGGTGGAATGTGATGGACATCATTATCCAAAGTACATGTATGAAGTCACAAATTGGGTGTCAACCTACTTTATATACAAACAGAGATATGAAAAATGGTGGTATAATGTGTATAATGTGTAATAAGTATTGTAATGCAAAAACAAAACAAAGTACATGTATAAAGACATGAATTGGTGTAAACATACTTTATATACAAAAATATGAAAAACTGTATTCTATATGTATAAGTATTATAATGCATTCCACTGTCATGTATTTTAAAAAGATAAAATCAATTAAATAAAAACATCAAAAAAATAAGGGACATAGAGATGTGAAGCATGATGTGCTTACACCCAAGATTCACCTTGTGAAAACCTTCATGGTGTATGCAGCCTCAGGAATTAAGATATGATATGGCCTCAAGACTAGTACTTATTCTTTCAGCAGGTGAGAGTTCTAGAATCATCTGCCATATTATATGTTGGCATATAATTATTCACAAGAATCCCTTATGATCCTTTTAATTGGATAGGGTGCTAGAACTCTCAAAATCTTAATTTTTCCATCAATCCAATGAGGAGTTGATCTAAACAATCTCTTAAACCTCGGGTATTTTAAACATCTCAGAGAAAAAAATGCCACTGGGAAGTTCAGAGCATCAGAAATAATATTTATCTTTCAAATCAACAACATAATAGGAGCTAATATTAGAAAGAATGTGAAATATCTGAGAGTTGTAAATTGCTACATTTGGCTTTAAAGCTTACTAATGATCTCAACAAAGCAGATAAGTAACAGAACAATTCAGCATATTTTAGAGATATTTGGTTATACCTTACTGCTAAAGCAAATGCATTTTATAATTCATAGATATGAATTAGTAATTTATTTATAACACAAATGCAAATAGATTACTAAAGATAAAATTGAATTGCAAACCCTTATCTTTCACCTTTCTGCCATTCTTGCCCATCATCCAATCTGTTTTATTAATTGATTATAATATGATAGTAGGATAATGAATGAGTCAGTTGAATGTAGAGAACCATACTTGGTTAAGACATTGAGTTAGTGAGGAAGTTAATTCAATTGATAATGAAAATGTTCCTTCACAATTCATTTTTTATGTTTAAACAAATTTCCTATTAACTTACTTGCTTGGATTGATTGATCAATTCAGTCAACACTTTAAACACAGAAATAGCCTACTTCTCAGAAACTGCTTATTTAAACCGAAACAGTAGAACAAATTTGTCAAATAGGATAATGGATCCTGGTAGCTGAGGGGCTTGTCTTGAGGTCTTCTTGTTTTTTTGTGTGTGTTCTGTGTCTTGGCAGGTGTTTTGCTGGATGGTTTGGAGAGAAGTCTCTGAGGGGAAAAGTAAAAACGCCCAAGTTTAATTGGAAAAGGACATTCTGTAAAATCAATATGGACATTATGTATTCAGAACACATTCACTTGTTTGTAAATAAAAGCTATATATTGGAACCAATACCCAAGTGCTGCCAGACATGATATGTACACTTGTAATCCCAGCTACTGAGGAGGGTGAGGCAAGAAGATCACAAGTTTGAGGTCAGCCTAGGAACTTAGTGTGACCTTGTCTCAAAATAAAATAAAAAGGGCTTAGAATGTAATGGAGTAATAGATCACTTTTCTAGAACATACAAGGCCCTGAATTCAATTCCCAGAAATGCAAAATAAACAATCAAAAATCTTCATATTAATTATTATTAATTTCACTCATATAGGAAAAAAGCTAAAATTTTGTATATTTCAATAGTTAAAAAATATATTTGCATACATATAAATATGTGTCATATGTTTACTTATCTTTTGATAGTGAATGTAATTTTATTTTATTTTTTATTTGACAAATACAGCATGTTAGTTGATTTTGTCCTAGGTTTTGTACATATAATTTGGGTAATTGGCCACTAGATGGCAGAACTGTGATGTGAATAAAGGTCACAAGCCAGAAGTTGATATTTTGTAGGCATGATAATTAAAAGAGCCAATATATGGAATTTTTCCCAGCACAGATTTAAAGCACAAGTTGAGCACGTTATATATTAGAATTTTTGCAAATGCTAGAGATGCAAAGATGAGTATTACATGACCTCTGTCACCAACGAGATGCTAGTCTTGAAACCAGAAATGTGTGTTTTTTAAGCATTGTCATAGAATACAATAAATGCAATTACAGATTTTTCATTTGTAAGTGTAATAAGAACATAAAGACATTACAATTAATTTGTGAGATGGTGATAATTCTGGGGCAAGGAGTTCTAAGTTTACAGAGAAGATAAAATGTCTTAAAAGGGCTTGCCTTTTTCTTTAAAAAAAAAAAAAAAATCTAAACCCTGGGCTGGGGATAGTTCAGTATGTGCTCAGTTCAGTATGTGCTTAGCATATGTAAGGCTCTGGGTTCAGTCCCCAACACCCACCCCCAAAATCTGAAAGCAAGAAATATAAAAATGACTAATTATTATGGATAAAGTGACAATATGTAATTTAGAGAAAGAGTTTTTTTTAAAAAAAATGAATTCCTTTGTGATGTTCACTTCTCATTCAGTGTTTTTCAACCACAGATAATTTTGCCTCCCATAGGATATTTACCAATGCCTGATGAAATTTCTGTTTGTCATAATAAAGGAAAAGGCGCTACTGACATCTAGTGAGTTGGGGGCCCTGTAGAATGGTCTAAAATGCAGAGGCAAGAGAACACCAGTTAAAGTTCAATGTTTTGTTTTGTACTAGAGATTGAAAACAGGGCCTACACATGCTAAGCAACTGCTCTACCACTAAGCCACATTTACAGCTGTAAAAGTTCAATGTTTTAGAATGAGTTAGGACTGGACCTTAAAAAAAATTTTGTCTCAAGGTCAGAAGCAGATGAGGTTTGGTGTTTGAAAAACACATCTTGGAGTAAGGGTATTTGTGCAAGCCCACACAACAGCATTTGAATAGGTGACAATGGGAATGAGGACAAGAAAAGCTTGGTTTTGCCTTGGCAGATAGGGCTGAAGAGTGTGAGGCTGTGGCTGGAATCAGCACTGAGGCACATGTGGGAAAGAGTTTGAATGTCATCTTTGGCATTTCCTTGCTGGGCAACTCATTTGGACTTCTAAATTTTTATTTCTTTGAAAATGTAGAAACTCATTGAAAGGATTATAAATGTGTGTTAAACACCAAGAACATAAGAAGTGCTTAATAAATGATATTTAATATTATTGCTAGAGTCCTAATTACAACTCTCCTTCCATGGTTATCTTCATACCCTCTGCAAAAGTTAGTCATGGAGCAACTATACTAAACAAGATTGAAATAGAAAATGTGTGAACTGTGAGATAGAAAAGTGAATGACAAAACACAAACAAAACTTTTGTTAAGACATCATCGGGAGAATTATTGAAATTATTCAGTCAGAATCACCCAGATCTCTGAACAACATGCCTGTTGTTCCTGTCTAAGGAAAACATAGCTGATATTTCTGTGAGTGGGTGAATGGAATGGGGGAACAGAGTATACTGCTGTGATTAGCCAAACACAACCAAGTTCAATCAGCTCTTTGCTGTTCCTGCACCCACACAACTGAACAGAATGCAGCACAAAATGATGCTGACTACTCCCACTTACCTTCATGAGCACTGTACCTCGGTTGATCCTCAGTACTGCCTTGCAATGATGCTAGATATCTTCAGTTCATACTCTCCTAGTTGATTAGCTCACACTTTCTAAATCTCTTTCTTTTAACCTCTAACAGCTCCTTCTCCATAATCATTCTTATTTGGCAACTTTGCTTCCCATTTCACTGACAAAATGCAAGCCTTTAGAGAAAAACTTCCATGAATTCTTTCATCTCATCTACTTGCTTCCTACATCGGTGTCCATTCACTCAACCTTATTTTCTGATACTAAGAATGAACCTGGACTGTCCATACTTTTGTTAAGGCCAACCCCTCATTAGTTCATGATATTGCATCCTTTTTCACTAATGGCATGACTCCATCAATTCTCACCTTTCTCTTGGATCATAACCATTTCCTCTCTTTTGGATTATTTCCATCAGCATACAACTGCTCTTATTTCTCCCATCATTAAAAAAAAAAATTTACTGTGTCAGTTTTGTTTTGCTTCTTCCCTTTAAAACAAAACCCTTTACAAAGAATTCTCTGTAGTCACTGGCTTTACTTTCTCCCATTCTCAATGAAGTAGGCTTTTATAACTACTGGTTTGCAAAACCAAAACGAGATTCTTATTTAGATCACCAATGTAATTCATATTATTAAATTCAGTAGCCAGATTTCAAACCTCATTTATCATGAATTATCAGTGGCATTTTACAGACCAAAAGTTGGAATATTGTTTAACACATCTCTTGGGACATCAGCCTACAGGGGAACTACTAGACAACTCTTTCTCCAGTTCTTCAGGTGGGCAGAACTGTTCTCAGTTTGTAGACATAAGGGCCAGGACCAAGATTCAGGCCTATTTGAGGATCTGATCAGGACAGAGATTGGCAAGCCTGTCACAGGGACTCAGATGGATACATCTCTCAGCAGGATCCTGGTGGGATAGAACAGCTCCCAGACCACACAGGGACCAATTACGAAGTTTGAGGGCTAATTCAGAATCTGCTGTGGTGGCAGGCCCAACCAGATGGCACCAGTGGGCAAGACTCTCAACAATCCCCTTTGTGGGATGGATTGCTTGCATACAGCATCTCAGCAGGGCCCCAGAGTTAACATTCAAGGCCCTTTTCTGGATCTGTTGTGGATTGGAAGCTGGCAAGTCTGTCCAATTGGCACAGATAAGCATGTCTCCCATTAGTTTTCCTGTACCATTGGGATTGTTCCGAGCTTTCACCCTAAAGGGTAAAGGTCAAGAAGCTTCAGAGCCTTATAGAATCTTCTGTTGGAAGGAGGCTAGCAAATTGACAGTAACAGAGACAAGGGAGCCTTCCAGCTCTTCCCTGGGATAATTCACTGTTCAGTGGCTCAGATGGGTCCTGGTGTATGCAATACAAAGCTGGCACCACAGCTGAGGGAGGCTGGAGTAAGTTTCAGGTCCATTGCTGAGACGTACTTTGCAGACCAACAAGCATTTTTGCCAAGGTATTAGAATATGTAACTCCTCCTAGACTTGTTAATAGATGGAATTGGTTGTAGGTTCCAGGCCAAACAGAGCTATAGGGAAACAAGTTCTTTCCCAGTTTGAACCTCAGAACACAGTCAGTGGGGCCTGCTACATGGGCAAGAATTTACACTTCCTAATCAAACTTCCTAGTTCTTGGACCCACCAGGTTTCACCTACCTCCTTCCTGAATCTCTAATTTACCAATAGTGAAACTGGTTTGTGGATGGATGCAGAATTTTTTGTTTTTGTTGAAGAATACAACCCCCTATTCTGCCATCTTGTTGATATCATCCTGCCTCTCTTTCTTTTATCACACCTTACCTGTGCTCTGTCTGCAAATTCCATAGTCTGTTCTGTTTTTAATTCTATCCAATAGGTGTCGGATAAGTCACTTTCATTATCTGTGCTGTTACCAGTCTGGTACAAATCATTCTTCTCTAGCATGGATTATTGCAGATATCTTAATTGATTTTCCCAAAACTTCTTTTTGTCCCTTTCCTTCAGTCTGTTTTTTGACTCAGAAGCTATAATAATCTTTCATATTATCCCTCTGCTCAGACTCTCCAATGACTTCTATTTTCATTCACAATGAAAGCTCAAGTCCCATCTTTGACTAAAGGGTCTCGTGGGTCTGGACCCCCATCAATTCTCAGACTTATCTTTTACACCAGTCTGTGGCTTACTCAGTTCCTTTCATAATGGCTTTATCACTTGATTACTTCAGGTACAGCCTTGCCTCGAGTTCTTTGTACTTGCTGTTTTCTCTGCTTTCCCCCTGGATTTACTTGTGGTTCCCTCCCTCCTTTCCTCAAGGCCTTCACTCAATGCCTTCTTCTCAGTAAATCTGTCTTTAACCATTCAATTCAAAATTTAGACACCTATTCTTTAATATTTTTTATATCTTCCCTGCTTTAGTTTTTCTTCTTAACATTTTCTACTCTCTAAATAGTATATATCCTGTGTATTTATTCTCCTTATTGTCAATCTCCTCTCCAAAAACAGAAGAATTTTTGTCTATTTTAGTCAATTATAATATTTATGGTACCCAGAGCAATTCTTGCCACATAGTAAATACTCAATTAATATTTGTTTAATGACTTTTAAAAGACTATTTGTTCAGTGAACATTGAGTGACTCTGGCAATTGTATAACCATCCACATAGAGGAGGAAGATAATAGCATACATGAGGATTTTTTAAACAATAATGCCATGTTAAGTAATTTGGCAAAAGATACCAACGTATTTACTCTCAAAAACACTAAAATTACTCTGAATTCTTTAGAGTCTGAATTGATGGGCAGAGAGGTAAGGTGAGGATTGCAATATGGCTTGAGGAGAAATAGAAAAAACAAACAATGCAACTTCTTTATGAATATGTACCTCATGGAAGATAGAACTGTCCCTTCTTGGGACTTAGGCAATATTATTTGTCTCAAGGTTTGTTGACTAATATTTGGGTTACTATTTGCTAAATAAAATAAGTGCCCTCAAATTCAATGGCATTTTGTTTTACGGATTGTGACTCCATGACTCGACTGGACAGTTTTTCTGCTTCTTTATGATGCTGACCAGAGTCATTGAGACAGCAATAGTCATCTGGTGGTTTGACCTACTCTCTTAGCCAAGGATCTGTCCACATTGAGCTTTGAGTCATGGTGACTATGTTTCAAGAAGGAATGTCAAGAAAAAGCACTCCCAGAAGCAGGAAGTAGAAGCTTCTAGGTCAGTTTTGAGAGATATGGAAAATAACAACCCCCAAGGGAAAGGGGGAATAACAACCCTCAGAGAGAAAGGAGGGCAATGTGACAGGAGGGTGAAGAGAGGCAAACAATGTGCTCTGGACTTTCACAATTTCCCATTCTGCAACTATTTTTCTGACTGCCCAAACAACACATTCTGCTGTGATTAAGTCTCTAATGATTAAGTCACACTAAACATTCTGCAATGATTAATTCTTACTAAACCCTATAAAACTCAAGCCTCTATTGTAGCCAGTTGCCATTTCCTTTCCTGAAAATGTGCCATTCTGTTGCTTAATAAAGGAAGCTTGCTGATCCATTGAGGTCCCTTTCCTATTTTGGTTATTTTTTCTTTCAAGTTGAACAGAAGTCCCATGATAGACACAGCATCAGTTCTGTTGTATCCTATTGGTTAGGATAGTCAGAAACTGAGTCCATATATGGTGAAAAGGTGACTCCATGGAGGTGTGGCTCAATGTGTGTTATTATGTTAAGCATGTGCCACCATATTTGGGTACAATTAGACATCTCTGGGACACAGAATCTCATTGCTTAGTTGACCTCTGATTTCAGATATAATTGTAACATATGAAAGCTTTGACTGAATGCATTTTCCACCTCAAGTGAGATCTAGTATTTTTCTGCTTTCTGCCCCAAGTTTTATGTTGGAGAACCTGAAAGGAAAGAACAGGTGAAATAACTAACAGGATATCTTAAGTCAATGCAAGTTAGAAGCTGGTAGATGAATATTCCCAACTCCTGTTCTGAAGGAAGATGATTCTGGGAAGCATGTTGTATGCTTCTCAGTAGGTCTTAGTGAATTGAACTTCTTTTGACCACAGTAAGGATTTTCATAAGGAATTCTTATATTGACTTTTCCTACTTTCTGAGGTCATTTGCCTGGTCCCCCACTCCTATGATAGAGGATGCCACCCAAAGATCTCTGACATGTCTCCTGAGGGGAAACAAACTTAGGGAGGTTTTTTGTTTGTTTGTTTGTTTTTTCAGATGACAAGAAAAATCCTCTCACATTCCACTTAAAGAATGAGGTCCTAAGTTAGCATTTGTGGAAAGAGTTAAACTTCTGGCTATGAATTCCAGTCCTACAATTTTAGTAAAAGAGCTTATAGTTTTAGGACTGAACATGTACTTCATTATATGAAGTTCGTGGAAGTGAGAGTGAACGTTTAATCTTTTGTCAATGGAAGATCAACTGGAGAGGGTAACTTATTCTTTGTTGGTTATTCCTGTGAAGAAGTGGAATATCTCCAGATTTACTGTTTTAGTCAGTTGTGATCAAAATACTCAACAAGAACAACTTAGAGGTGGAAAGTTTATTTAGTGTTCACAGTGTCAGAAGTCTCAGTCCATAGATGACTGACTCTGTTGCTCTAATGTAAGGCAGCATATTATATGAGAAGAGGCCAGAAGAAGAAAATGGCTCCACACATGGCAGGGTCAGGAATCAGAATGTGTGTGTGGGCGGAGGGGCAGGGGGTGGCCACATGAAATATGCTCCTTCCAGGGCATGCCTACCGTGACCCATCTCCTTTAGCCATGTCCAACCTCCCTACAGTTACCACCCAGAGAGCCCATTCAAAATAAGATGGGCTGATTAGGTTACAGCTCTTATAATCTAAACATTTCACCTCTGAATATTCTAGCACCAACAGGATCCTTTGGGAGACACTTCATATCCAAACTATAACATTTAGAAATAGTAAATTAAATGTGCATGCAAGTTTCCTATTTTCAAAATATTATTAACCTTTACTGGAAAAAATACTTCCTCTTAAGAAAGGTATTATAAATTTTCCTATTTCTATAAAAATATTCAGTACTCCCAGACTTGAAATATGTTTTATAATCTAAGATCTGATACCTTAGATTCAGTAAATAATTCATTTGCTCAACGAGGAGAACAAGATCTTATGCAAATTTTGGAGGAGTATATATTTACATTTGTACTTGAATTTATATTTGAAAAAATACAAATATATTTAAAGTAGTATGTTTAAAATGTATTTAATTTATTACACAATTAATTTTTACCTCACTTTTTTCAAAAAGCAATTAATAGATAGTACAATAGTAGATAAAATGTGACTAGGTGAAATATATTAAAACTGGAATAAAAGAAAAAAGAGGAGTAAAGGTGTGGTGTAAAGCACATGTGTACCCAATCAACCTATGTTGCTGTGCTGATCTTTGTCACATTTCTTCCACTTGAAATGAGTTAGGAAAACACCGGCAGAGGGCCAGAGATCTCCCCTAAATATACTTTTTATACCAGAGGAGCCCCTGGAATTTTCTAAATTTTAATTTATCTGGATTGATCTAATTTATCTGATTTACATTCAGATAAATGTAAACTAGAATACAAAAAGTTCTTCTCTATGTATCACAATAAAAATTGATTTACCTTGTAACCAGTTTAAATTATTTATAACCAGAAGCTCTATTCAAAAATAAGAACAAAAAAAAACCAAAATTTTTTTGAAAGCTTCCCTTTTAGTACCCATAAATTATATAACTTTGAGCAGTTCTATTTCCTTACATACTCTCTAAGGAGATGCCCTACTTGTTAAATGTTCACCAAGGTAACTGAGATAACTTATTGTATTTGTTTGTTGTTTATAAACTAGTTAAGAGTTCTGGGACATCCTCCAAAAGTAATTATTTCCACATTCAAGAAGTTGGTCTGTAACTTGGTTTCTAGACAATAATAAGCTTGCAGAGTCAGTTGTTTATTCAGGCCACTCATGATTCAAGATAATGTAACCACATCATGGGTCTATAAAATGATGTTTATCTTTAATCCTCTATTTGGGTCAACTCATTTGAAAGTGGAATCTGATCATTAAGAATCAACTGACAAACAATGGTTGGAGTGATAATTTTATTTTTAGCCTATTTGAAGAGTTTGACTCTATCTGAAATTCACTTAATAAATTTAAGGATTTTTCTAGGTTTCTGTTAAGAAGTAACTTGAATTTGTTATTCTATATTTTAAAAAATTATGTGTTTCATAAGCTATCAATTACCAGAGGAGCCCCTGGACTTTTATAAATTCTAATTTATCTGGATTGATCCTACAGTATCTCATGGACAATAACCCAGGAAACTTGTTATTAGCTCATCCCGCTTCCCCTTTTACTTACTAACCCCAATCACCCAGACTGTCATCCCAACCTTAGACATTTGCTATTTCTCCAGATTGTGCCATTTTAATAACAATGACTTTAGCTGAATCATGTAACCTTTCTAGGTCTGAATCCTCAGCTGAAAGCACCCGCTCCATAGTGTGTTGAGGATTAAATGAGTTAATTTAAAACACACATATATAAAAGAATGTAACAATTGTGAGCTCTTTTTGAGTGCCTGTCGCTGTTATTGAGATGATTGCTATGATGGGATTCTCTATGGAGATAATTACTGCAGTTTTGGATTGAGCTTTTCCCGTAGTAGAGCCTGTGTCTACAGAGTTAAAAGGGTAAGGGAGATCCCAATCCTTCACCTCTCTTCCTTCAAGATTCTGAACCAGTGGAGAACAGACATGAGAAGGCAGAAGTACTCAATGATTCTGACACAATATGGATGGAAGTCTGGGTTCTTAGAGCTTCCTTTAAAGTGGCTGCTTGAGACAATACAGCCTCCAAGGTACCTCTCTAAGAATCCAGATATTAGTTTTACATTTAAAAAATAAAAGCCAAAAGTGCTCCTGTTGCCACTGTAGAAGTTGAGATTTTTTTTCTTTTCTTCAGATGGCTATAATTATTCTAGTTTCCTTTGACTAAGGAAAAACTGAGTATGAAGCAATTTGATGTCTATGTTAACCTGATATCACTCCTCTATTTCCTAATTGTGTATGAGCTAAATCACATTTCAGAAACATATATAGCAGAACAAAATATCCTAAGAAGAGAAGACTCATATTTTCTCTCTCTCTCTCTTTTTTTTTTTTTTTTTTTTTTTTAGGTTAACCATGAATGACAACTGGCACAGAGCAAGTAGAAGCATAGGTCATGTGCCACAGCAACTGTGGGGCCATCTTGCAGACCTTCCAAGGATGTGTGGTTGTAGGCACACACAAATGACTGGCTCTGCCAGGATCATGAGTAAGTTAAGTTAAAACACACTCACATTAAACCATGTATCAAGCATTTTCACCCTGCTAGATATTTTCTGTATTTTCTATGGTAGCCTTCAGCCATGTAGCTGAGCTGTCTGCTTGGGCACTCCAAATGTTCTAACATATAGTCATTGTATTGTATGTGTTTGCTTGTTTTTGAGTGTGTTAATCACCAAGTTACATAGATTTCAGGAGCTATATCCCTACCTAATCTCACAGGCTCTGATAATTTTAGAGTACTTGTTTTGAACAACACATTATTTTATTATATATTGGAAACATGCATCTTGTTTGACCAAAAATGCAACATATCAAGAGAACATATAGAATTGGAGCCTTTGTACTTGGTTTTATCTACTTGGTTTGTAGTCTGGGATAATTTACTTGTTCTGCTTACCATATGGAAACCAGAAGTAAAAAATTCTCATCCTTTTCAGTTTACAAGGAAAGAGGTGTTTAGCACAGTTAAAGATCCAGATGAAAGGCCAGGTGTGAACTCTGACCTGTGACATCATGGTTAAGGATATGAATTTTATAGTCTAGCTCCCAGGACTCAAATCGTGTCTCCTATACTAAATAGCTTTGAGACCTGGAAAAGTAAGCAACAGTTTCCCAACAGGGAAAAAAGAGTGATATTATGAAGAGTCATATAGTAAACTTACATTGTGACCATTTAAAGAGGTAATACATATATAGTAGGTTGAAGGATGATCTCCAAAAATATATGTCCATTTTCTAATGTCTAGAACTTGTGAATTTTACCTTATTTGCAGAAAAGGTCTTTTCAGGTAAAATTAAGTTAAGGATCTTGAAATAAGGAGGTTATCCCAAATTATCTGGGTTGGTCATAAATCCAAACACAAGTGATATAAGAGTGAAACAGAGGAAGATTAGACAAAAGAGAGAGAGAAGTGATGTGACCACAGAATGAGATTGGAGTGACATGGCCACAAATAAAGGGATACTAAGGGCCAACAGAAGCTGAACAGATTCTCCACTAGAGCCTTCACAGGGAACATGACCTTGTAGGTATTTTAACCCAAATCACACAGTTGGTGGTCACCAACCAACAGTATCAGTGTCACTTGGGTATTTGTTGGACATGTGTTTCTGAATCTGATTTCAAACTTCTGTCCTCCAGAACTGTAAGAGAATAAATAGTTTCAAGCTACCAAGTTTACAGTAAATTGTCATGGCAGTCACAGGAAACCAATATACCATACAAAATCTTGTAAAGTTGCTGATACGTAACAAACACTAAATATTTATTAAGTATCACCCCTGATCCACAAGGAAATGTGCCCTATTAAATATGGATTTTTTCCAGGTCTATCCAATCAGCTAAGTCACCTTTCTTTGCATGAGAAATTGTTGGTAATTGAGAATTGCTTAGAAAGGAGGATTCTTCCTTGGTACTTCCAACAGAGGGCAGAAATGTTTGTCAAATTCTCTAATACATTTCCAGTAGAAAAGAAATGTTAATGTGCAAAGGCTGGAACATGCAATGGCCAGACAACAGAGTTTCTATTCATAACATAGACTCCTACAAATTTATCAACCAGAATAACCCAGCAAGTTGGATTACAGAGCTCACATGTGTGTAAATATGTTTGTGTAATTTACCCAGTCTCAAGACTTCCTGGAGCTGTAGACACAGGCAGATGGTCCTGGCAGGAGTGACACCATAGCCTGTTTGCTGAAAGCTTCTTTTAGAAATTTCACTCTGGAAAGGAAATGTGCACATTATACAGGGTGAAATGTCCATGGATTCTATTTTTCTGGACCGTCTCAGTTGTACTAGCACCCCTAATAGTTTAGCATTTACCATGCTCAAAAATTTCCCAGTTTTGATGATAAATTATAGAATACCTTGGTTCCTATTTAGCTTGTCAATGAGTAAGATTTAAAAAAAAACAAATCACAGAAAAAATTTCATTTCTTTTGTGATAGATAATTTTGCAACAGCAGCCCTAAAAAAGTGAAAAAGGTAAAGATAGTGGATCCATCTGCATCACTGCAAGAGATTTTTGTTCCCCTGAAGGCTAGAGAAATAAAAAATCCAAAAGGCCAAATATAAGGAAATGAAGAATCTAAAACCCAGAACTACAATAATTAACATGAAAAACACCCAACAATTTTGGAGACATTCCTATCATAGTCCTACCAGCCCAAATCCAAGAGGGAACTCTTGGAGGTTGCAGATCATGTTCCAAGTCCACTTGGCTTAAAAAGGCACATTTGTTGGTGATTTCTCATGGCCTGCTGAGGTACTATTTCTTATAGAGCAATACATTTTGTATCTACTCAGCATGAGCAACACTGGGTGGAGGTGGTAGATGAGTCTGTAGGTATTATGAATGGCAATTATCTCCCTTGATTGGGACTCAATGGCAAAACAACAGGAGAGAGCTAAGTGACTTATTACTTCTGAAACTTTTCAGTATGCTAGAGAGGGCAGAGAATGGAAGGTAAGAAGGAAGAAGAAAGGCTATTTGATATTGGGGAAGAGTTCTTTCAAGGGGAAACTTTCCCTCAGTGAAGGAAACAAAGTCAACAGGAGATTTTGAGAAAGAGACAACTGTTTTTTAGAATAAACTGTGTGGGGGCTGGGGATGTGGCTCAAGCGGTAGTGCGCTCGCCTGGCATGAGTGCGGCCCGGGTTCGATCCTCAGCACCACATACAAACAAAGATGTTGTGTCCGCTGAGAACTAAAAAATAAATATTAAAAAAAATTCTCTCTCTCTCTCTCTCTCTCTCTCTCTCAAAAATTATTTAAAAAAAGAATTAACTGTGTGGTTTAAAAGCAAAAGTGATAAAGAATTTCTGAGGGACCCTAGTCTTCTGAGGATAGCATCCTTTGAAAGGGGGAAAAAAGACTGGAAAGTCTAGCCAAGCCATTTCCTTCTTTACCAAAACTTTGAACACTGAAGGGATTTAGAACAGGGTACTCAAAGCAGAGGTGAAACATAGATAGTGATCAGAAGATGGGAAAATAGATATAAACTATGTAAATATTATATATATACATTATATATAATATATATACATTTCAATAATGCTATATAACTGCTAGTAGACATACAAATAATAAAATTACACAAAATTATACATCCACTCCAGGAAGTGGTCTTCCCTGGGAGAAAGAGAGGGCCTAAAGATGGAATATAGCATGATTTTTAGTTGTTTCTGTCACTGTTCTCCCCAAATTATGTGAGAAATGAATTTAATAGGATATTGCTTCTGAATTTCCACCATATTACTCCTGGAATATGGTTCCTCTGAGAGAACCACTTCCTTTGGCTCCTTACAAGTGTCAGGACAGAACTATATATCCTTTGGCATGAGGTTCATATTGCTCTTCCCTCCTGGAATTCAATTGCCAATAAGTGGATCATGATTTATTTTGGATATCCTGATTGGATTCAGAGTCATGTATTTTCTCACAAGGAAATGGTGTGAAGTTTGAATCAAACTTTTCAACTCAGTAGCCCACATGCAGAGGGTGGCTGATGACTCTGGGAAAAGTTCAAACTTAATTATGGAGTGGAATGTGTTGGGAAGAATCAAGTAAAGCATGTAGATACACAATTAGAACTAAGTTGGGGTACATGGAAAGAGCTTTCCATCATTCTTAATAAGAGCTCCCTTCCCCATTTATACTTCTTCAGACCAGTAGTTTTTAAGACATGGTCACCAACCAAAAGCATCAGGGTCATCCTGAGAATTTGTTAAACATATATTTCTGAATCAGAAATTCTGGATGTATGCCTTAAATCTGTGCTTTAATGGTCCATCTAAGTGATTCTGAGGCACACTAAAGTTTAGTAGTTACTTCTCTAGACTTACTGCTTATTGATCATAATGAAGGTAAACCATTAAATTCACCACCACTATAAAACAAACCACCTCCTGCATACCACCACCACCACTTTCAATTCTATACAACAACAACAAAAGAGGAAAACAGAGAGGTCAACAAAACCCAAATAAAAGCTCTATTGCTACTGTAGTAAACTAATGGAAAGTTCTAACAATAAAAGCAAAATTCAAACATAGTAATTTAAAATGATAGAGAAACTTCATAAAAAGAACAACAAGAAGCAAGATGATGCTAAAATTAAATCTCAAGAAAATAAGTTAAAAGTTAAAAATAGAATAAGAAAAATAAGTGAACTTTTCCATAAAAATTTTAGTACATCCCATATAGTGCTTCCTTCATATCAGGATCTATTCTAATGAAGCACCTCTTTTTTTTTTTTTTAAACAGGGGGAGGGAGGGAGGGAGGGAGAGGGAGAGGGAGAGGGAGAGAGAGAGAGAGAGAGAGAGAGAGAGAGAGAGAGAGAGAATCTTAATATTTATTTATTTATTTGTTTATTTTTAATTTTAAAAAAAATATTTATTATTTTAGTTTTTGGCGGACACAACATCTTTTTTTTTTTTAATTTTATTTCTTTTATTGGTTGTTCAGTTTTCAGCGGACACAACATCTTTGTTTTTGTATGTGGTCCTGAGGATTGAACCCGGGCCACACGCATGCCTGGCGAGTGCACTACTGCTTGAGCCACATCCCCAGCCCGAAGCACCTCTTTTAACTTGCATTTTTTTTTTCCTTCTAAGAGCCTAATATTTCATAGCCAGAAAAGGAAGGCAGGCACAGGAAGTATAGGGATTTTGCCCCAAATCATTGCAGCTGGTAGTAAAGTGAAAAGCTGAAATCCAGCTGACAGAGCAATGGAAAACACACTTATAGAGAAAGATCAAGTTCAAAATAAAAATAAAGCCTATGAGGTTAATGAGTTTTAAATGAAAGGTCAAGAACTAAGAAAAACATGTGGGTGGAGTGGAAAAGAGAGGAAAAACAAAGAAAAACAAGGCCCTGAGGAGATCAGGACATGGATGTGTCTTTCTAGCATGGGAGAAGTCTTTTGGAGAAGCAGGGTACACAGCCTGCTTCTCTAAGATTCAAACAAAAGTATGAGGTTCACCCTCATACTTGCCTTTCACTTAACCTCCTTTCAGCTCTACACAGAATCGAGTGTACAAGGCTGTAATTCTGCCAGACTGTTCTGTAATAGTTACTATATGGCAGTATTGCATTAGATCTTTCTATCATTAAATTACTAGCTTTATTTATTTATTTTTTTAGGGTTGACACAGGCAATTGGCACTACCCTTATTTTCAATCCTTGTGCCAAGGATTATTGTTTCAAAATATCTTATGCAATCCTCATGTCTACCATTAATAAATTCCCCTTGCCCAACTTCTTTGAATATGCTCATAGTTTACCATGACAAGCATATTCCCATTGCAATCCTATTGTGTTTCCAAATAAATATCATTTATTGAAAATCTCTGATATTATTCAGGTTGTCAGCAGAAGCATATTTTTAAGATCAATAAAGATCCATATTGTATGATATTTTTATCATACCTGTTACATTGACAGTATCTCATTTAGTTATTTTCTACCAAAACCTTTGGTTTGTTCACATTAATTAGGAGTTAATTGGTTTTGAATCAGTTCAAGATTTTGTTTTGTTTTCTTTGAATCTTAAATATGATAGCTTCAAATTTTTGAGGACATACATTTTCCACTAACCATTTAGCAAGTAATAAGAGCCCTAAACCCATTGACATAGCTATTACTATTAGTTGGGTTTAAGGACAATTAAAATGGCTTTTATATTTTAAATTTTATGATGGTTTCCCCCCCTCCTCATCTTATTCTGACTCCTAAATGAAACATCAATGTTTAAGATATTCCAAGAAGAGGGCCAAAATAGCAGGGGAGCTCACATCCCAATCGTTCTATTGTAGGTAAAAAAGTAAAGAATGAGAGATGTTGCTACACCCAGATGTGTCCCAGGTTCATACCAAGGCTGAACACTTCAAAGCTGTAGCTAATAAGAAAGAATTGGCTTGAAAGGTGGTAGGATGTTTTCTTTGTTTTCTTTCACTACAGAGAGGTATGGGAGAGAGAAGACTTGCTCCCTAACAACAGATGACCAAAGCTGGGTGAAGTGCTAAATCATCTAAAGGCAAAATTGCATTTGAGGGCAAGGATAATCTTCCAGAGTGAAAAACAAATATGTATACTATTATTAAAAGGAAATGCTGAGCATTGGTGTGCTCTTCTGTTAAAAGAGAGAAAAGAAATGACAGGGATAACAAAACTGAAAGAGAAATATTAAATGGACAATTTTAATATGATTCAGGGTGTATATATTTTAACTGATAACATTTTGAATAAGTAATCTATTCATTTAATACAAAAGCTTCAACTACCAACAAATATATGGTTAAGATTCATTCTTCTCTCTCACTCTTTTTCTCCAGCTCTCTAATTTTTCCTACTCAAGTGGCAACCAAGTATATATTGTTAAAATTAGTTAAAATATTTGTAAATGTTTTAAGTTGTTGATCTATTTTAGATTTCTTTTTATTTTCAGATAGTGGGCACACTATGAATTGTGTTGTAGAAAATTTGCTGTGCTTTTAGCCTATGCTTTGCTTCCTGATGCCAACAAACAAAGCAACCTTCCTTCTACATTCAATAAACAGTGAAGAAGCAATGTTTCCACATTGTAGACATGTACTTTTTACTCATATGTACTTTCAGCATGAAAGTGCAGATTTTCTAGGTCCTAGAGTAGGCAATGAGTAAAATATGGAATGCCTTCTGCTATTTAGAGTTTGATAAAGGGATTGTTAATAAAATATATTGAAGAATGCCATAGGACCAGGAATAGGAAAAGAGAATGAGAAAGTGAATAATAATTATGATGACTGTTGTTTAAGTATCATACCATGTGCTGGGTAGATGCATTACTTCAACCTTTGAAGCTCAAATCCAACAACCTTGAAGGGTAAGCAGTACAATACCTGTTTAAAGATTCAGACTTACCTAAAGCTTTTTAGTTAGTAACAGCCAGAATTTCAACCTAGGCATTTCCATTTTCAAAATCTTACTGGTTTGTTTAATTGACAAAAAAAAAAAAAAATGTTCATACTCATTGTGCACAGCATGCTGTCACAAATGACAGGATTTCATTCTTTTTGAGACTGAAGAATATTCCATTATGTACGAAGACCACAATTTCTTTATTTGTTCATCCATTGTTAGACACATAGGATGAATCCACATCTTGGGTATTGTAAATAGTGCTGCACTGAATATGGGAGTGCACATCTCTCTTCAGCATTCTTGTGGGTGTTTGTTCTGTTTTGTCTGTCTAGTTTCCTGTGTGGTTCACCTACACTTGGGCACCCTGAAACTGATTGCTGGACATTGGCTAACAAAGGTTAGCAATACTGGGTACAAGATCCTCACACTCATCATCATTTTGTGGTAAGTGCAGAGCATTTTTGATGGAATATTTTTAAAGTTTTCCAAGAAAAAAAGTTAAAATAGTTACCTATTGTTGCATAACTAGTTGCCTTAAAACTTAATGGCTTAAAATAATATATACTATTTCCATTACTATGGGTAAGGAATCCAAGTGTCTTAGACTCAAAGTCTCAAAGTTTGTAATTAATAGATTGTCTAAGGCTTTAATCATCTTAAGGGTTACTGAGTAAGGGTCCACTTCCAAATGTGTTCCTATGTCTGTTATCTGGCTTCATCTGTATTTTCCACATGCGGCTCTCTACAGTGCAGCCTGCCTTCGGAGCAGGCAAGCAAGAGAACAATAAAGGGTGCTCAACATAGAATTTACAATTTTTTATAATTTAATCTTGAAAATGATATCACATTAGTTCTGCTTTATTATATTCTTTACAGGCAAGTCAATAAATCTAGTCCATACTCAAGAATAAGTACTGACAACAGCATGAATGCTACTATCAGGATCCTTGGGATACTCAATGTGGTACCTAATACATATCAATAAACATTTGTTAACATTTAATCAGGGTAGAGAATAAATTTTAAAATTTATCATGTAAATTCACATGTGTCATATATTTTAAATCATTAATGAGAGAAAAATAATATATTATAAACCACTCAAATGAACAAAGTCCCAAATATTGACTGTCAGATAAGGAATGCTGAACTAATTTTTAAAAATGGGTATCAAGCTAGCAAAACTGTTCAGTTTCTACAAGGCGATGATCAGTGGTAGAAATTTTCACTTCTACAGACAAATTATTCTTATTGTTATCAATTTTCTATGGTAAAACAATATGTATAATCAAAGGTAAAAGCAGAGGTAAAGTGGATTGCTGAAGTAGGCAGTACACCCACTAAATTTCAAAATCTTTCACAAATTTTTCTTAGAAATAAATTGTATACAGTGTGGGAAAGAGCACCCTAGGAAGAGGTCAGGCAAAAGAAGAGTCTTTGTTCTTCTCTTTTCAAATTTATAAGAGCAGTTAGAAAACTTCACTGGGGACTTTATGGTCCTTGATTATTAAAGTATAAGATTTCCTCTCTATGTTGGAGTATCTCTATAAGTCACAATTTCTTACTGCTCCCTCATATATCATTCTTGACCTTGTGGAATATAGAATATCTATAGCAACAGAAAGATTAAAACCAGCTTATCCCAATGTTCCAGGGAGTGACAGACTCATAGGCAGCAACCAAGGTCCAAAGATTGATGAGATCTAGTGTTCTATCAGCATCAGCAATTGCCAAATCCAAGTGGACCATCTGTATCAAAATCTTCTGTGGCAGGGATGACAGGAATGTACCATTCTTGCTTAAAATTTTGACTCTTGGGTTCTATCCTAGATATGTTAAATCAATATGCTGAGGTGTACATAATGTAGGATGATAATTATCCTATATTATATAGGATGAGGTCTACATAATATTTTTTAATATACTCTTTAAGTAATTCTGTGTAGCCAATTTGATTACCCATCAGTCTAAATCACGTTTTATTGAAGACATCCATGGCGCTATGGCTCTGATGAAAATGAATCTGAGTTTATGGAGACCCTCCTAATCTATCATGGAAGGGTTTTGGGTGGGTTTCCCTGAGTTTCTCCAGGTGACTACAGAGACAAGTTTCCTCCTCTGTGAAGCTATTAGAAACCTGAATTTTGAGAAAACATGTACTATGCTATATATTTAGCTATAAAATCATTACAGAAAAAGAAACAAAATAACAAGGAGTGCAAATAAAAATGTCTTCAAACCGTAGACCATACAATTATGATATTACTTGATTTTTGTAGCCTCAATAAAAAACCTATTGGTCTTAGCATCAATCAGTGGACATTTCAACAGATATTTGCAATGTCCTGCTGGTTCTTGTTGGAATGAGAAAAAAACAATTATGTATACTTTTCCTACTATGCAAATTTTGCTGAATGGTTCAGTACGTTTGCAAAGCTGCAACTATTTGAAATTCAAATGAACATTTGCCATCTGTGGTCTTCATTAACATTATAATGGCATCATGATTTCAGACATTTCGGTTGATGAATATTAGTTTTCTTGAAACTTATAGTGCTTTTAATTTTGTACTCCATGAAGTGTAACAGGTAATCTGTAATGTATTTTATGTCAATAATAGAGTGAAAAGAGACTTCAGAGATGATTAATATGCTCTTTTATAAAGGAGGAAACCAAGACTTAGAAAAGGAGCTCTTATGAGTTGAATTATGGTTCCCCCCAAAATTGACATGTTGAAGTCATAACCCACAGTACCTCAGAAGGTGACTATATTTGGAGATAAAGTCTTTAAAGAGATAATTAAGTTAAATAAGATTATTAGGCTGGTCCCTATGATCCATAGCCTTAAAAGAAGAAAAAATTTGAACATAGACACATAGATAAAAGATAATGTGAAAACAGGAAGATGGTCAAGAGGGATACCTTGGAAGAAACTAATCCTGCTGACACCTGGATATCAGACTTCAAACCTTCAGAAATATAAGTAAACAAATATCTGTTGTTGAAGCCATCCAGTCTACTTTGTTAGGGCATCCCTGAAAAACTAATGTAGGGGCCAAATTGCCCAAAGTTAGGGAGCTAATTAGTTGTAGAACTGGGACTAAACTCCAGGTCTTTCAGGTTGATACATTTTCTTTTAGATCACTATGCTATCAATACATAAGGTTAACTTTCAAAAAAATAATTATGCAAAATTAGAGTACTGTAAAGAAGAAGTTTGAAGATTATCCTTCACTTGCCTTGAATATTAAATAGTCTCAACAAAAGCTGGATATCAACATAGGATTGAATATTAGATATAACACATTTACACACTGAAATCTAGACAAAAGGATTCATACCATTTCAATATGTATGAGGCCTATAGAAAATGAAAAACTTTGACACCTGTTATTATGTCTATATCTCATCTTTGGCAGACTTCTACACTTCAATCACTAAGATACTTTTTTACATACTGTGTGTGGGGTCTACAATTCCATGACTCTCTTAAATATTTTAGTTTGATTCCAGTTTTCATTCTACCATGACAGATAATTTTTGTCTGCAGCTGTAGCCAAAATCTTACCATTTGGTGCTAAAAATTAAACAAACCAGACATTCCACAATTTTTGATAGAGTCAGAATTTTTTAAATCTGTCTTGAAATTTTGCTTTTTTTCATACTTCATCTGTAATTTGCTAACCTAAAGCAAAGAACTGTGTAAGGTAGTCACTAAATTCAACTTTATAAAGTGATTAAGACCTTTTACGATTAAGAAGTGAAAATCTTTGTTTCTAAAGTGGAGGCACAAATCCTACAGCAAGTTTGTTTGTAGGGTTGCCCAGTAAAACACAGTATGCCCATACAATATTTGGTCAAACTTATACTTTTAAAATATTTATTGTTTTTCTAAAATTCTAGTTTAACTAGATTGCCTATATTTTTATTTGCCAAATCTGGAAGCCCTAATATTATGGAATTTATTAACATTGAATACCAAGATTTTTTTCTTATAATGAAGGAACCCAGAACTTTCTCATTCTACCATGTGCAGAAAAGATCATTTTAAACAAATCTGATCCTTAGTTTCTCAGAACAGAAGCCTATTTTTCAGAGGAGGAGTGATTTTAATTTGAAAAAAAAATTGTTGATTGCCAGAATCTTAAAAAAAAAAAAAGAAACCACCAGACTAATCTATTCATAAAGGAAAACCAAGTTTATTACTTGTTGTATGAAGGAAGATCACTATATTAATAGTGCTTTAATAGTATTTTGGAAAAGGGAGGTCAAGCCAGGATTTTTGTAAAGCTTGGAGAGTCTAGTTTAAAGTAGTAGCGGGGCTTATTGGGATTTGGCAAAATTTATGAAATAATAGTTTAGAATTGGTGAACCCAGCAAAGTAAGGGTCTTGGAGTTGGCCTTGGAGTACAAACAGTTCTCTTAACAGAGAGACCAGTGAATCATCTAATAATGCCCTCAGGAGAGAAAATTTGGCGATTAACTATTTGGATAAGTGGTCCCCCACTCAATTCTTATAACAATCAACAAATAGCAAATAATGAAAACAACAGTAATTATAACCAAATAAATACAATGTTAAAGTTATTAGCAACTTAATCTTCCAGAGCAACAATTTTGTGGAATAGTTATGGTATTGAAGGGTTCAAAATAATAAAAATGTCTTATGTTAGACAGTAAGTTATATGGCTATAAATTATTAATTATCTGAGTACAGTCTAAGGAATTCTGAGAACCTTTCAGTGGGCTTACAGGGTTGCCCTTTATCTCAACTACTTGTCTGTATGAGCCCAGATTTTCCTCTTATATTTCAGTCAAAATATATCACAAAAAAATTGAATCACATATGAGAATTCAGCTCTCTTTAAGTCAGATGTTAGAGATTTGCAAAAACACTGCTTTTCTCATTACATCTTTTTGTTATATTGTTGAAACTAAAGTTATTGTCAAGACCTGTTAAAGGGTCTGAGGTTTACTGTATTTGCAAGTTAGCAAGTTAGCTTACTACAGTTTAATGTTGGCTGCTCAAAAACATGGGACTCCTGTCAGAATAGAATGTCCATATATTTGCCCGGTGAGCAACAGGTTCCCCAGGGGTGACACAAATGGATGGGTAAAGAGAAGTCAGAGACTTGCTGACTTGGTATTTACAGCAAGGTATCAAGGAGCATGAGATACTCTGGTAGATATGTCACCCATAGCTATTTTTCATAAAAATATATTTATACTTTTAATAAATTAAATAATTTAAACTTTTAAAAAATTTTGTAGTTTTAGATGGACAGAATGCCTTTATTTTATTTGTTAATTTTTATGTGATGCTGAGGATTGAACTCAGTGCCTCACACATGCTAGGCAAGCGCTTTGCCACTAAGCTACAGTTGGTTTTAATTTGCAATTGATAAATATCAATTGTTGTACCAAACCTAAATAAACTGTTTAGAGTGCTCTGTATGAATGTATTCTGAGACCACAAGTTTGAAAACCAGTGAAGTAGATGGTTCCACTTATCACCATTATATCCCTTTCAATTTTTTTCCTTTTCCCTCAGTCCTAGAGGTAATTTTCATTGCTGCCAAGTCACATCCAAGGGTTTATGATTGTTGTGAAATAGGAAATAGTGCCTGCTCTGAAATAAGTTCTTTTAAATGTTTTATTGATAACTCACCACTGATAGTCCCCACAGCACTCTGTCCCAGAGAGCACTGAAAAAGATAGATAGCTTTTGACCCAAATTTTGCAGAGAGGCCTTTATTTCAGAATAGCAAGAGTCAGTTCTAAACATTGGTTGACTGCTGCATGTGCCATTAGTTAATTCCTCAGTTATCTTTTATTAGAAACCTGAACTACCTCTATTTGTTTGCTTCTTTCACTTGGGATTTAGTTTTTCTTCTTCATGTTTATTCAATAAGTCTCTTTTTCTTTCAAATTTGTCCAACAGGAAACTTTGAATGTTTCTTTAAAAATATAGATTGATATATTTATACACACACACACACACACACACACACACATACATACATATATGTGTATGTGTGTGTGTTTAAATATATCTCTTAAGACCCTATTTGTATTTTGACAGCACAGAGTGTTTGTATTCACTTCTTTTCTTCTTTATATTTCCTTTGGACAATCTATTCCAGAGTGTTATTACAAAATAGATAGTTATTACTTAGGGCTATCTAGAATACAGTCACAATGAAATATATGACATTTGCAAACAATGTGTGATTGCAATACACAATCTTATTTTCTAATTTGGGTATTTCTGTAACATTTCTTTAGTAATAAGGAAGTATTACTTTAAAAATTTAATAAAAAAGATAAAAATGTATTTTTAAAATATAAGAATTAATTGACAGCTCAGTTTATAAAGTTAAAGTTTCCATTCAAATTCAAATGGAATGTACACCATAGGGCTGCTATTTCCTGTAGTTAGGAGTTACATCTTATTTATCTTTTTATCCTGAGAATACCGTAAGTGCTCAATGAGGGTTTGTTCTGTTGAAAAGATGAATAGTAACAAAAATTATGAAGTGCTAAAATCATGGAAATCATAGACATACCTGTGTCATTATCTTCTTACTAGGATCACTTTAATTTCTCCATAAAACCTTCAAAATCTCTAAACACAATTTCTCAATAGATTTCTCTCATAACTGAATATATTCAGAATGTTCTTTTGAATCCATAAAATTCTTATTTTTGTATAAAGGCCCTGTAGTGGCCAAATAAATTTGGGTCAATGTTAATTCTTATTTATATTATTACATAGGAGTAAAATTAGGAAGAAAAACAAGTGAATGATACCTCAAATGCAATAACCTCATCATACTTCAATATTGAAAGAAAGGGGTTGGATTCAGGATAAGGAGACACAGTAAAGTGTTAAGAGACACAGCAGGCATTTGTGAGTAGATTAGCAAATATTAATCATATATGTTGTTTCTAAATCACTCATGTTAATGGGCTCAGAGGAGAAGAGAATATGAATTTAAATTAGAGTTTTAAACAAATACAGAATGCTATAGTGCTATGCAATACTCTTTGAAACTTGAAGCAAATAAATTTATATATCTCATTTTGTAATTGGAGTTTTAAAATATATTATTTAGCCCCATTTATCATGGGAGATGCAATTTGAGAAAAGGAAACACTTAACCGAATTGGTGATAACCATTCTGGCTGATGGCCCCTTGAATAGTAGTACTGGTCAACAGTTTGAATTATTCAATTGAAATGTTTCTCTCTGGAAATAATATACTTAATGGCTAATAACTTTTTGATTCTTAGAAATATAAGATTCTCCTTAACTCCTATCCCCCAATAAACAAGAGCATATTTATCTGATTAAAGCAAGCACTGGATATAAAAAGACAGTGCAAGTTTCTTGAGGCAGCAAGTATACCAGGGACAGTTTATTCTAAACTTTGTAAACTACAGACCTCACTAGAAAATTCATTACACATCATAACCCTAATAAACACACACACAACTAAAACAAAAGTTTCATAAAGCCATATTTACTTTTGATATTCTCCCACTAATGTTTTTATTATTTTATTCTATTCTATCAAAAAGTGACCACAACCCACTAAATTGGTGTCCTGATATATCAATAGAGTTGCACCCACAATTGGGAAAAAATTCATAGAAAAAAATGAAATTTTTATTTCAACAAGGACTGATACAAAAAAATGTAAACTGGCATAGTTGTCTACAGAAATGAAAACTTTGGGAGAAACTACTTAGTGGAACAGAAAGCCAAAGCAATGTTTTTTGAACATTAAAGGAACTTAGGAGTGCCTGAGGGTAGGATTTTATTATTGGTAAACCTTGGTCATTTCAGAAACAGATGTCTTCTATAAGTTCTATTTCCCAGTTTTCTCATATTCATATATATCTATCCGTGTGTGTGTGTGTGTGTATACACACAGATGATACATTTAAAAATAATATATATATATATAATCCTATTTTGTTTGTTTTTAAATGTATCATCTGTTTTCTGAGACCTTGTTATTGCTCTCTAGTTTTATTAACTGTAATTCTCGTAGTAATCAATTGCTAATGATGTAAAACAATCTCTTTTCAACTATGTCATACCCTTAGTGTATATATGTCATTTTATATATGTACATATATACACACACATACAAATGGAAAGTTTATAAACATATAGCAGAGAAAGGAGACAGGAAATACTGGAAGAAGACAACTGCAACCTTAAATGGTATAGTCAGAGAAGGTCTCAAGTAGAAAGTGAGGTTTGCATTGGGATCTAAAGTGAGACAAATGATATCAGGAGCTGAGTATCTTGAAGAGTTTTCCCGGCAGTGGGAAATGTGGCTGCAGAGACTAGCTCCTGGAGCTTGTCTACTGTGTTGAAGGAGCAGTAGGGAGGCCAGGTGGGGCTGCAGGAGCAAGTGAAAGGGGAGTGGGTGATGTCAGAGAGGTCATCTTAAGCCAATTTTATGGGATCCTACGAGTCACAATAATGGTTTTGGCTTTCCCTTGGAGAAAAATATGAAAGCACAGAGATGAGAGTAAACAAATGTTATAATGTATCCTATATTTTCACAAGGTATCTCTGCCTTGTGAACAAGGGCTGGAGGTCAGTGTGGCAGTAGAGAGAGCATTTACTTGATGATTGCAATAATCTATGCATGAGATGATACTACTAGAGGTAGTATTAGCCATTTATGAGGCCCACGAGGTGCTGCATGGATTTGCCTACAGATTGGTAAGTGTGAGAGGAAGAGAGCAGTCAAGGTTGATTCAAGGACTCTAGTGTGAATTGCTGAAAGAGCTCTTATAGATCAGTTTTAAAATAATGAATACTTCACTGGAAAAATGGGTTAAATATAACTTAATTTGAACAAAAAGTTATTTTACTTATTAATCAATATTTTCTAGTGTGCTATTTATTGAAGAAAAGTGCACAAATATTATGTGTATAGCTGGATAAGTTTTCATAAATTAAACAAAATGCAGCATTGTGACCAGTGCCTAGATCAAGAAACACTCAAGAAGTCTCCCCCAACCCCTGGAAGAAAAAGGTAATTGATCCATTATTGTTGGAACTGCAGATCAGTACAACTATTCTGGATAGCAGTGTGGAGAATCCACAAGAAACTAGGAATGGAACCACCATGTGAAACTAGGAATGGAACCACCATGTGATCCAGCTATACCACTCCTTGGTATTTTCCCCCAAAATCTAAAATAGGCATACTACAGTGATAGAGTCACTGCAATGTTTATATTTATTTATTTATTTTTTAGTTCTCGGCGGACACAACATCTTTGTTGGTATATGGTGCTGAGGATCGAACCCGGGCCGCACACATGCCAGGCGAGCGCGCTACCGCTTGAGCCACATCCCCAGCCCTACTGCAATGTTTATAGCAGCACAATTCACAATAGGTAAATTATGGAATCAGCCCAGATGGCCATCAATAGATGAATGGATCAAGAAAATGTGGGATATATATACAATGGAGTTCTACTCAGCCATAGAGAAGAATGAAATAATGGCATTTGAAATGGAGGACATCATACTAAGTGAAATAAACCAGACTCAGAAAAAAAAAAAAGAGTTAATTGTTTTCTCTCATATGTGAAAGCTAGAGCAGAATAAAGGAAAGATTGAAGTATGGGGGGATTAGATATCACAAATATACAGGGAAGACCAGTGGAGTAGATGAAGAAGAATGAAAGGGAGGGAAGAAAGAAGGGAAAGAGGGAAGAAATACAGAACAAATTTAACAAAATTACACCTTTATTTATATGTAAAAAGTACCAATCAAAAATAAAGGAGTGAAAGGAAGATCAGTAGAATGGAGGAAAGAGAATGGGGGAAGGAGAAAGGAAGGAAAAGTAGGGAAGAATGGGGATTGAAATCAAATTCCTTTCATGTGTGATTTTGTCAAAATGAACCCAACTCTACTATGTATAATTATAATGCTCTAATTAAAAAAAAATAAAATGCCCCTCAAAAGAACTTATGTTTTAAATTACTCCATAATTATGTGAAATCTTTGCTACCTAGCAAATGAGGTAGAGCTATGCACCATAAAGCAGAGGATCTTCAGAAATCAGAGTGTTAAGAAACTCATCCTGCAACCATGTGATGAGAATTAGTCACCCGCTACATCTCATGAAATTCATGCTGAAAAGTTCTTTCTTAATAATACAATGTGAGACAGACAGATGGTAAAAATAGATAAATTTTCTGCATAGGTTTCAAAGTTAGAAAGTTCACAGGAGTTGCTAAAAAGAAAAAAAAAAGAATCCTGAGTTGACAAAAGAAACTTCTAAAAAGTGAAGATAAATATATAAGGTCAAATGATCTTTACTTTTAAAGTAAAATATTTATCACCTAGAAATTTTAGTCATAATGAGCAACACAATAAGAAATGTTGAGACTGAAAACAGGACTTGGAACATAGAAACCATAGTTATAGATTTTCTCAGAAATGTCATATGGAAATAAATACATATGAAAGCCAGGCATGATGAAGCATGCCTGTAACCTCAGCAATTTGGAAGGCTTGGGCAGGAGAATCACAAGTTCAAAGCCAGCCTCAGCAACTTAGTGAGACCCTGGGGCAACTTGCAAGATCCTGTCTCAGAATAAAAAAAGGGGCTGGGGATATGGGGATATAGTTCAATGGTAAAGCATCCCTGGTTTCAATTCCTAGTATCCCCCCCTCCAAAAATAAGAGAGAGAGAAAAGAAATATATATGAGGCAAAATGGGTATGAGAGAGGATGAGCAGGGAAATACAAGAAATGAAATAAGTTCCTAAATGATTAGGTTCAAATGAAAAAGAAAAACAAAACAAAAATTTCAGAAATTAAAATCTTACACTTTGAAACTAAACATACTTTTTTTTATGTAGGTGCTGAAAACCAAACTGATTACAGAAATGTATTGCTTCCTGAGCATTAAAAATGTTAAATACATTTTAAAAATTATTGTTTCTATTTTGGAAAATAATATGGCTGTCAAATGATATAAATTTAGTGTTAAAAGAGCAAGTTTTAGAGGCAGAGGAAATGGTGGCCTAATAAAATTCTCCAGCAATCATATCCCCACAGACACACTAGTTTGAACAGCTATTCTCACACCATACTACCTTAACAACAGCTAATGAAGCCAGATGAGGGACTATAGCGCCTGGTTTTAGTATAATAAAAAGCACTGAAGATGGTAGGAAGGAAAAAGTTGATCACGCCACCCCTATCTCCCACCCTAACAGTGAGCAGCATGGAAAGACTTACCTCCTTCCTGGAAGAGGGAGAGACCTTAGACTTAAAGCCCAGCACCAGGCTTACCATAGTAAGACCTGGTGTGGGCAGAGCCTCAGGATCTTTACTCCTAGGCTAATACTATAAAGTGATCCACTGTGACTACACCAGCCAGGTTGCTGATTGTTTCCACTACTCCTGTCCCAACCTCAGGCAAAAAAGCTGGGAGCATGGCTCTACTGCCTGGGCATCAGGGCACAAAAGCTATCGCAGGACTTGGTCTTAGATCCCAGTGCTAGCTTGCCACAGTGAGACCCACCACCAAGCAGAAAACACAGTCACCATATCCAAGACAGCATTTTCGGACAGACCCTCTAGACCTCCCCCAGTATCAGGTAGAGATTTACATGTTATTGGGGCAGATATGAGTTTTGACTATAGCAGTGCCATCCTTGTAGTAGGCCTCGTGTACCCTCCCCTGATCATGTAGATGTGAGACTCAGGCACAATCCAGCTTAGTGTCAGACTTGGTGGCCAAGAGATCATCTTCACCACTGGCATGAACCTCAGGCAGCAAAGCTATTGACAGTTAAGTGTTCACAGACAGAACCTCTGCACCAAGTAAAGACTTGCACCCCCATGAAACAGATTCATGTTTTACCCTGCACCTCTACATCCCTGAGACAGTACAGGTCCTTGTGGTTATATGACTCAGGTATGACACATTTTAGCCTTGGTGATCCAGGAACTGCCTTCTCCAACACTACCTCAAACTTGGACAACATAATATGATAAAATACCATTCATTGAGGGTGGAATGGGGTAGTTAGCATAAGATTTTTGCCTTGGAATTCAGTGCTAGACTAGTAAAACCTAACCCTGAGCACATTCTAAAATCCATCATCCCCAGGCCAGTACCTGCGGACAGAACATCTGAAATATCCCCAGTGCCATGTAGAGGTGTCTGGCCCCAATCTATTGGACTTCTGTTGGAGCCAGCATTATCTGTGACTGATTTCAGTGGTCTTGGGCCATGAGTCCATGTCTGTAGTCAGCTACTTACAGCGACGTGGGCATTGGTTCTTTCCTAGTGCTATATTGGTCTTGGTGGGCTATGGGCTCAGGTTGTGACATAGTTTGACATTGGTGGCCACACGTATGGAATAAGAACCTGGGGCTAGTTTCTCCATGGTGATTTTGTCCAGAGTCTGTCATAATTTCACAGTCCCTGACTAGTGAATATGGACAAGGTGTCTGAGCCTACCCCAGGTTTGGGGAGGAAGAGGTTTGGGGAGGATGGATTTTCTCCTTTTAAGTTCTCCTCTGGTTCATGATAAACAACTTACCAATTGTGCAATTGGGACAAATTCAGACTTGGGTCAACCTCTAGTGCTGAAATAATGACAACACTCTGCAGCAGATTTACAGCAAACATGGATTTAATGTGTCCTCTAGAGCTGAAGTAGAGAAATGACTGTGAGTTCAGAAATTAAGCAACATGTAAAAAATTTCTGGAACAACAGGTACAAACAAAGCCAGATTTCAAAAATTTGAATAAATACTTAATCCTTCAATGTCTATATAACATTACATACCAAGCACCAAGAGCTTTTAGGAAACTATGACTTCACATAACAGTCAAATCAAATAAGGTGCTAGAAACGGAACAGATAGTAACTAGTACAGGTGAACTCTGAGATGAAGTATTTAAAAGCTGTTTAATGAAAACTCAAAGCATCAATAAAATACAGAAAAATGATTTAATACTGTAATGGAGAAACTTCACAGGGAGATGGAAAAAAATGAGAAAAATCAAACAGAAATCCTTGAGTCAAAAAATATACTGAGCTAAACTAAAAATGTGATAAAAAGCATTCATGTCAGGATAGTAAAACAAAAGAATTAGCTCAAAAACTCTTTGAAAACATATTTAGAGAAGGAAAAAAATGAAAAAAGTCTATGGGAACTTTAGGATACCACTAAAAAAGTGTCAGGTTGTTGGGATTGAAAAATGATTTGAGAATGTCAAAGGAGAAGAAACTTTATTTAAAGAGAGAATAATAGGATGTCAAAATTTAAAAATATATCAGGAGGATAAGACAGGAGTGTCACAAGTTTAAGGTCAGCTTCAGAAACTTAGCAAGACCCTCAACAACTTAGTGAGACTGTCTCAAAATAAAAAATAAAGTTGTGGCTCAGTGGGGCTGGGGTTGTGGCTCAGTGGTAATGCACTCGTCTGGCATGTGTGAGGCACTAGGTTCAATCATCAGCTCCACATAAAAATAAATAAATAAATAAATAAATAAAGGTATTGAA
Source organism: Urocitellus parryii (assembly GCF_045843805.1). Taxonomy (NCBI): domain Eukaryota; kingdom Metazoa; phylum Chordata; class Mammalia; order Rodentia; family Sciuridae; genus Urocitellus; species Urocitellus parryii. Next base: position 43,186,729 of record NC_135533.1, on the reverse strand, counting down.
TCCATCTACAACTAAGAATTATTTTAAAAATAAAAATAAGTAAATGGAGTGGGGATGTGGCTTAGTGACAAAGTGATCCTGAGCTCAATTGCCAGTATCATTATTATTATTATTATACAATTATTTGGTATTATTATTATTCCACATATAGTAAGGAATGGAGTGCAAGTATAGAGCTTATTATTGGTATTTCTCTCTTTTGTTGTTTGTATTTTTATTTTCATGATCATGTACTTTGTTATCATTTCAAAATAGCTGGTTATAACCAATTGTGTTCATTATATGGCTCATTCTAATCCCAAACCAAAAAAAATTAAAAAATAAAATAAGCAAGGAATCAAAACACAGTAAGTAAACACTTGACCACAAAGGAAGATTGTAAGAAAGGGAGAAAGAAAGTAACTTCAATAAAATTAGAAACCAATTTACAAAATGGCAATAGTAAATCCTTACCTATCCATAATTACCTTAACTATAAATAAATTAAATTCACTAATTAAAAGACATAGAGTAATGGGTTAAAAAACAAAACACAACTATCCATTGTTTATAAGAAACTCACTTCATCTTTAAGAACATCCATAGACTGGAAGTGAATGGATGGAATAAGATACTCTGTGCAACTGTAATAGAAGAAAGCAGAAATAACCATACTTATATCAGATGAAATAGTCTTTAAAGAAAATCCAGTACAAAGGGAAAAGAAAGGTCATTATATACCAATAAAGAGATTGATTCAGCACAAGGAATAAACAATTCTAGATATATATGCACTCAGTATTGGACCACCTGAATATATAAAGCAAGTATCAATAGACTTAAAAAACCAGACAGACTCCAACGCAATAATAGTAAGGTTTGTTAACACCCCATTTTCCACAATGGACAGGCTATCCAGACAGAAAATCAACAAAAACAATTACAGAATAAATTTTAACCTCGATAAAATGAGCATAACAAGACATCTACAGAACATTCCATCCAACAACTCCAAAAATACACATTGTTTTTATCAGCATATGGAACGTTCTCCAGTACAGATCATATGATAGGCCACAAAACAAGTTTTAACCAACTTAGATAAGTTGAGTATCTTTTTTACAACAATTCAGTAAAACTAGAACTCAATAATAAAAAAACTTTCAGAACTATACAAATACATGAAAATTAAACAACTTACTTTTAAATAATCAAGGGATTAAGGAAAAAATAAAGAAGGAAATTTTTTAAAATTCTTAAAGCATATAAAAATGGAGACACCATATACCAAAACATATCTGATTCAGCCAATGCAGTACAAGGAGGGAAGTTTATAGCAATCAACTTCTATATCAAAAAGCAAAAACAATGGCCGGGGTTGTGGTTCAGTGGTAGAGCACTTGCCTAGCATGCATAAGGCACTGGATTTGATCCCTGGCACCACATAAAAATAAAAGCAAATAAAATAAAGGTATTGTGTCCATCTACAACTAAAAAAACCCCAAACCAAATGAAACAGAAAAACAGAGACACCTCAAATAACCTATTACTGCGGGAAACCAGCCATAAAATACATGTGGACCAGATCATCATGGAAGCCATTAAGTAGAAAAATTTGGTATCTGGGAACACTTGCACACTATTGGTGTGAATGTGAATTATTACAACCATTATGGAAAACAGTTTGGAGGTTTCCCAGAAAAACTGAAAATAGAGTTATCTTTTGATCCAGCAATAACACTGTAGGAATATATCCAAAGAAAATAGAATCCATATGTTGATAGACATGCCTTCTCATGTTCATTTTCAAAATACTCAAGAAATGGAAGTGCATGAACACTAGCAATCAACTCCTATATCAAAAAGCAAAAATGTCGATGGATAAATGGATTTTAAAAATGTGGCTGAAATCTTTACACTTACTAGACCAAAAGGTAGGCCCAATACTTCAACATATCAGCACAGGAGCTGACTTCCTGAAAAAGATTCCTAAAGATTTGTTCCCAGGATGTAGGCTCCCTGTTTATCTCTCTTATTGTTTCTTTTGCTGAGAAAAAACTTTTTAGTTTGAGTAAGTCCCATTTGTTGATTCTATTTGTTAACTCTTGCGCTATGGGTGTCCTATTGAGGAATTTGGAGCCCGATCCCACAGCATGTAGATCATAACCAACTTTTTCTTCTATCAGATGCCGTGTCTCTGATTTAATATCAAGCTACTTGATCCATTTTGAGTTAACTTTTGTGCATGGTGAGAGATAGGGATTCAGATTCATTTTGATGCAAATGGATTTCCAGTTTTCCCAGCACCATTTGTTGAAGATGCTATCCTTCCTCCATTGCATGCTTTTAGCCCCTTTATCAAATATAAGATAGTTGTAGTTTTGTGGATTGGTTACTGTGTCCTCTATTCTGTACCATTGGTCCACCCGCCTGTTTTGGTACCAGTACCATGCTGTTTTTGTTACTATTGCTCTGTAGTATAGTTTGAAGTCTGGTATCGCTATACCGCCTGATTCACACTTCCTGCTTAGTATTGTTTTTGCTATTCTGGGTCTTTTATTATTCCATATGAATTTCATGATTCTTTTATCAATTTCTACAAGATATGCTGTTGGGATTTTGATTGGCATTGCATTGAACTTATAGAGAACTTTTGGTAATATCGCCATTTTGATGATGTTAGTTCTGCCTATCCATGAGCAGGGTATATTTTTCCATCTGAGCCCTAATAACCAGAATATACAAAGAACTCAAAAAATTAGACAATAAGATAACAAATAGCCCAATCAATAAATGTGCCAAGGTCCTGAACAGACACTTCTCAGAGGAGGACATACAATCAATCAACAAGTACATGAAAAAATGCTCACCATCGCTAGCAGTCAGAGAAATGCAAATCAAAACCACCCTAAGATACCATCTCACTCCAGTAAGATTGGCAGCCATTAGGAAGTCAAACAACAATAAGTGCTGGAGAGGATGCGGGGAAAAGGGCACTCTTGTTCATTGCTGGTGGGACTGCAAACTGGTGCAGCCAATTTGGAAAGCAGTATGGAGATTCCTTGGAAAGCTGGGAATGGAACCACCATTTGACCCAGCTATTCCCCTTCTCGGTCTATTCCCTAAAGACCTAATAAGAGCATGCTACAGGGACACTGCTACATCGATGTTCATAGCAGCTCAATTCACGATAGCAAGACTGTGGAATCAGCCTAGATGCCCTTCAATAGATGAATGGATAAAAAAAATGTGGCATTTATACACTATGGAGTATTACTCTGCATTAAAAAATGACAAAATCATAGAATTTGGAGGGAAATGGATGGCATTAGAGCAGATTATGCTAAGTGAAGCTAGTCAATCTTTAAAAAACAAATACCAAATGACTCCTTTGATATAAGGGGAGTAAACAAGGACAGGGTAGGGACGAAGAGCTTGAGAAGAAGATTTACATTAAACAGGGATGAGAGGTGGGAGGGAAAGGGAGTGAGAAGGGAAATCGCATGGAAATGGAAGGCGATCCTCAGGGTTATACAAAATGACATATAAGAGGAAAGGAGGGGTAAGACAAGATAATACAAATCGAAGAAATGATTTACAGTAGAAGGGGTAGAGAGAGAAAAGGGGAGGGGAGGGGAGGGGAGGGGGGATAGTAGAGAATAGGACAGACAGCAGAATACATCAGACACTAGAAAGGCAATATGTCAATCAATGGAAGGGTAACTGATGTGATTCAGCAATCTCTATACGGGGTAAAAGTGGGAGTTCATAACCCACTTGAATCAAACCGTGTAATATGATGTATTAAGAACTATGTAATATTTTGAAAGACCAATAATAAATTAAAAAAAAGATTCCTAAAGCACAATCAAAAGATTAAAAATCAATAAATGGGATGGTATCAACTGAAAAGCTTCTTCATGGCAAAATAAACAACCAAGATCATGAAGAGAAAACCTACAGAATGGGAGACAATCTTTGCCACCTGCACCTCAGATAGGGTGCTAATTTCTGGGATACACAAAGAATTAAAAAAACTTAACACCCCCCCCCAAAAAAAAACAAATTAACACAATAAATAAATGGGGATAGGATCTAAATGGATACTTCTCAAAAGAGGAAATACAAATGATCAATAAATATATTTTAAAAATGTTCAACATCTCTCGCAATTAGAGAAATGCAAATTAAAACTACACCAAGATTCCATCTCACTCCAGTCAGAATGGCATTTATCAAGACTACAAGTAACACAAATGTTGGCAAGAACATGTGGAAAGGGGAATACTCATACATTGTTGGTGGGACTGCAAATTAGTCCAACCCCTCTGGAAAGCAGTATGAATATCCCTCAAAAAAACTAGGAATGGAACCACCATTTGACACAAATATCCCACTTCTTGGCATACATCCAAAAGATTTAAAATCAGCATATACAGTGACACAGCCACATCAATCTTTATAGCAGCACAATTCATGACAGCTAAGCTATGGAATCAGCCTCAATGCCCATCAACAAATGAATGGATATAGAAAATGTGATATATATATATATATATATATATATATATATATATATATATATATATCACATTTTCATGGAGTATATAGAAAATGTGATATATATATCACATTTTCATGGAGTATTACTCAGCCATAAAGAAAAATAACTTTATGATATTTGTCAGTAAATGGATGAAACTGGAGACTATCATACTAAGTGAAATAAGCCAATTCCCCCAAATTAAAGGTCCAATATGATATATGGAGCCAAACCACAATAAAGGGGGAGGAGAAGAAGAGAAATTCATTTGATTAGACAAAGGGGAATAAAAGGAAGGGATGGGGGATAGAAATATGAAAGAGAGCAGAATAAATCTAACATAATTTTCCTATGTACAACTATAAAAATACCTAACTGAATCCTACCATCATGCCCACCAAAAGAATGGTTGGAAGTAGAATAAGAATATCCCATGCTTGTATAATTTTATCAAAATTGATTCTATTGTCATGTGTAACTAAGAAAAACCAATAAAAATGAAGCAAATTGGTCTGTTATTCTGAAAAAAAAAAGGAAATGTGGTTCATATTCACAATGGAATACTATTCAGTCACGAAAAGAATAAATTCCTGTCATGTGATGATATGGGTGGAATTGAAAATCAAGTTGGGTGAAATAAGCCAGATACTGAAAGACAAATACCATATGATCTCACTCATATGTGGAATCTAAAATCATTGTTCTCTGAGAAGTTGAGAGTAAAATGGTGGTTACAGAGACTGAGGAGAGTACTGGGAAAGGAGTACTGTGGAAACATTGATCAATGAATCCTACATTTAATCAGATTGTAACAAGAAGTTCTGGTATAGTATTGCACAGTAAGGTGACTATAGATAACAATAATGTACTGTACACGTACAAAAGCTAGAAGAAAGACTTTTGAATGTTTTCACCATAAAGAAATTATAAATGTTTGAGGAGATAGATGTTTTTATCCTGTTTTAAATGTTATATAATACCTACATTTATTGAAACATCACATTACATCATTAATATGTATAATTTTTATGTTTATATATATATCAGTTTAAAATAAATTTTAAAAATATTAAATGTTTATTAAAATATACAGAAAATAATATGCTAAAAATATTGTATTGGGATTTTTATTTTTATTTATTTAGTTTGGCTTCCTAATACTCATTCTCCCTTATTTTGGGTAAGGGATTTTCCTTGTCCGGAGGAAATTATTTCTTTCTCATTGTATACAATTTAGTAAAAGGGAAAATCAAAGTGCTTTTACCTCCCTGCAGCAAGTGAGCAAGTACCCCAAGGGAAGCCAGTCATGCCATATCCTCCTGGAATATGAGTCTTCAGCTAAGTGATTAAAGGCCATATGTGATTGATACAGATTTATTCACACTGTCACCCCCTGAAGACAATGTCCCTTGTTACCTAGAGCTGCTCTGATTCTTTCTCTTTCTTACATGCATTCAACTTTTTATTTTCCCTAGGGGAGCCACCCCACATCCTATAAACTTCCTTTTCTTGCCTAAGTTAAATAGAATTACTTTCTATATCTTGCAACCAAACACCAACTGTTGACATTTTAATACCATTCATCACAGAAGGACATCTCTTTCTGAAATTTTAACTAGTAATGACCATTTGTTTGACTAGTGCCCAGTTGGCAAAAAGACCAGGACACAGAGACCAATCCACAAAACTACAACTTTCTTATATTTGATAAAGGGGCTAAAAGCATGCAATGGAGGAAGGATAGCATCTTCAACAAATGGTGCTGGGAAAACTGGAAATCCTTTTGCAACAAAATGAAACTGAATCCCTTTCTCTCTCCATGCACAAAAGTTAACCCAAAATGGATCAAAGAGCTTGATATCAAATCAGAGACTCTGCGCCTGATAGAAGAAAAAGTTGGCTCTGATCTACATATTGTGGGGTTGGGCTCCAAATTCCTTAATAGGACGCCCATAGCACAAGAGTTAATAACTAGAATCAACAAATGGGACTTACTCAAACTAAAAAGTTTTTTCTCAGCAAGAGAAACAATAAGAGAGGTACATAGGGAGCCTACATCCTGGGAACAAATTTTTACTCCTCACACTTCAGATAGAGCCCTAATATCCAGAGTATACAAAGAACTCAAAAAATTAGACAATAAGATAACAAATAACCCAATCAACAAATGGGCCAAAGACCTGAACAGACACTTCTCAGAGGAGGACATACAATCAATCAACAAGTACATGAAAAAATGCTCACCATCGCTAGCAGTCAGAGAAATGCAAATCAAAACCACCCTAAGATACCATCTCACTCCAGTAAGATTGGCAGCCACTATGAAGTCAAACAACAACAAGTGCTGGCGAGGATGTGGAGAAAAGGGTACACTTGTACATTGCTGGTGGGACTGCAAATTGGTGTGGCCAATTTGGAAAGCAGTATGGAGATTCCTGGGAAAGCTGGGAATTGAACCACCATTTGACCCAGCTATTGCCCTTCTCGGACTATTCCCTGAAGACCTTAAAAGAGCATACTACAGGGATGCTGCCACATCGATGTTCATAGCAGCACAATTCACAATAGCTAGACTGTGGAACCAACCCAGATGCCCTTCAATAGATGAATGGATTTAAAAAAATGGCATTTATACACTATGGAGTATTACACAGCACTAAAAAATGACGAAATCATGGAATTTGGATGGAAATGGATGGCATTAGAGCAGATTATGCTAAGTGAAGCTAGCCAATCCCTAAAAAACAAATGCCAAATGTGTTCTTTGATATAATGAGAGCAACTAAGAACAGAGCAGGGAGGAAGAGCAAGAGGAAAAGATTAACATTAAACAGAGACATGAGATGGGAGGGAAAAGGAGAGAAAAGGGAAATTGCATGGAAACGGAAGGAGACCCTCAATGTTATACAAAATTACATATAACAGGTTGTGAGGGGAATGGGAAAAAACAAAAACAGGGGAGAGAATTAAATTACAGCAGATGGGATAGAGAGAGAAGATGGGGGAGCGGGGATAGTAGAGGATAGGAAAGGTAGCTGAATACAGCAGTTACTAATATGGCATTATGTAAAAATGTGGATGTGTAACCGATGTGATTCTGCAATCTGTATACGGGGTAAAAATGGGAGTTCATAACCCACTTGAATCTAATGTATGAAATATGATATGTCAAGAGCTTTGTAAGGTTTTGAACAACCAATAAAAAAAGATCAGGAAATATGTCATACTGACAAACAAAAGTATTTTAAGGCAAAATATTCAATAGTGGTATCCTGTTTGAAATTCATGAATGTTCTTTTTTAAAATTAGAAATTGGGATTTTATTTTTTGTTCTTTTTAGCTATACCTAACACTTGGATGTATTTTGACATAATATAGGTATTAATATGTATTCTAATTAGGATGCCATTCTGGGGTTGTACATTGTGTGGCATTTCACTGGTCATGAATTCATATATGAACATAGTAAATTTATGTCCAATTCATTCTACTGTTTTTCCTATCCCCACCCCCCTTTCCTTCTGTTCCTTCCCCTTTGTCTAATCCAGTGAATTTCTATTCCCCAACCCTTATTGTGTGTTATCATTCACATATCTGAGAGAACATTCAGACTTCGTTATGCTGGGGAGGGAACTATCTCATTTCACTTAGCATGATAAGCTTTAGTTCCATCCATTTACCTGCAAAAGCCATAATTGCATTCTTCTTTATGGCTAAGTAATATTTCATTGTATATATATATATATATATATATATATATATATATATATATCACATTTTCTTTATTCAATCATCTTTTAAAGAGCACCTAGGTTGGTTCCATAGTTTTACTATTGTGAATGGAGCTGTTAAATTTTGATGTGACTGCATCATTGTAGTATGCTGATTTTAAGTCCTGTGGGTATAAACTGAGGAGTGGAATAACTGGGTCAAATGGTAGTTCCATTCCAAGTTTTCTGAGGACATAATGCTTTCCAGAGTGGTTGCACCAATTTGCAGTCCTACCAGCAATGTATGAGTGTACCTTTCCCCCCACATCTTCACCAACATTTGTTACTTGTTGAAATGCATAAATGTTTAAGAATAAATTAAGAATTGTTAAAGTATATATGTATACATACCTATATGTGTGTGCATTCAATGAATGCAGCTACCAAGATTACCATTTTTTAAAAGATTAAACACAATAATATGCTATTTTCATATTACTCCAGTGCCTATAGAGTAGGATCTATTCTTCTCTTCATGAACAAGAGCTTGACATTTGTTCTTTAATGATAATAAAGATATTGAAACTAAATCATATCCTGCCAGAAAAAATATCTTGTTGGAGTCCATTTTTTACCATCACTTTAATTCACAAAATTATTTTAAATAGCATGAAAATAATATTTTAAATTTATGAGCAAAAGGAAAACTTTGTGGCCAAATATATGAATAGTGAAATAAAAGTCTTAAGTTCAGACCTTGATTATTAGCTTCTAAGTGCCAGTGAGAAATTTAGCTGTCCTCTCTGGGCCCAAGTTTTCTCAAAAGAAACACCTACATTATCTCTAAAGTGTTCTTGGCTATTATTATCAATATTTATGCTCACAGAAATGAATATTTCCAAAAGTTACTTATATCAGAAATCAACTTATAAAACTTACATGTTTCTGGGATAACCTTGGAAATAAAAAGATTTTCATGTTTAAATTCAAACTGTGAATATCTGGAAGTGGAGATTGATTTTAGGAGAAGGAAAGCCCTTGATTTTTGAAATTATATAGAAAATTACTTATTTCTCATTTGGAAAAAGACATTTGTAATGGTCTCATCTGATTACACAAAAATGTGCTATGTGAATGTGACTTATTTTCTCATCCTTCCTAGTCAACATGAGAGCAAAAGAGAAACATTATAGAACACTAAGGAATGACTAGAAATGTTAAAAAGGCAAATAACATCATTTCAGTGGTTAGCAGAAAGCAGATGGCCTAGTCTGTTAATTACAGCTAAAGGAAGATTCCCCTATGTTGATTGAATTTCAGACTCATCCTATTCTGTGCAAACACTATGCTGCTAACACATGTAAATATTCTTAATTTTGGTAACTGCATTTCAATCATTTTGAGACGGAGGCCATATCTTTTGATGTCATAACAATTCAGTAGCCAAAGGTAGAAAGCACAGAGACATTAATTAAACCTTGATATATCATATGATATTTATTTTAAAAGGCCAAGTTAAAAAGAATCAAAGACATTCTTGAAAGTAGGCCTCCAGAAAATGAAAACTCTAAACTCTAGACAATAGTAATTATTAAGCTTTTCAGGATCACCCAAATAAGAGACTCACTGAGTAGAATGTTTTATAGTCATAAAATCTTTCAAAGATTTTTACCCTTTTGGTTTATTTTATCTATTTATTTTAAGTGATAGTTGTGGCTACATATGTATCATATTATTACAAATTTGCTTTCAGATTTTTAAGTGTTTTCAGTTATTTTCTACTAAGTCATCCACTTCTGTTTATAGGCCTGTCAACGCTCTTTTTATTACTGTTCTAATCTTAAGCATCCTCACAAGTACCTAATGACATATCATCTCCCTGACATTTGATTGAATGACCTCTTTGTTTCATGATGCAAGAGTCATGTTGGCTTTGTATTTCAACTAGTCAATATTCAGTCTGTCACAAGGTTGATGCTTAACCAATATTTGTAGGATGATTGAATACCAGCCTTGTAGACGCCCATATACTAATGCATAATCAACCAAGACAATACCCTGATGTTGTCTCTTTTCCTGGAGAGTCTTCTTTCACCCACATTCCCCTAGGATGCCTATAGGGTGGCAGGGAAGCATGGGGCTTAAATTACCCAAACTGTGCTTACCATGTAAAATATTGCCAAGCCTAACAGTATACCTGGCTCTGTCTCAAATATCCATGTATTACCTACAAACACATGTGAGTGAGATTATGTGTGAGCATTCTTTTGAATTTTTGAACAACGAAATATCTCAATACAATCACATTCACCCATTCTTGATATAATCTCAGGTTGCTATCTCTGAAAATGCAGTATATTTTATAGTCATGTGATTTTTACTAAAAATTAAATAAGCAAAAGGCATGGATGGTACTCTTTCTTTCATGGAGCCAATTCTATAAATTGTCTAGCATTATTTTGGAGAAAAGAAGAGAAAACTCAAGTTATACAAGTATTTCTAACAATGGTTTAATTATTCCTGTCTCTCCTCCCTCAATTATTCATCAAAAACGAAAAGAGAGAATATCAAAATTTACATATCCCCATGTGACAGATGCTTTAGGCATGAGATTTAATATAACCTGTACAACCATGCTAGTATGGAGCTATTACTTACCCTAATATTTTACACATGAGATAGTAGAAATGAACTGTCCAATGGGTACCTGGTTAGTGAATATCAGAGCTAGGATTGAAACCTTTGCCTCTTGGATTCTAAAATATATGCCCTGTGTTCTAATATCTCAATGCAACAAGTATACATTGGAATTCACCCACCCTAATATACAAATGTGTTTACCATTTTTATCACCTGTATTTTCATTACTCTGCTGTTGTCAGACTTTTTCATAGTGAGAGCTGAGAGTGTACGAGACCCCATAAGGGAACTTTCAAAAAGGAAATTGATTATATATAGCTAAAAACTATATAAGCATTTAAATAGGTGTCTGTCTTGCTGCTTCAGTTTCACAGTTTATTTGGTCCCTAAAGGCAGAATCACTGAATAAATTTACCAAAAAAATCTTACCAAGAAAAAAGTTCCTTATTCTTGAAAATATTTTTCTTGGATCACTATAGAGAGGTCCCACAGAGGTCTATTTGAACAAATTGCTTGAGTCAGCAACTCTTTAGAGACATCGTCTGAAAGATGTGTGATTTGGGGTAAGCACTTCTGAAGGAGAACTAATATTTCAGGGTTCTAGCCTGGCTTAGGGACATATTTTAAATAAGTAGTTAGGAGTCATTACTCTTTTCTAACTAGGAGTACACTTTAGGTTGGTGAAAGAATAAACTTACTTTGCACAGGCTACACATACTCATTCCTCAGGACTAATTCGAGTGGAATCTAGATATAGTTTCATTATCTATTATTTCATAAGATTCCATTTAAAAACTGGTAACCTTATATACTAAAATATTTGCTTCTAAGGATATCCTGGAGTGGACAGTGGAGAAAGAAAGACAATAGTGAAGTTGTGGTAGATGGGTACAATTTTATGAAAAAAATCAAACTCTAAGAGATAAATAATAACTGGTATAAAATATATATGGGGCTATACATTTAATCTATATACTGAACTGCAATAATTTGGAGGCTTTATGAGTATATGGATAGTTTTATATATTTATACATAGTCATACACATAGATACATATGCACAATATGTAATTATACATATATTCATAGGGAGTGGCATATGGAAAACTAAGTCTAACAGAAAAGGATCATCACTAGTGGTAAATATATGCGTGGATGTGTTTAGTCCTGGAGATGAGATAGTAGTACTTTAGCTATTTGAAAAATGTTTTAAACCCTCTAGTATCAGATATTTACAATTAAATATATTTTGAGTGAATGTGTTCTTTCATACAAATGCAATGAAGAATGCCTATTTTTTATTGGTTCCTTTTAGTTATACATAACAGTAGAATCTATTGATATATTTATAAAAAGGAAAACAGCATTGTAGGTAAGGAAACAATATGTGGTAAAATGTAGGAATAAGAAAGAAGTTGTCTGGATCTTATGTGGTTCCAATTAGAAAGATGTAATTTGGAAAGGCAGTTTGGAATCAGATTGTCCAAAATTTTGTAGGACAAACTGTGATTTGGGCTTCGTTCTTCAAGAAAGCAGGAGCCATCAGAATCCATTCTCTCTACAAATGACAATTCTGCCAATACATAAAACATTTATCATATCTCTCTTGAGAGTGTCAGCAAATTAATATACCCAGTTTCTTCTCACATAACAGGGTTTTATTTCTTCAATTTTTGATTGTTGTCCTATGTTTATGTGCAACAGTTGGTAAATATAGTTATTCCCACATCCTTTTGCAATTTTAAAATGCAGCTTTGCATATATATATTGGAAACAAAAGCTTTAGCATTATCCTCTGTTTTATCTCTCCTTCCACCACATACAAAATACTAAATTGTTTCATTAACCTAGAAGATATTTTATTGATTATTTTTCTGCAAATACATAAAATTTTAATTACTGACATTTTCAATGAATTTGTCTTTGGAAGATATACTCCAGACTTCTCGTTCTTTCTTTCTCTTCAACAAAGTATCATAGTGGATCATTTTGTATAAGTCTGAAGTGATATGATGTCCAAGGACCAAAAATAAGAGACAGCTAAGATTTAAATCAAGGCCTCTCAATGAGATACTGACTGCTAAAATTCCAGAATTACTTGTTTAATTATCTTAAAAAGGATAATTTATTGGAGACTTTTAGTATTTTATTCTGCTGTTTTCTGAAAATTGGCCTTATAGCTGAGCTAATTCATTTTCCTATTTCCATAAAATAAAAGTTAAAGTTTCCAGAAAAAGTTTTCTACTCATTATATCCTTTAGATTGTCTCTAACTAAGACTATACTTTCAGGGATCATTTCTGTAGTATGTGACTAGATTGTCTCTAACTATACTGGCTAACTATAGTGGCTTTATTGTTAGCTTGGACGGCATGACCTTTGTTGATTATCAACTTAAATAGGAAAAAAACAGTGGCTAACTGTGATACAAAAAAAGATGGGGTAATGGCAAATACATCCTAAAATATATTAAGCAATTTTCCTGAAAGTCAGCCAATGGAAATTTGGAATGTTATTTAATGTTTAAGTACAGCCTCACCCACCATTCTTGTTCAGAGGTAAAATGTAACAAGTTCCACTAAAGTGACAGTATACTGAATACCTAGCTTAAGAAGAATTTTGAGGGAAAAAAAGAGTCCCTCATGAAAATTAGTACTCAGGAAAGACATACTATGGGAATATTTAGTAAATCTTCTATAGCAAAAGATGACTCCTTAATATTTAAAATTTAACTGTTTATGAGGCATATCACATAAGTATATAGAGTGTTGAGGGGTCTTTTGACATATCTCTCAACATGCTGTCCTGTTATCAGGGTGTGACATCATATTTTATAATATAAGAAAGTGATTATTTTAGGAACAATAACAAAAAAATCAAACAAAAGATTTAAACTTGAGGAAACCTAAATTTAAAAATGAATACAATTGTTTGTTGTTATAGTTGGCTATTAGAATGAAGTATTTAAGTCTCAAATTTTTACAAGTTTGTGAAAACTACTGCATGTTTCAACATGAGGTTGTAAGATTACCATATAGAACTTGCAGAGCACGAGGTTTATGTATGTACTCACACTGAAGGTATAAAAGGTTAGAAATGTATTTTGTATAATGATGACCATCACCTTCCACCATCCTTGCTATTCCCCTTCCCCCTCCCTTTCCCTCCCACCCCTCTTCCCTATCTAGAGGTAATCTTACTCCCATGCTCTCCCTCCCTACCCCATAATGAATGTAATGCATTCCACTATTGTCATGTATGTAAGAAATAAACAAATATATATATATATATATATATATATATATATATATATATATATAAATATAAAAAAAAAGGTTAGAAATGGAGATTTGAAGAATTTTGGAGGGAAAGCTATTAGTGAACTATGTGTCCCATATGATCAATTCCCTTATTATTCCCAGAAAAAAAATAGGCATTAAAAGAACTACTCTGGGAGCTTGATGTGTCATTACTCCTTAGACTATGGACTAAGTCTTAGCCAAGACAAATCATAGATAGCCCACTGTCAGTTATTGAATGACTGACTGGCTGTCCCATATGGAACTAAGAGAATCTGATACATTGGGATGGCCTTTCCTTTCAGAATTTGCTGGGGGCAAAGAATGAGTATTTCCTATCAAACAGATGAGTGGAATGAAAGAGGATCAGGTTAAATAGCTTGTATCCTCTCCAAGAAGATTGCCTGAAAACATGATTTGACAATAGAGAAGCTGGAGGTGTAGGATGAATGTCTAGAGCTGAGGATTTATACTGTCCTCTACTGCAGGAACTTTGAATAAGTGATCCCCAGGAATGGACTTACCTCCAAAGAACTTCAAAAAACACCTCAAAGGAAAAGACAACTTAAAATACCTGCCATGCCCAGAGAACAAGTCCAGTTCTCCTTGACAATATCTAACAAGTAAAACATTTTCTGCTGATTCATCTTCTCTCCAAAACCTGCCATCACCACCTAGGATGGAAACAACATGTTAGTAAAGTAGGGGAAAAGAAAAAAAAGCATTAGGACACAAAATAGAAAATGAAGTTGACCCTTTCTTGAGCAGTTTCAACATAGGGAAGAGAAGATTTGGTATATGTATAGTTGGAAGTTTTCACAATTATATGAAGATTGTTCATTTCATTAGAACTTTGATGTAGGAAACCAAAATGATCAGAGGGTACACTGAGAGTGACTAGAAAAATCAACAGTATCTGCCCTAAACTGCATATAAAACAAGAGAAGAACTGGCCTCCCAGGTTGTTTAAATGTACAGGCATTTCTTAGTTGCACCTTGAGACCTTCTCATTCAGTACAATGTATTTAACTGCTTATCTCTCTCCAAAGTCATCCATGTTCTGAGTATGAGACCAATTTGCTCCCATTTGTGGGCTCAACCTCATTCTAGCCCCAAGAATAAAAAGACCCCTGCGTCCCTACATAATTGAATAACTCAGGATCAACTTAACTGACGACTGGCTTCTCTCACCCTGTAACTTTTACCTTGTTTTAATGGCCAGCCATTAAAACATAGTGTCATTCCTTGACAACAAGTACCCATCTTGTCTTTGAGCTCTGTAGTCAGCTTTTGATTTGGCCCTGAAAAATCAAAACTAGCTATTTCTTCTCAGGACCTGAGTTCCAGTCCTCTTGGCTGGAGACTCATAACACCTTGTCAGTCCACCTGCCAGCCAGCCCTCCCTATGGCTAGTTTCCAGAATTTCTCAAGCTGTATAGAGCTCACTAGTAGACATCCTCCTTGCTCATTCACAACCTTCCTGATGCAGAACTCCTGTCTGCACTTCTCTCTGACCCTGGATCTATGCTCCATGTTTTTTTTCTGAGACAGACTCTTTTACACATTGGACCTCTTGATGACTCTCCTTGCAAGAAAAAGCCACAGATGTTGTCCTATGCCAATGTGTCTACTTCATCTCCTGGCCCAGGAACCCCTAATTACCAGCCGATGATCAGCCTAGGCCCCTTCAGTCTGCTGTGCTTTGGGTAAGACCATGCCAAACATGTTCCTCAACTTAAGAAATATTTAGTTAGTTAGTCCTCTTGTCTAAGTGTTTTGACATTTTATGAAGAAATACCATTAATACAGGTTTAATTTTTTTTAAAAAAAGTTTAATATATTTTTAAAATCTAATTCTCCATTAAGTGTTTTCTATTTTTCTTCACCCAACACTCCTGAATGATAGTTACAGTGAGGAGAGGACTTTTCTATAATCAAAAATCAATTTATCAGGACTTATGAAAATTAGCCCCTTCCAAGGCGAGGCGAGACTGCTTCCTGAGAGCAGTGCCACCTTAGAGAACAGGTGTACTAATGTCTCTTGGATTGATTGTGCACACTGATTTGTAGAAAAAAACATCATTATTTGTTATCTAAACCAACTTATCAACAAGAACAATATGTCCCTGATACCGAAGAGGTTGTCTAGAAAACAATCTTGGATTTACCCATCAATACAAAGCGAATTTGTTTTGTTTCTTTGTTTCTTTTTTCTGTTCCATAGATCCTATCTGTTGTTACCATCCATGTTCCATAGATCCTATCTGTTGTTACAGTAAATCCTACAGCATAACTATACCCCATAATTCTGGGTTCCTTCCGTGAAATATGGTATTTTAATATAAGTACTAGAACAATATTAAATTCTAAAGTTTTGGTTTAGTTGCAAATGATGTCAAAACAAACCAACAGTGATTTAAATAAGATAGATTATGATCACGATTAGTATAGTCACTTCATGATCATCAGCCAGACTTGAGATTTTTGCTTTGCCATTCTCTTGCATCTTTTGGGCAAGATAGCTGCTCTGGTTCCAGCCATGAGGCCCACAGTTTAGGTAACACCCAGCAGGGAGTAGGCACAAAGCACATGTTTTCCATTTAAGGACATTTTCTAGAACTCAAGACACTTTTGCTAAATCCTGTTTGCCAGAATTTAATGGAATGACCCCATCTATGTACAAAAGAAGCCTGAAAAATGTAACTTTCATTCTGAGTAGCCACATGCCTGGGATAAATGTTGGGATTTTATTACTAAAGAATAAAGGACAGAAAGATTCTGAGGTGAACACATGCTGTGCCTAACAAAATTTCCCTTTTACATTTTGGCAGAAGTCTGCTTTCCTAGAATTATATTTTAACATATCTATTTGCTTAAAAATACTATCTGATTTTTGGGTCTTATTTTACATTTTATTTAATAATCATGAACTTTCTTCACTAAACTCTGGCCTACCACCAATATTTCCCTTAAGCATATTTTTTTAGGTCAAGTCTTGAGGACTTTGTACAAATCTTATTCTCTTATCATACTGTACAATTATTAAGTAAGTGTTATTTAATTTTAATTCACCCATAACACTTAGTAGAAAAAAATGTATGCAGAAAATGTTTATTGAATGAAAAATAAAATGTGTTGGCTTCATCTATGAGTTAAAGTTCCTTGGAATCAAAACCCACAACACAAGAGATGAAGAAACATATTTAGTTTCTAAATTCTTATTTGCAGTTTAAATTTAGTACCAGGCAAGAGGAAGCATTTCTTCTTGATACTGAATGAATAATTCACAAACTAATTCAGGATCAGTCTTGCCTCTTTTATGAGACTAACCACAGAATACATTACAAACTTCACATTTTATTCTCATAAAGTGTATATTTATTAGACATGTCATTTCTTCAGTATGATATATTAAATTTATAGACAAATATTTTCTCAACAAAGAAAAAAGGTAGATTGCTATGAATTTGTACCAACCTGCTTGACATCAAATTTGAGCAACAGTTACAATAGATAACTGAACAGATAACTTGTGAATACTTCAGAGAGAATGTGGTAGTAATAAGAAGACATAAAAACAAGTTACAACAGATTAGATTTGCTTTCTGTTTGGATGGGTTTATCATAATGAAAAACCATGGAAACAGTTTGTCCCAATTATCTTTCTTTACAGTTTTTTGAAACTATATTCTTCCTTGTGTAACATGGAAGTAATGTAACAACAATAAGATAAATAAATAAAAAAGAAACAAATATTACCCTCCTCATAAAATCACTCCTTTTTATTTTTCCAAGTTCTCTTATTTATTGGTCTATTTAGCCACCAAACCTTTGTTTAAACACTTCCTCTGTGTTACATACAAAATGCTAAAATTGAAGAATTAATTTGATTCCACAGATATTCTTTGGATAGGTTGGTGAAATATGAATTGAATGATAATGGAAAAATCATTTTCCTATTTGTTAAATCACACCTAGAGCATGTGAATTATTGATTTAATATCAACCTAAAAGAAAAAAACAATTCATAACTCAATTCTAGTTAATATACATATCAAAGTCTTTGATATTAAAGAAGTAATTCTCATCATGTGTGCAGGTATACAAATGAAACAAAATTTTAAGTGATAGGTGATAAAAACTAGAAGTTACTGCTACTCTATTGTTTTGTATAAGTCTCAGGAATTGTGTTCATGCTATTGATGGCAACTAATGCTTTTTTTAAAAAAATATGTTTCTTTAGTCATAGATCAACAGAATGCCTTTATTTTAATTATTTATTTTCATGTGGTGCTAAGGTTTGAACCTAGTGCCTCACATGTGCTAGCAAGTGCTCCATCACTGAGCTACAGCCCCAGCCCCCCGCAACTAATGCTTTTAAAACAAAATTGATTATATATCAGCCATTGTGCTTAGTATTTTATCAATACTGAACAGAAATATTTGGGGTGAGACAACCATTTTATAGATGAGAAAACTGAGCTAAAAATTATTTAGGTAACAAGATATCCAGATGATGATAATGAGTAAAACCAGGATTCCTGGTCTGATCATAAAGTCTGTCTTGTTTTATTTTGTTTTTCCTATGTTTCTTATCTGAATACTAGGAAATTATCTTTATATCTCAGTGCTTCTCCCAATCCTTACCTTACTGTGAAGTGTTCCTGCTATATCCTCATTATATTTATGGGTCTGAACCTCTCTACCCTTTATAATTTAATACAAAAAGATGGGTTCAGCAGACACTGTCATTCTTTTGTAATGACAGTCCTACTCTCCTAAATCTGCCATAAGTGACAATGAGGATCCATCTTTTTTTATAAAAGTTTTTGACTATTTGCCTTTTCAGACTGGAGACCTTGTTGCCTATGCCCAATACATTCTTCCTTGGGAATTACACAATGGCATGGTTCCTGTCAATTTCTCTTTATTGACCTTTGCAGTCTTCATATCCAACTTTAGACTAGTGCTTTCTCTAAAATCTGAAAAATGAAATTATCTGGAAGACAGGGCGAATATTTACTAGTGCACTGATTTTTATCAGAATTTAACTTTAGAAAATATCTGGACAGTTTAGATTTCTATTATGCATATCTTTTCTTTCTGGGACAGCTTTTTCATTTGACTTTGGCGGTACCTTCCACACCTTCTTTCTGATAGTCCCAGACCATAGTTCTTGCACTACATTGTCATCATTCATTTTTATTCTCATCAGGATGAGGACATCCAGAGTTTGTTCCAAAGTTTTTAGAAAATCAGAATTAGTTTTGATATTTGAAAAATGATGGTCCAATATCAGTCAAGTCCATAGCCATAACAAAGGAAGAACTAGTTTCCAAAGCAACAGTAACCAAATTGCCCCTAAGAATTCAACTACCTGGATTATTTATTTCTCAGATTTTTCAGTAAGGATAATAAAAAGCAAGTACACAGGAGCCATCCAATAGTTATAGCAGCTGACATTTGAAAGAAAAGTAGGGTTGCAAAATAAATATTTTGAAACATCACATCTGTGTATTATTCTTCCAATTTACTCCATTTAATGATAAGGAAAATATGTTTAAGGAAAAAGATGCTTTCTATATCATGCACAGGTTAGATGTCCTGAGGTTAATTCCCCAGCACCACAAAAAATAAAATTAAAGCACCTAATCCAAAAAAAAAGAAAGAAAGAAAGAAAGAAAGAGGAAGAGGAGGAGGAGGAGTGAGGGAGGAGGAGGTAATCCACTAACTGGGACCAAAAAGACATAAATTTCATGTGCCACTTAAACATATGATACCTTTCTACCATCTTTCTAAAATGAGGATTTTTTTAATGGTCCTTCTATAGGTCCCTTAGAATGATCTCTAAGCACATCTTTCTTTCTCTTCAAGCACACACTTTCATTCCTTTAAATTTGCTTTCTCCACAAGCAAAGCTGAATATTTGATGCTGAATATTTAACATTTCCCATATTAGCACCCCTAAGGCATAGCCCTTAAATACTAGCCTTACAAATTACCCTCACCTATCATTCAAACTCTTAACACAAAATATATAGACTATGTAAGTTACTTTTTTATTATCCTCCTTTCCCCAGTATACTAGGGCTCTACGTTGGATGCAGAGTTCAGTGGTACCACTATGTAAGTTACTTTTTTATTATCCTCCTTTCCCCAGGGTACTAGAGTTCTACATTGGATGCAGAGTTCAATGGTACCAATGACTTTAAAAACAGTCTCAATGACTTTAGCATTGAATGTTCTCTTTTGGATAGAAAGAAAACAATGATGGCCCACAGCAGAGCTACTCAGAAATATCTCATACATAATCTATCCTAAAGAACATGGTTAAATTGGGTGTGGTGGTGCATGCCTGTAATCCCAGTACCTAGGGAGGCTGTGGAAGGAGGACTGCAAGTTCAAGGCCAGCTTCAGCAATTTAGAGAGGCCTTAAATAACTTAGTGAGACCCTGTCTCAAAATAAAAAATAAAATGGTTGGGGACATATTTCAGTGGGAAAGTATCCCTGGGTTCAATCCCTAGCACCAGAAAGAAGGAGAGAGGGAGAGGGAGGGGGGAAGTGAAGGGGAAGGGGGAGATGGAGAGGGAGAGGGAAGAGAAAGAAAGAAAGAAAGGAGAAAGGAAGGAAGGAAGGAAGGAAGGGAGGGAGGGAGGGAAAGAAAGTTGAATTGAGTGAAATGAAACCTATATCTTTCTGGACCTATGCATTTGAAATATAGGTAAACTATTAAGAATGTTTCCAATATATTGTAATAGTTTATTTTTATACTGTCTTAAAGATGTAACACTTGCTTCATATGGAATTGATATTTAATTAAGGAGGTTTCAACTGCCTGTTTTTTCCCTCTGGTAACTCTCAGTGTATAATAAATTTTCTAAAGTGTGTTTGTTAATACATAGCAGGTACTTAATAAGTTGTGATCATTCTAGTAATTAGTTCCCCAACATGATAATGAATAGTTAGTTCCTCTTAAAAAAAAGAATCATATACCAATAAGAGCCAGATACCACTGAATTATTATGACTTAGACAATTAAAAGAAATAAATGACTGTTATTTCACTACTGACCTAATAATTCAAAACATTAAGAACTTTATGACTGTCTCAGCTTATAGGTTCTAGTCTTCCTCTGAATTCCAGGGTCTAGATATCATAACCTAAAATTATTGGGTGGCAAGCAGATATTTCTTCAATTCCTATTGATTATAAGAGAAAGCAAAGATCTAAAAAGCATATTCCAAACTTTTTACTAAAGAATGCATCAATATAGAATTTGTTCACCATTATCATAAATGCCTCCTATATCTGTCTTATTCCAGTAAATTTGATGTGCATTATTTTATAATTACTGAGGAAACAATAAAAGGAATGAACAAAAGTTAGGTACAATGACTTACAGCACTGCTATCACTGGTATGCAAAAAATATTAAGGAACTCTGTTTTAATTTAATAATCTTAGTGCTCAACTAAGTTGAGGAAAGGGTTCCTGAAAAATGTTCAAATGGAGCCAAAGCTTTTTGGGGAGATTGTGTTTTGGGGATTGATTTTGGGGG
Source organism: Urocitellus parryii (assembly GCF_045843805.1). Classification (NCBI taxonomy): domain Eukaryota; kingdom Metazoa; phylum Chordata; class Mammalia; order Rodentia; family Sciuridae; genus Urocitellus; species Urocitellus parryii. The sequence continues at coordinate 43,165,002 of NC_135533.1, read as the reverse complement.
GATTGTTGGAAATGGGGCTAATTAGCAAAGGTGTGCTGGCCCACTTAAAATCATTTGTACTGGGGAGAGAGCAGGGAGTCATATAATGGCTTATACTACTCGGTTGTTATGAGTGTTTCAAGGAAATGACAGGAGCCAATGAAAAAGAGAGCCCTGTTTATTCACTTGAACTCCAAACTCTTGTTTTTCTGTGACTCAATTTTTGTCCATTGTATATTTATAGCTAAGTCATTCATTACTACATCCATTTGAATAGTTTCACTGTGCATCAGGGATTTCGATGGACACAAGCAATATCTCCCTGCTCTTTCTTGTTCGCTCAAAATTTGTAATAAAATAAAAGATTTATGTTAAATATCAGACATAGGTGAAAGGTTTCAGGGGCAGTAGAACCAGGAAAATTTAACTTAGGAAGAAGCATTTGAACTGGTGAAGAAGAGGAAAGAGAGAGAAAAAGCATTCTAGCCCAAGGAAAACCAAGGGTAAAAGGCAGCCATATTCATGAAGGTAATGTGGCAGGGGAGTTGACCACCAGCTGCTTGGCAGGTTTCAAGGCATAAAAAGTAGAGTGGAAGAAAATAAAGCCAGGAGAGGTAGGCTTAGAGAAAACGGAACTCTGCAAACAGAATTTGTCATTTTAACAATCATGCTGTACCAGACACCCTGAATTTTTTTAAAACAGAGGATTAAAATGATGCTTCATATTTTTTTAATAAAAGACAGATTGAAAAGAGAAGAAGATGAATAAAAAGAAACTAATAAGCTAATTAGTTTTGTTTCCTATTTGGTGTCATGTTTAGACTCAGTAATATTTAAGGAATGAATAAATAGCTTCTAGAAAATTTAAAATATAGATATAGAGCTCACAAGAGAGATGGAGGTATCTATATACCTCCATCCAGGTGGTTGTCGATGTCATTTTTCTGAAGTGCTTGGGCTTAGGAAGAAAATGAAGAGGGGGACTTTAAATACCAATATTTGACAAGAAGTAAGTGAGGGGTCCAGAAGAATGGGGGAAAGTCAGGGTAATTTAAATTTCCATCATCCTGATAGAAATAAATTTTAGAAAAGAAAGAAACAATGAACAAATGGCATGAAATGCATGGCAGGTCCAATAAGAAGTGTGTGGGTTTAGTCATTGGAAGGCCACTTCTGGCCATAAGGACAACAGCTTCAGCAGAGGACATGGAAGGAAGCACCCTGCGGAGAGGTGGAAATAGAAGGTGAAATGTGAGTAGGGGGAAAAGAAAAATGGGAATGTAGCTGAAGTGGAAGATGCTGTTACGATTTTTTTTTTTTTTTGAATGGTTAAAAACTAAATTTGTTTGTAAACTAGAAAAGAGAAAATTTGACATTGAATAATTGATGGATCAAATACCAGAGCAGGGCCTTTCTCACCAAGGGATGGGATAAACTAACTTGGTTGAAAGATATTTTTAGAAGAAGGACATCTGAGCTTAAAAAAATATTTAAAATAGAAACAAGACAGGGGGCAGAATTGAACAATGGCAATTTATTCCTGCATCTGCCATGAGAAAGTTGATCTAAATTGCATCCCTAATCCTGATAAGAAGGGATAAAACACTCAATTTGAAAGCTCATCTTTTTCATTTTAATTATGTGTAGATTCACAGATTTTGGACTTGAAAGGGACTTAGAGGATTTCTTAAAGTTCATGTTAGGTCAGTGAGGCCTTGGAAGTGGAAGGAAATATCATCACTTGGGGGCTCTTTTTCTGGATCCTGTGTCTAGGGATTGCAGCATTCAGGGGCTGGGGGTGGTGCTCCCTCCTCTCTGCTTTACTGCTGCTCCAATAGCTGCAGGGAGGGCCAGATGGTAGGTGGGAGAGGATGGGGGCTGAGAGCTGTCTGGATTCTACTCCTGAGTGCAGTGAGAATTTATTTTCACTGTATTCGGTTGGTGGTCTGTCTTTTGAGAAAGTGATACAAGACTCCTTTGGGCCTCATAGCAGGTAATCAAAGCTACTTTTTAAAAAGTTCATTGGGAATGAGATAACATGAAGTAATAAACCTAGAATATAGAAGTTTTAGATGCAAGTACAAAATAATGTCACCATAGCAACTCAGCCTGCACAAAAGAAACTGAATTGAAAACCAGGAATTTCACAAATACTCAATATTTGAAAAGTTTAATATCAAAGAGTAATAAAAATCAATATCCATGTAACTTAATTAAGACCTTGTTCTGCACTAAAAATATATGCATTTTTTCTAACATAACTTTTAACTTTGAGAAATAATGTTTTAAATATATCAAGATCTGCTCTTCAATTTGAAAAGGAAATAATTTTATTTTTCTTGATCATAAAAATAATGCATGCTATAAAGCATTAAAATGTGTAAAAGTACAAAAAATAAAGTTTTTGAAAATCATAAAATACCACCATGTAGAAAAAAAAATGGGTGTTCATATTTAACTGAACATCTTCTCAGATATCTTCTATGAAAGCACACATAGAAACACAATTATCATAATTTTACTAAATAATTATTTAACTTTTAGTGATCTCATAAAATATAAGTTCTTGGAGAGTGGAGACCATGGGCCCTAATATGTTGCAGTCTGTACTGTGTTAGGGACATACAATATACCTGGAATGTAAGAATATTTTAGTTGATCCATTAGTAGTCATTGTTTTCAGTTGGAAAGAGACTAATTCATCAGATTTGTGTGTGTGTGTTACTAAGTGACTTTCCCCCTACTTTTTTGTGTGTAAATCTTTATGACACCTTCCTTTTTTTCTAGCCATATTTTTTCTCAGTTAAAAGACAGAGAAGGACACAGCATTCAACAATGATGGTATTTTTTTTTCCCATGCAGGGAAGTAAAATATATTAAGAAAATAATTTTCTTTGCTTCGGCTATAAAGTCTTAGTCACAACTGGAAGATGTGATATGAAGAGTTATTCAAAATGAAAAAGGGAATTCTTTTAATCTTATCTTTTTTTTTCTATTGAAGAGATTGTAGGAAAAGGGGTCATTACTCTGTGATCTAGAATTTGTTCTCTGTCTGACAAAAGAGGAATCTGAAAGAAGACATGTGAGAAAGGTGAGGAACTAACTATTCCTATATTCCCAGAAAGATGACAGCACAAATGACAGCGCCTTCTTATGTATAATGCTTCGAGGACAACTAACTTATTTTTGTGGGAGAGTTTAAAAGGCATAAGGAAAAAAATGAAATATGAGAGAAGAGAGAGCAGGGAAATACGAAAGAAAAGAGCCCGAGAGAAGAGAAGCAGAGGTGGATACAGGTGGGACAGCTCCACTAACTCCCAGGACCCTGAGTTCCCTTCTCTGCCATATGTGATTGAACCCCTTACTTCACCATCCAGCCTTGGATCATGGGGCCACATGGATTTGTTCCACTTCTTCCTGTTTTGATTTGCTGCCTGGTCTTTCATTCCTGTCCTTCACTTGTTCTTTCTTGTGTTTATCAAAGACAGTAAGATTAAAGGTCTTAAAAATGAGTATCTGGATGAAGACACCTAGAAAGAAGGCCTGATATCGTTAAAGGCTAGGGCAATGTCCCAAGCAGCTCTTGTGTCTGTCACTAATTTCTTTTCAGATCAAGTCTCCTGACTTCTATCCTGAGCCCAAAGAGCACCACAGGGCGGCAGCTGGGAACAAAGAAGAGCATTTCAGAAGCTAAATCTTGGCTATAAACCTAGGTTATAATTCGACCACTGGGTTTTTTTATTTTTGTTTTTTTTTGCATTTGATATTGCCTGTTCTGGCAATATTTCCTATGTGTATTATTTACTGTTTTCTCAAGGAGACTTTTGAACAGTTTTTGTGAATAGCCTATTACACTT